>NC_073258.2:118853409-119156439 GCF_029289425.2 Pan paniscus
TCGCGGTCCCGGAGCCCCGGGACCACGCCGTGCCCCCAACTCCCTCTCCAGTGGGGCTGGGCTGCTGCGGCTGGCACTGCAGGGCCGGCCTGCAGCCACCCGCATCATCCCATGCGCTGAGCTGCCAATTAGGAGCATAGTTCGAGGGGAGTAGAGGTGGAGCTTTTCGGTTGCTGGAAGACTGTTTTGCTTTGCTTGGGGGAACACGGGAAGGTTAGCGGCTCCCTCTCCCAGGACCGCCAAGGGACCGCTTTAAAGTCCGCAGCGGACGCTGCCGCAACGGGTGGGCGTGTGCGGGCTTGCAATTGCAGCTTGCGCCTCCTCGGTGGCCGTGCGACTTGGCGCGCGTGCAGCCTCGGGACCCGCTCCCGCCACCTTCTGCCCCATCGCTCAACAACTCCGGCCGTTGTTTTAGGAAGCCCGGAACAGAGCTTTCCAATTGCAAAATGCCCCGGCCCTCCCTTCCCCCACCCCCACGCCACCCCGCCCCACATTTCTCCATGGACCCCTTGGAAATCACCACGCTCCAGGTTAGGGAGCAGGTTGGTCCGCGCCTGGTCTGTGTCCTGCGCCCCATTTCACCCTCCCGCTGCACCCCTGCTTCTCATTTTTCCTACCTAGGCCGTCCCCCTCAGACTCTGCCTTTTCGCCCTCCTCCAACTCTCCTGTTTTCTTCGGAACGGCAGACTCCCTCGGCCTCCCTTTTGGGGTAGGGGTGGAGGAGTCCAGGGTGACAACCAGGTCAGAGGGCTGAGGCGAGGCTGTGAACGAGTAAGCCTTTTCCCAGACAGGCCCAAGTGAAAGAGTTTCACCTGAGCGGTGCTACTTGGGGTGGTGGTTCTGTAAATGAGTCGATCTCCTCCTCAGCACCTTTCCAACCATCCAAGACCCTCCCTGCATCACAGGCCCTCTTTACTGTCTAGGACTGGTCTGGACTGGGAAGCCCGCTCCCACTTCATGGTCTGACTTCTGCTGCAGGCACACCAACGCACCGCCTTCTTAACGAGGGGTCTCTGGGTGGACTTCGGCGTGATCACGGACCCCTTGAGGTTGCAGGCAAAGTGCTGAATGTCTGTTTGCTTTTTCAGGAGAGAGGGTCGCTGCCTTCCCTATAGTGGCACAGAGGCTCTGGCAGCGCCACCATTTATGACTGTATGGCTTTGAGCAAGTTACATGGTCTTCTGGGGGAGCCTCTGCTCCTCACCTATAAAATGGTGAATGCAATGATATTTGCCTCCTAGGCTTATTAAGAGCAATGTTACCCCTGGACCTGGGCAACAGGAGCCTCAGCCCTGGATTTCTGGTTTTAAAGGCCCTCATTCTGGCCCTCCTCTGGCCATGCCCCTCACTGGAGAATGTGTCCATGGGACCAAGGGGGCAGGGCAGGCGGGGGCATGCACCTCCTCCCCTTCTAGACTGTACTCCAGGTATCAGGAACTCTGGAATTCCCTATTCCCCGGATCTGTCCTTTCAAGGGCTGGCTATATCAGGTGTGCACTCAAGGGCTAGAGCAGTGGGCAAGGGACAGCTGTATGCAGGTGATGGGGAATGCATGAAACTTGATATACACCCCAGGCATGCACAAAAGCCCCTCTCACTACAGGACCAGAGAAGAGCGTGTACCAGAGAATGGCCTGAAAATTTCATTTTGGACATGGTTTTCCAGGTTATCATGAAGGAAAAGTAATTAAAGGCAGAGGATAAAACATCAATCTTAACACTTTGTTATCCTGATTAATATTTAGACATACGTATAATTTCCATTTGTACCTTTGCTCCAGGCCTTGCAACATCGAAAGTGGACCTAGCTGTAAAGAGGGAATGAGATATGATTGCATGTAAAAGTGCTTAGCAGACAGCTAGTCACAGGATAAACACTCAGTACATTTGAACTTAAAGGTCTGTGGGCCCTGAGGCTAAGCCTCCCCATCTGTCTCCAGGTCCGCAGGCTTACGCTGTCCTTCCCCCAGGAGGTCCTTGCACTAGATCCGCAGGGCCAGGCATACAAACTGACCACTTTATTTTTACAGCAGGGGTCATGTTTCTCAGAACCCTAGACTGAGGTGAGAGAGGAGGTGAGCCAAAGGGAAGGAAAGTGACCCCTGCCCAGAGCAGGGGGAGGAGAGGGACAGAGCTGCAGGGATATCTTTAGATCCTGGTGACAGGAAAAGGTGGCCAGTGTCCTCAGTGTCCTCTCCCCACCTTCCCTGCTACCTCACCGCTACCTCACCAATTCATAGAGTTTGAAGGGTCCATAGGAAACCCTCATGCCTTAGGGATGAAGAAAGAGGCTCAGAGAGGTAGAATGTGTAACCCGAGGTCACCTACACAGTTACTGTTAAAGTCAGCGTTAGAACCTCCCCCATTACTTGATTTCCCCAATCCACACCCCCAGCTTTCCTCTAAAGAACTCCAGGAGGGCTCCGCAGCTGGGCAGAAAGAGTGCTTGGGAAATGCATTAGCTTAAGGGCTAGAGGATTTTACATTTATAGAGCACTTTCCTCAAAAATTCTCAAAACCCTAGCCCATCGATCAGAGGCTGCTACTGAGGATGCCAGGGGAGAGGGTGCCAAAAGGTCAGAGCTCCTTCTCTCTTACCTTTTCAAAACTATCTTTTCCAGGGGCCCTCCCTGATTTAGCACCTCTTCACCCAGCTCAAGAGTCCCCAGTCACACTGGATAGGGACAGGAAGAAACAGACACCACACCTTGGCTCCTGTCCTTTCTGCTGGAAGTCCCTTGGGGGAGGGCAGAGGTGGTATCTGGGGACACAGTCCCCAGCCACGGTCGGACAAGCCCGATTCCTGGTGATGGGGTAATGCACACGCAGCTCTTGGGTGGCCTAGCTCAGAAATACATTGAAGAGCCAGTTTTCAAAGATGCAGAGGCGGATTGGGCCCTGTGCCACAGAGTTGTCAGAGAACTGCCCGCTCTCAGGCTGCAGGAGACAAGGCCTAGATTTAAGGGGAAGGAGATTGTTTCCTTGGGGATTCGTGTAGGGTTCTTTGAAGCAGTTAGCCCAACAAAAATCCCCAGGGACCAAGCAACTGACTCAGTTGGTCTCCTCCTCCCCTGCCTTCCTAGGGAGCTGGATCTGAGCTAGGAAGGAGGGTGGGTGCCTGCTTTCCAGGAGGGGCCAGCCTAGAGAGGAATCAGCATGCCCCAGGGGAAGTCGGGTGGGCAGGAATGGGCTGAGCTCCAGCTGCCAGCCTCCAGAGCCGCTCTTACACTGGAAGGCATTCACCTCCTGGAGCAGGATCACCTTGTACAGATGATCAGGGTGGGTACATGGAATGCTTCCTCCCCTGTCAGTTCTCAGAAAGCCATCGAGACCCTGTGCAGAGGAGGAAGGGCAATAGAGAGCTCCAAGGAGGTCTCCAGCGCTATTTTGAGAGTTCCTCCTAAGTAACAAGAGCCTGGCAGGGAGCCTCCTCCCACTCTGGCTCCCCTGTTGCCCTTCCCCGCCTGCCTCCCTCTCCCTCCTCTTCCCCCATAAACCCTCGCGCTCCTGCCGGGGCACTGCAGGTAACAGAGGAAGCTCAGCGCAGCGCTGACTCGGCTCTTGGAGCTGGAGGACAACGGGCTCTGCAGGGAGCCCGCCTCCCCCCACACACACCCACCTCACAGCTCCTCCCCAGAACAACACCAAGAGGTGCATCTCGCCTTCCCCGAGCTACCCCCTGGTGGTAACCAGAGCCCCGGTCTCAGGATGGGGAAACTGCAGGCAGGAGATTCTCTGCTTGCACTAACTTAAAGTTAAATGTCCACAAACCCTTCTGCCACTTGGGTAGGGATTGAGTGGACACTACCTGGACAAACTTTTAGGAGCTTCCTCCTGCTGCACTGAGGTCTTCTCTCTACCCCTCCCTACTCACCACTCCCTTCCTCCAGCTCAGAGCACTGGCTTGCCCCTAGCCAGAGCCTCAGCATCCACTGAAGTTTGGCAGGTGCCGAGGGGGTTAACAGGACAGCATGTACCAAACCAACCCACAGGCACGCGGCTTAGCGGTCCAGCAAGGAACACCGCACAGAGTCCACCTCACACCAGCGAGTTGGAGTAAAGATAAACTCTTTCTGAACGCTTCTCCCAAGGAGAGTCGATCGCTTCTTCTCACTCCTCTCTGCTTTCTAGGGGCTCTGGGCAGAGGCAGGTAGGCAGCCACCTCCTCAATCCCTCCCTTCCTCTGTTTCTGTTTTCTGCCAGGTTCTGTCCACACATCCTTTCAGGCTAAGATGGGTAGGGAGCCCCAGACAGATGAGCTCATTGGAAGGAGGAGGGCAGAGGGAGGAGGGAGCTGAAATATCCTGACCAGAGGGATGCTCACCGGCCAGTCCTGAGCTGGAGAGGGTACGTGCCCACTTCCGGGAGCAGGTATGTGCTGCCCTTGCAGTAGCTCCGAGATGGGGTGAGTCTTGGACATCTATTTACTATAGGCCACATTGGGGTGGGGTTTGAAGCCCCCGGGCAGGGTGTCAACCACCCTACCCAGCACCCCAGAGCTATATTTCTCTCTCTGCTTCATGGATCACCATGGCCCCCTGCCTGCCCATCAAGGGAGGATGGTGGCTCAGGAGGGCTGGGAACTGGAGGCTTTGGGAAGGTTTGTCATTCATTGCAGCCTGCCTCTCACAGGACTGCCTTGTCAGCTGAATAGTCAGATGCCCTCCTGGGCTGGCTCTGAAATGGGCACCTGAGACAGACTGGCCAAGCCAGAAGCACAGCATAGCGCGGAGTACCCGGCAGGACTCCCCAGATGCTCTGGTTTCATGCATTAGGAGCATTTTAATGTGGGAGCAGTGGGTCTTGCAAAGTGAGGGGAGAGGGAGGATGTGGACCTGGAGAGGAAATGCGGCAGAGAAGGTGGGGGGCAGAGGAGAGGAAGAGAGGAGGCCTGGGAGCAGAGGAGAGTCTTCCTGAGTCGAGGGCAACTTAAAGTTGGAATGTGGCTCAGGCTGAAGGGGACGGGTGGGGACAGGGAGACAATTGTCTAGTAGGTGAAGCAGAGGATACACAGGCTTTTGGCAGGAAGGGAGTGGAGCGAGAAGCCAGGGGAGGAGAAGGTGGCCAGCAGATGCTGCAGCTGTTTGCACAGAGCTGTGGGGCCAAGGGCCAGGCCATGTAGGGGTGGGCAGGACGGGCCCACCGGGAAAGCGTGGCCTCTGCTCACACCTTTGCCCTTATGTTGTTGTCCATGGTCATTTTAGGGTTGGCTCCAAGCCACCCTTCCCCCACCCACAAGTGTTCGCTCTGCGAGAGCCCAGTTCACTGTCCTTTCTCCTGGTGTCATGTGATGGCTTTGGTTCACCAGGCCCTGAGGGTGAATTTGGCTCTGCTGTTTCCTAGCTGTGCCACCTTGTTTGTACACATACTTATAATACTGCAGAACTTTGTTTCCTCATGTGTAAAAATGAGAAAAGAATGCATTTGGACAGGGCCTTGCCCTGAGGATGAAGTAAGCTGATATACATCGAATACCTAGATCAGCACCAGGCACAGAGTAGGTACTCAGTAAAGAGTGGCTCTTCTTGTTGATCTAGCCAAGAGTCCCATACCTTCCTCCTTCAATGCCCTTCAAGTTCAAGATGGCCATGAAATCCACCCCTTAGCCCTTCCAGCAGGCTCAGCTCCAGTGGACAGCTTGCACGGGTATGAGCAAGCTATGGGGGGAGTTGAGGGAGATGTTGACAGATTTGGCAAAGCTGGGAGCACTCAGGGATAGGGAGGCAGGGAGGACTTGCATCTTCCATCTACAGTCTTGACTGGAAAGACAGGAGTTTCTGACCTGGCTGGTGGGCCTAGGAAGGCAAGCTAGACTTGGCCTCATCTTTGGAAAGAAGCTCCCCAAGGTCGCTTCAAATTTCCCACTGTCTCCCAGCGTATTTCTCACTGTACATAGAGGTTCGCCCACACCCCCCACATCCCCACCACTGATAGATCAGATACAGAAGAACCAGGTAAAGTGGTACAGGGGTATAGAGGGGGCCTGGGGAAGACCACAACTGAGTAAGAAGGCAGAGGGCCAGACACATGTGCATGTTTGCCGGTGTATGTGTTATACTTACCTTCAGGCAAGCAAGACTTTTATCCAACTTCTATGATTTGAGTCCTAAAAAGAAGACTGCAGAGGGCCATTATCAGTAGACTTAAAGGCTATCTAAAAGTATGCCCTGATATAGGAACTTTCTCAACAACACCCCTAAGTTATGCTTAAATACCTTCTGGGATGGGGATTTCATTACCTCAAAAACTCGACCCTCTGCACAGCTCTGATTTACACTGGATCAATATCTGTCTCTCCCTGCCAGTCCTAATGTCTTGCCTTGGGACAGAATGGGACAAGTCTAATCCCTGTCCCTGAGGCTACAGCCTGGGCCACTCTATCGGTCAACAGCCACTCTATCGGTCAACTTCCCCTCCTGGCTGAACACACCCTCCTCTTCTGCCCATTTGCCCACAGGAAGAACTCTGAATCTGTTGGGGCAAACCGTTCCTAGTCCCTTTGCCACCTGTTTACTGGGAATGTGTCCCACTTGAGAAGCAGAGGCAACTGTGGTTGGGATAGAGGTGACTTTGCCAGGGCCATAGGGGAAAGCCCCTCCCATGGGATCCAAAGTAGCTAAGCTGAATACCTGGCACCCACTTGCCCATCCTTCCCCAGCACCTCCTAGACCTGAAGGTCATTATTGCCAGAGAAAAGACAAAGTTGCCATACCAGGCCACCGACTCCCCCATCCCAACTCATCTATTCCCATCTCCTCTTCCCCAGGGCCTTGCTCCCTTTTCTCCTAGGCTAGGCTCCACTGACCGCCCCCCCACGACGTCCATGTGCCGTGTCAGGATGCCAGGATGTGGTTCTCAGCGGGGCTTCCTTCCCCAGGCCCTCCGGAGCCCTCATCCACTGGGCTGCTGGAGCCTGTCCTAAGGGGTAGCTGGCACTCTGGACATCAGCTTGGTAGCAGGCAACCAGGAGTGACTAAAACATGGTGGGTTTTGGGGTGTGATTCTGTAGGAAGAGTCGGGGGCAGCAGTGCTACCAGGACTTTCTGAGAAGAGTTCCTGCAGAGCCCTTCCCGTGCGGACCTTCTGAGCCCCCAAAGAACCAATGAAGAAGGCCAGGAGACCTAGTAGGGACCTGCCAGTTGTTCTGTGTCCAGTTCTGTGTCCAGTTGCCCAGCCTGCACCCCATCAGACACTATCCCAGGCTGCTGTCACCTGAAGATGATTTGATACTACGTTCCACCCTTGCAAGATGGGAGGGAGATAAGTAGCCTAAGAGGGGCCCATATGCAAACTGACATGAGTCACGTCATGCTGATGGGGGGTGGGAACAGGACTCTGGGAACTAGTGCCAAAGGACATGAGCCTATTTGCCCAGGGACATCAGCTCAGCCTAGGGAAGGCCTTTGCTGGGGGAAGAGAGACTTGGGTTCTATCCCAGCCTCTGTCATTAGCCAACTGTATGACTTTGGGCAAATCACGTTCCCTCTCTGAACCTCAGCTTTGAAAACTGGGCCCTTAAGGAAGCATGAGTGCCTCTTCTGCACCAACTCAGGCCAAGCTGGGGAGGGAAGGGGAGGGGTCTGGGCTGGTGCATGCTGCTGTGTCAAGCACTAGACCCAGCACCTGTGGACTGCAGGAAGAATAGCGGACTTGGAGCCTGCCAGACTCTGTCTGTACTTGACTCATCATGTCGCCTTAAGCATGTCACTTCTCTGTTCTGGTCTTCAGTTTCCCCTTTAGAACAACGAGGGGCCTTGACAGGTATTCCTGGGGGCCCTCCCATCTCTGCTGTTGTAAAGGTCTACTCCGTCACCCCTAATCCTTTTGGCCCAGATTCCTATTCCCTAGCAACCATCCATGGGCAGGCCGATGGCTATCCCACTGGGATACCCCATGCATGGGGTGTCCAGTGGGAACTGGGAAGCTCTTGTACAGGTACCTCCACCTCAATTGAGGGGCACAGGAGACCAATAATTTTGAGCACCAGGGTGGCAACTATCCCTTCCCCCACCAAGGCAGCTTGTTCTGCAATCGAAATTAATCCACCCCGCCCCAGGCAGGCTGGGCCATAGAACCCAAATTTAGGGGAGATGCCTGAACCAAATCCAGCCTTCCCAGAAACCAGGCCCAGTTCGTGACTACCAAGACCCTCTTCCCCAGGGCCTTGCTCCCTTTTCTTTGACCATAGGAAGAACTCTCAATCTGTTGGGGTAAACTGTTCCTTAATCCCTTTGCCACCTGGTCCCCAAAACCAAGTGTTTGGGGGAGAAGCCCAGTGAGGAAGATGCTGCTGGCCTGGCTGAATATCAGGGGCCTGTGTCCATCCTGGAAGGAACCAGCCAGAATCCCTGGTGCCTTCTGCTGCTCAGTCCGTGTCCCTCGCCCAAATGTTCCTATCTGTTAAGTAGAGAAGCATCCCCCCCCAACACCCCATTCTTGGAAGGACTCAGGCTCCAGGGATAGACATCCTTTTAAACCAAGGGAACTTTGGCTCTGTTGAATACCAGCCACCTTTGTTTAACACTGCCACCTCCAGTCTGACTTCTCTCCCAAGTGGCAGCTGTCATCCTTTAAGCCATTAGAACCACAAATATCAAGGTCCTCTTGGCGTATTCCTAACTACTAACCACTGGTGAGGGTCTCTGGGTCACCAGGGAGCAGACAGGAATGAGACAGAAACCAAGAGAAAAGTAGGAACCAACTACCTAAGTATGTCCTTGACATTCAGCAAGTTGAGGTTTTTCTTGCTGAAAAGGGTTAGCCAGCCCGTCTCTCTTTGCAGCGGTCCTTAGTTAGGAGGAAGACACAGATGGGGGTGGTGGCAGGGTGAGGTTCTGAGAGAGCAGGAGAGGCTGGAGCAGTTGAGAAAGTCAGCAGACTGAAACCACCAGAGCGTGGTGGCTGGAGCATGCAGCCAGAAGTGGGGCTGGAACCCCAGAGTAGGAAGAGGAAGGTAAGCCTGGTAAGCCTCCTAGGCGAGAGAGAGAGAGACAGAGAGAGAGAGAGAGAGAGAGAGAGACAGCAGTGCAAGGGAGAGAGGGAGAGATGCAAAGAGACGGAAGAATGAAGAGCAAGGGAGAAAAAAAGGCCTGTCTGGGACAGTGGAGCCCCTAGCCAGGAGGTTGCCTTTGGTCCTAAACTTCTTAGGGCTGCTTTGGCACATATAAATAGGATCCAGCAGTATGTAGATGGGACATGAGCCACCTGAACCTTCCCACAGCCACCCTTCTCCATGAACTGCATGAGGGCAGACTCTGACCAGCTGTCATCTATTCTTTGAGTCCAGAGGAGGCAAAAGAAATGTCTAATCCAACACCTTTGGGGAACAGAGCAGGAAGGATGGCCTGTCTGCCCATGCAAAGGACAGGCAACATCCACATGACAGTCAGCCTTGGGAACTTCCGGGGTTGTCTTCATCCCCAAAATAATCGAGAGCCCTCCAAGAAGTAGGTGTTCAGCCACTCTGTTCCAGGGTGAGCGGAGTCCCCAGGGGGTTGGGGAAGGCAAAGGGATGAAACATCTGTGGGGGCACAAGTGTGGGGTAGACAACCTTCCCCTTGTGAGGCAGGGGCATTGAGGCCCTCAGATGCTGGAGATCTGGCAGCGCCAATGGGATTACCAGGAAAGGAGCACCTAGGGTTCCAGTTAAGATCCTGGTGAAGCATCAGCCTACCCTGCCCTGAACCCCTGAATAAAGCCACACTCGAGGGATTTTCAGGGGAGATAGTTTATTGTCGCCAGTAGACCCAAACAATAAGACAAATTGCAAAAGAAACTCAGTCTGCTCCCAAAAGCAGATACATCCCAGCATTCGAGTCACAGAGGGCCATCTCAGTTTCTCTCCCCTTCCAGCCACCCCTTCCAACCTCTCTATAGCACACACAACCAAGAAAGTGCATATGTAGTTGGGTTTTCCCCTCCAAGTGCACAAAGCGCAAGAACATTCCAAAATTTGCCTTTGGTGAATCAACTCAAAACACTGAGAAGTTATTACACCTCCCCACACACACACAGTGTAATTTTTGGGGTGGGTGTGGTGAGATGTTTGATATTTGTATATATAATATATCTATACCTAGAGAGAGAGACTATGTACAGTGCATCAGCAAGCTTCAATAAAGGAAGACGCCAGCAAGAGGCACAGCAAGAGACACAGGCTGTCCATCTTTAAGACATAAGTAGGAAGGAAGATTTCTTGCTTCATCACCCGTTAACTGCACCAAGCCATTCCTATGGCCTGGAACTATCCTTTTGGACCTGCCCAGTATTTTCAATTGTCTGTCTGCTTAACCTGACCTTGCAAATATTTACCAGCCCAACCTCCCCAAGGAGACTCGCAGAGAGAAACATGGATCCGATCAGCTTTTCCTTTTTATAAACTGGAAATAACTGTGAAGAGTCCATAGCTAGGGGGCAGATAGCTATTTCCAAAGCCAGTTGCAAGGCACCTCAAAGCAGTTCAGTCCTGAATAATTGTGCTTTGTTCTTATAAGCTAAATCCCATGGGTTAGCCAGCCCGTCTCTCTTTGCATTGGCCCTTAGTTAGGAGGAAGAGACAGATGGGGGGTGGGGGCAGAGGGAGGTTCTGAGAGAGCAGGAGAGGCTGGGGCAGTTGAGAAAGTCAGCCGACTAAAACCAGCAGAGCGTCGTGGTGGGAACATGCAACCAGAAGTGGGGCTCGAACCCCATGGTAGGAAGAGGAAGAACTTGTCAGCATAAGTTAGGAAACAGGGTAGAGAAATGGCCGCTGTGGAAACATCTCTCTGGTTTTCCACCTCTACTTACAGAAGCCCCATTTTGCTCCCAACTTCACCATCCTGGGGGAGGCAGCTCTATGAGTCCTCTGGAGGAGATTCTAAGACGCTCCAGAAGAAAATGCATATGAGGGCTGAGCACCTGGGACAGAGATGGTTCCTGACCCAGCCCCATCTGCTGGGGCCCTGAGGCCCGTGAAGAGACATTGCTTTTCCTGGGCCCCAGTTGATCAGGGCAGAGGAAAAAAAGACTCCAGGAATCTTGGGCTTCTTGATGGAGAGTTAGAACTTCTTAGAATACACTAGGAAAGCCCGCAAATAATTCCCCTAAATGTTATGGATCCTGGAAAAAGATAAGTTCCCAACATCAGCACAGCTCCTCACTCATCCTGGGAGAGAAGGACACTTAAAGGGTGACCAAAAAAATGAAATCTGCAAGCTGCAGAAATGTATACAACCACTCTTGGTCTCAGCTGGCATGAGGTGCCCGCCACCCACCTCTCTGCCCCCAGCTGGCTGGCTCGAGGATGGGCAGCGTCCATCTGCTGCAGGCATCCTGGCGGCTTAGCCCACCCGCATTGGCAGTGTGTTGATTGGCAGTTAGGTACTGAGCTGATGAGTTTAGCATTTCCAGATGGGCTTGACTCGCTCACCTCACCCAGGTGTTACCAGGCTGGTTGCCCATCCCGCACTCTGCACCCACTCTGCCTGGCCTCTGCACCCTTGACCCTGTTGTATTGCCCCTCTTCCCTGCTGTTTCTCCCTTCCCAGGGCACAGATTCTAGAATCTCTTCATCTTCCCCAACTGTAGCCTTGGAAGCAGTGTCTTGCAGAGGTGGAATTAGTTGCACCAAAAAGTTAATCTTGGTCCCTACAGTGCCAACCTGGCAGTCCCCAGTGCTTATGGCTTTGTGTATATCCCCAGTGCCCGGCACAGTGCCTGGCACATAATAGATGCTCAATAAATGGTTGCTGAATTGAAGCAAATTAAGCTGAATCTCCCAGATGATATTGCTGTCTCCCCAAATTGGCAATCTGATGGGCAGAGGCAGGGATTGGTCCCTGAGACTGTCACGGTCCTGTCTCCACCCCCTTTCCTAGACTTATTCCCTACCCTGGGCACCTGACTCCCTGAGCAGGGGTGGGGCAGAGCTCCTGGAAAGGCTGGGAAGTGCTGGGGCAGGGAATGGGGCATTTGCCAGCAGCTGTGCCCTTCACACTTGCTCCCTCCCTCCCTGCTTCCCTCCACTTCTCCTCAGTCCTGGCCAGAGGGGCTGGGCTCCTGGGAGAGGGGCAGGGCTAGAGAAGCCCACCCCTCCAACTCGCCCCATCATGGACCAGGCCACAGAGGCCCCTCCCACTGGGAAAATGATGGCTCTGTTGCTTCAAACTGGAGACTGAGGAGCCAGAGAAGAGGGCAGGACCCTCAGTTTCTGTCAGTTGGAACCTCAGTTTCCCCATTTTAAGTGAGTGACTTGGCTAGTTGATCTCTGAGGATCTTCCAAGGTCATGGTCTCAGAGTCAGTGTTTCTGCCTCTTGCTCCTTCTCTCAGGCCTAATCAATTTCCACTGAATGTGAGTGTAATGGCAGTGATGGTTGGCTCCCCACAATTGCCTCTTTTTTTTTTTTTTTTTTTTTTTAGAGATGGAGTCTCTCTATGTCACCCAGGCTGAATTGCAGTGGCACTATCACTATCTCAGTTCACTGCAACCTCCGCTTCCCAGGCTCAAGCGATTCTCCTGCCTCCGCCTCCCAAACAGCTGGGATTACAGGCACACGCCACCACGCCCAGCTAATTCTTGTATTTTTAGTAGAGATGGGGTTTTGCCCGTTTCTACTAAACAGATGGAGGTAATCCACCCGCCTTGGCCTCCCAAAGTGCTGGGATTACAGGCGTGAGCCACTGTGCCTGGCCTACAATTGTCACTTTTATCCCCACGAAGGGAGTTGTTGGGAGAGGAGCGAGTAGCGTGGCTGCAGATGGGACAGGGCTGGCATTGGCGGCTCAGGTTCCAAGGCCTCCCCTCATGCTGGCCTCAGGCTTTCCCTTCCCTCTCTGTAGCCAAAAGTCAGGTGGAAACCCCACTGAGGGCAACTGGGAGAGTTCTCACTGAAGCCCCAAAGAAAGCTGCCCCACCCTGTGCATGGCCTCCTCATTTCCCAGCCTTGGCTGCCCCTGCCCAGGCGAGGGTGGTTACCCCATGGAGAAGGCAGAGCCTGCAGCAACCTGCATTCACCATGGAGCCCCACCCCTCAGCCCCTCAGCTGACTTTGAAACTGGCCTCTGTTGGTGGGTCCCCACTGGGAAACATGGCCCCCTACCTGGAGCTGCTCTTCCAGTCTGGCCTCATCCACAGTCCTAAGGGATTAGGAGCCAACGGGAGCCCCAAGGAGGCCACTAGCAATGGAAACGAGGGCCCAACGTGGCCTCCTGGGCCAGGGCACATGTCCAGCTTTGCCTGCAGCCCTGGCTTTCCGTCAGTGCCCTGGAATGCACAGTCATCCCTTTAACATGCCCCTCCAAGTTTCAGGAACTCATCGTCACCTCCAGCCTGATGGCTGCTCTGGGCTGGGAGCAGGGGAGGAGCACAGCCGTGCCAGGCCAAGGCCCTCCTGAGGGAGCGCTGTCAGCACAGGAAAGCCCTCCCTCCCCACCAGGTCCTCTCTGAAGCCACTGCCAGGCCAAGCACTGGGCAGGTGGACAGCGGCCCCCTCCTCTACCCCTGCCCACCCACTCCCTTCTCTCTGGGGACCCTCACATGTGCCTCCTGCCTCCCCCCAGGGACTGGCAGGTGGGAGCCCTTTCTCTCCTCTCCCCAGGGCCCACACGTCCCAGAGCATGGCAGGTTTCTCAGATGGAAGAGAGTGGGTCACTCTTGGTGCAGGGTGGGAGATACGAAGTCGGGGATTCAGGAGGCCCCAGGTGGGCCCTGGGGTCCTAGGTCACGGGAAGCACACCAAGAGCGAGCAGGCAGGGTCACTGTACAGGGCGGAGAGGGGAGGAGACGGGACACGGGAGGCTGCAGGGCCGGCCACCCACTACTTGGCGCCATCATCCGGGTTGCCTTCACCGTCCGTCTTGCCCTCCTCCTCGGTCTTCAGGTCATCTGTGCTCAGCTTCTGCTCTTTTTTTCTCCTCACACACTTGACCACCATCAGCACCAAGATGACCACAGCCAGGAAGCCCCCGACGGAGGCACCCACAATCACGGCCACCGTGGAGTCCCGCTCAGGGGGCTCTGGAAAGGAAGCAGAGCCACTGAGCACCAGGGCTGGAAAAGGGGCCTACCCCACCACCCCACTACCCGTGGCATGCGTGGAACCATCCTGACTTTACTCTCCTCCACAGACAGGACTTTAGCAAAGCCAAAAAGCAATCCAGTGACTGACCCTGAAGCGCCCCCACCTCCAAATCCCAGGACACCCAAAGCCCCCAGAGGAGCTAGTGTGATGAAGTATTTAAGAGCATGAACTTTAAGATCAAACAGACCCAAATTTGAGTCCTAATTGTACAACTTACGAATTGCGTGACCTTAAGTAACTTATCCTCTCTAACCTCAGTTTTCTAACGTGTAAAATGGGCTTAATAATAGTACCTCCCTCAAAGGTTTTCATGAGGATGAGATAATGCATAAACAGAGCTTAGCCCTATGACTGAGACATAGAGGTGCCCAATAAATGAAAGCTGCCATCATCACCATCATTATTATTGCTGTTGTTGTCATTTGAAACAGGGTCTTGCTCTGTTGCCCAAGCTGGAGTGCAGTGGCGCAATCATGATTCACTGCAGCCTCTACCTGCTGGGCTCAGATGATCCTCTCACCTCAGCCTCCCAAGTAGCTGGGAGTATAGGTGCAAGCCACCATGCCCAGCTAATTTTTGCATTTTCTGTAGAGATGGAGTTTTGCCATGTTGCCCAGGCTGGTCTCGAGCTCCTGAGCTCAAGCTATCTGCCTGCCTCAGCCTCCCAAAGCGCTGTGATTACAGGTGTGAGCCATCACACCAAGCCCCATTATTAAGACTGGGATTTATAGTCTGTATCATTACCAGGACTCTCTGGGACATATTCCCAGGTTCTTGAGGACTAGAGGGAAGAAAATGGATTCCTTCTATGCAGCACAAATGGTTGCTCCCACCCTCAGGAGGGCCTGGTCTCCCCAAAGTGCCCTGAGCAAATGCTGCAGAGAGTAGGTGGGTGGGAAAGGTCAGGGCCCCACAGCTGGCACCCCAGCCTTCACCTTCCATGAGGACCTGCAGATGGATCTTGCCATGGCCACGGTGGCGGTCAGGGGGGTTCATGATGTAGCAGTTGTAAATCCCCTCATCCTCCGGCTGCACATTTCTCAGCATCACCGACACATCATACTTGCTGGGGTTCCCTGAGAACTCCACGCGGTCTTGAAACCGCTCCAGCTTCAGGTTAATGATCTTCATGCGGAACTGGAGGAACTGGGGTTGGAGCAAGGGACAGGATGGGTGGCTGGATGAGCAAGGAACTACAAGGACAGTGAGGATGCCCCCTCTTCCCATCCACCCTTTTCCTGGGGAAGAGAGGCAGTTACCTCTGTGAGGCACCTGGGTGCGCAGCACACCTTGTTTCAAAGCCTCCAGAGCACGCAGCCCACCCAGGGTCCTCTGGGGCCCTAGCGCAGTGCCGGGGCCAGTGGTGGGACCAGGGGCTTCATGCCACGGGGCTCCTACCTCCTCCCCTACCCCTGCCTTCAGCCCAGGACTCACCATCTCCTCAGAGCAGTTGTTGCACTCCTGGTAAGTCCAGTTCAGGGAGAACTGTTTGTGGTTCACTGTGTAGCAGGAGTTGAAGGTGCAGGGCAGGCGGGCGTCAGAGCCATTGAGGACGTTGAGGGTGGCAGGTACTGTGACCTCCATGCTCTGTCCTGGTGGCACTGCAGATTAAGCCACAAGCTGGTGAGGAGTCTGGCTGAAAGGGCTGGGGAGGGGCAAGCCCTCTGTGCCTGGGAGTGTTGGGGGATGAGGCAGAGCAGAGCCACAGGGAGGGGACTGGGTCCCTGACAGCTCCAGTTAATCAGGAGGTGGGAGTTACTGTTATTTGCAACAGGGTCTCTGTTGCCCAAGCTGGAGTGCAGTGGCACAATCATGACTCACTGCAGCCTAGACCTGCTGGGCTCAGGTGATCCTCTCACCTCAGCCTCCCAAGTAGCTGGGAGTACAGGTGCAAGCCGCATGGAATTGGACTTCGTTCTTCCTGGCAGGGGCCCACTCAGCCTCCCCAGTCCATACTCCTGGAGTGGGCAGGCACATATGGGGCACCAGATGTGGTCTTTGGGGCAAAGCGGGGCCACAGAGCAGGTAGGGGAGGAGAGAAACCAAATCATCACATCATCTATATCTGTCAAGCCAGGGGCAGCCAAATGGCCCCAAGCCTTTTCTAGAACCACTGTTAGGCACCCCTGCCCCCACCACACTTGCCCCAGTTCTGCCACATGCTAGCAGAAGACCACAGACAAGGGGCTTCACTATGCTTGCCTCAGTTTCCCCCTTATTCTCACCACTTCTAACCATCTTTGCTGAAACTGCAGGGCTCCCCTGCCGTTCCGTTCTCAGGACAGCAGACTGAGAACAGCTGGAGATTTGGAAGGCCTCGCTCTCCATACCCCAGGGACAGAGCAAAGCTGTGTCCCAGCCCAGCCCAGCCCCCTACCTTCCTCAGGCTTGCGACAGACAAGAAAGAGGGCAGACAAGCTGTGGAAGGGAAGAGGTGCCCCAGAAGGTGAGGCACCATTCCAAGGACCAGCTGATGGGTCTGCAGGGACAGGAGTCCCTCTTGAAGATGTCAACCTGGAGACACCACAGCAAGGAGCTGCTACAGGCAGGCAGGGTGGGAGCTGCTGGTTCTGCAGAGTCCTATTAGGAACACCAGACTGAGGCCAGGAGACTTTGGTGCTGGGGCTGAGAAAGGCCTGTCCCACTCCGACATTCTAAGCAGGACAGAGCCTACAGGGAGGCGAGCGAGGGGCCTGGGCAAGACACTTAAGGGGCATCCACTGTCTGGTCATGGAAATACCTCCTTAAATGTCACGCCCTAGGCACCTCACTGGACTCACCTGAGCCCTGGCCTTCATTCCGAGATGCTCTGCCTGTATCCTCAAGAACCTTATCTCAGAAGATTCCTTTTCTTTATGGAGGATAAACAGCAGTGTTCGGCATCATTCATTCACTCATTTACCAAATATTTATAAATCACCTACTGTGTGCCAGGCACTTAGTCTAGGCCCTGGGGGTTACTGCTGTGAACAGGACAGGCAGAGTCACTGCATCATGAAGCTTATATTCTGGGGAGAAGGATAGACATCAACAAGGAAAAAAATCATGGAGTTGTAGGTAGAGACGCTCGGCAAGGTAGAGGGGCATTGTCTGATGTCGGGTGGGCAGGGAAGACTGCTCTGAGGGGGACACACGGGCAGCGCCCACCTGAAGTGAGAGAGTGAGCCCATTGAAGTTTTGAGCGAGTCGAGTTCCCAGGCAAGTGTACTCCCAGGGGCCAAGTCCCAGTGGCTGGAAGGAGTTTCGTGTGCCTGAGGCAGAGGGAGCAGAATGACCGAGGGGGTGCATGGTGAGACCTGAGGTCCAAGAGTTAGGCAGGGACCAGCTCACAAAGGCTTTGTGGGCTAGGATATGGAATTAGGAGTTTCCTCTTTGAAGTGTGATAGGAGGTCCCTGCAGGGTTGGGGAGTGTGGGGGCTGCTGGGAGGCTGTCCAGGTGAGCCCGATAGAGGCTGATGTGGGAATCGCGTAGACAAGGGGATGCGACTAGACTTGGGTTCAATCCCAGCTCCAGCATCGGAAGCTGGAAGAGTGGGGGCTACTCCTTTGTAAAATGCAGTTGGTGACACCAATCTCCCAGGGTTGTTTCAATAATGAAAAGAAGCAGTAAGTATTCAGCAAATAGTAGCTGCTATTATCCTCAATTCTCCCCAAGTTCTGCCTTGCAAACAGGAAGGGCTTCTAGGGGAGCCTCTGGCCTGGTCTGAGGGCACCTTGGAGACTGCCCCCCTCCAGCTAGTCCGTAGGAATTGGCGAACAGCCCAGGCCTGCAGGGCTCCTATTTTTCAAACTTTTTTTTTTTCTGCACAAAGCCGTAGAGGCAGCCGCCCTGCAGCCTGCAGGGAAATCAACATCTGCCTGGAGCACCCTTCTGCCAGTCCCGCCCCTGGCCCGAGTGACCAGGGCAAATGGCAGGACTTAAGAACCAGAGATTCTCTGAACTGGCAGCAGCCCTGGATGGAGGGGTAGGCATGGGGACCTCATCTGTTCTCCAAGCTGGGAGACAGGTGTCACCATCTGCGTTTTCTAGAGGAGGAGTCCAGGGCCGAGGATTCCAGGTGTGAGCTTAAGTGCTCATTAGAGGAATAAGGACTGGGGAGGCTGAGTGGGCCCCTGCCAGGAAGAACAAAGCCCAATTCCATCTCCTGTACTTTCATCGCCCTTCTGAAAGCATCTGGCAGCGCACCAGCCAAGGAGGAGGTGTGCAGAAAATGCCAACAGCATCTTCATCTGCAGAGGCCCAGAGCTCTGAGGGAAGGCATTGACAGTGCTTGTCCTGAGCTTACCTCCCATCCCAGGAATGTCCTACCCCTCTAGCTCTTCCCTTGGAAGGTCGATCATCTTCCCAGGGGCTCCCCAGACCAAAAAGTCTGCGTTCTGCGAAGCCCGGCGGACCCTGCGCGGGCCTCTGCCCCCCACCAAGCCCAAGGCAGTGCTCCAGATTAGAACTTGAACCCCACCATCTCGAAGGAGCTAGCACCCTGCCGTGGGGGAGGGCAGGGTAGAGAGGAGTGCGGGGGCGCCTTTTCTGGCTGGCAGGACGGGGGCAGCCGGAGAGGTGCAATGCGGGCTCCCCCACCCCACCCTGCAGCGGGGCACTGCAGAAGGTACCGGGCGGAACACGCGTGCCCTCTAGTGGTCACAGAGTCAAACGTCAAGTTCCATCCTGCGGAGCGAGCATGGGATCCGGAGCCACAGGCTGCAGCTGAGATCAGAAACCGTAGATCTAGCCCCATTGTTTTACCGGTGAGGAAAGGCCATGAGAGCCACACACAGAGAATAGGGACAAGCTGAGGCCAGAATCATGGTTCCTAGCCCCTAATCCAAGATCTCCACGTGAGCCTGTGGCCTCACCAAAATCCCAGCAGCTCTAGGGTGCTGGCCTCAGACCTCCCGCCAGTCCGGGCCCTCATTAAAGACGAGGGGACCATGGCTCAACAAGGTCAGAGCTGTGAGCAAAACTCGGGTCTCTTGATTAACTCTCCCGCTTCGGGAAAGCACCCGAATGCATGGCCAAGGCCACAGAAAGGACTTCATTACAGCCACAAACCCTTACAAAATGCTTACAACGAGCCAGGCACTGTCTACGTACTCTACATACATCACCTCATTTAATACTAACAAAACCTGTTATCGCTCCCACATTCCGGATGAGGAAGATGGAGCACAAAGAAGTTAAGAGACGAGCCCAAGTTCACGGCTAGTAAGAGGCGAAGCTAGCCCCAGACTGGGTTGAGGCATTGAAGCTGAGTGGGGAAGTGAGCCCCATTCCAAGGCATCCGATCTCTTGCCAACTATATGGCAGGTCCAACTCCAGGCAGGCCCGCCAGCAGGGAATGGTCCCATTTAAAGGAACCTCCATACAAGGGGGGCCCACAATCTTCCTGGTTGTCCCATTTGAGACCAGGTCTGGGGCCTGTGTCTCCTGATTTTCAACTCACAGAAGGGAAAAGATCATCAACGGGATGTGGCTTCTGATCTTAGATCCAAAACCTCAGCAGTGGCGGGCCACCCGCTGTCTCCAAGGCACATCTGGGCCCTCAGGCCTCGTGTCATCCACTGTTCTAACTAGCCCATCTTGCAGAGACTATAAAAATTTGCTCATCTGCCAAATGCTGTCTCTTGCAGAGACTGGAAGTTAATCTCTTCACTCCTCTTTCCACCCTACAGCAACCTGTGAGGTAATTATTTTCTTCTTGGTTTTTGTTTTTTTTTTAACTGTCTAAACAAATGAACTGTCTCCCGGGGCAGCCCCTGCCTCCCAGGTGAGTGTGGCATCCAGCCCGTATCTCCGCACCTGCACTGCCTTACCATCCAGACCCTTCCTGCTCAAGGGCCTCCCCAACCCCAGCCACTCCAGTCCATCCCCGTGCAGCCAGGAGCAACCCACCCTCATCACTCCTCACCTCCAAACCTCCAACAGCTACCCACTGCTTTCAGGATCAAGTCCAGGCTCCTGGGCACAGCTTCCAAGCCCTTTGCCATCTGGGACCAACCTATACCTTAGCCTCATCCCCTGCCAGCCCCCATCCCCCCAGGTCTCCTTCACTCCAGTGACCCCAGTTCTGATTTTTTCTGAAAACACCACCTTCCTTCCCTTCTCCATGCCTTTGCACGTATTTTTGCTTCAGGTTGAGAAGCTCATTTGCCCTCCTGCCCCTGGGCCCCTCCTACTTATCCTTCAGGTCCCAGCTTACAGGGCATTAGCCTCGGTGACTGTTTCCCCAGTGTCCTTGTCCTCACCCCAGCCCTGTTCCTATCTCTTCCACATGACTTGAGGGCAGAATGGCAGGATAGTTAACCTCCCAGTGCCTCAGTTTCCTCATCTGTAATATAGGGGACAATAAGCCCAACTTCATAGGGCTGTCAAAGGATTAAATGACTTACTACCTGTATGAAGCTCAGCACAGTGCCTAGCACATGGCCTGGACAAAAGTCAGCTGCGACTACGATGAGCATTATTGCCATTATTGTTGCCATACATACAATGTTGTCTTGTTATTATTTGTTCATGGGCCTGTTTCCCTCAAGAGGCTCCGGGGAACTGACTCCTATTCATCTTGGTATCCCTGGCACCCAGGACAGTGTGTGGCAGAGTGGGGACTCAATAAAGTCTACTAAAGGAAGAAGAGACAGCTTTCTCTCCATGTCTGGGCCCCCACCACCACAAGCAGCAGATATGTGCAGTGGGCTAGAGTGAGGACTAGACTTCACTTTCTTTCTTTCTTTCTTTCTTTTTTTAAGAGACAGGGTTTGGCTCTGTTGCCCATGCTGGAGTGCAGTGGCATGATCACGGCTCACTGCAGCCTGGAACTCTTGATACTCCTACTTCAGCCTCCTGGAACAGTTAGGACTACAGGTACATGCCACCATGCCTGGCTTATTTTTCTTTTCTTTTCTTTTCTTTTCTTTTCTTTTTTTTTTTGTAGAGACAGGGTCTTGCTATGTTGTCCAGGCTGGTCTCCAATTCCTGGCCTCAAGCGATCCTCCCACCTCGGCCTCCCAAAGCACTGGGATACAGGTGTGAGCCACCGTGCTCAGCCCAGACTCCACTTTCTATGCCTCCGCTAACATAATCCATACATTGGTAAGCAGGTCAGTGACTGTGGAGTCAACGGTCTCAAGAAAAACTTCAGGGAAGCCCAGTCATTTGAATTGTTTCTGGCTAAAACTAGCCTCATATGCTTCTGTCGTGGGTAGAGCTGGTTGCCCACCTGCCCTTTCTCTTTGCCACCTCCATAGTCATCCCCACAAGCCCAGCCCCAACAGAGTCCCCTCCCTCGTCACTTGTGGCATCCTCCATCCTGGGGATCGATGCTACTGCAACACCACCAAAGTTCCATTGTCAACTCGGCCCTCAGCATTGGAGTGCCAGGGACATGCCTCATTACAGCACCAATCAAGTTCAAGTTCAAGGTCCCCATTCCTGCATCCTCTCCCACTCAGCTTTGCAGAAGCTTTAGCTTCCTCCCACTACCATCTCCCCACCCCCAACACTCAGACCTCCCAGACTCCCTCTTCCTCGCCCTAGCCCAGAGCTCTGGGTCCCGGTCACTGAGCCCCCTTTCTATCTTTACTTAGCCATGGCTCTCACCAGGCAGCTTCTCTCCTGCACGAAGTGCTTCCTAACTCCTGAGGAAAGGGTCCTGTCCTCCAGCTGGGCCTCCTTACAACAGGCCACTCACCCAACTCCCCTTCTTTCAGCCTGTCCTGAGACTCTGATCAATTAGGTACTGTTAATATAGCAGTGCCATTTCTTGAACATTGGGGGCAGTGGAATCCAACGTTTAAGAGAATGTGCTGAAGTCAGACACAGGGAGTTCAAATCTCAGCTCCCGTTACCATAGTCATCTGTTTCCTCCCTGTAACCTGAGTATAATAGAATCTACCTCCGATTGCTGTGAGGGCTAAACAAGATACACAGTGCCTGGGCTCACGAAAAGCATTCTTATGTTAGCCATCGTTGAGTTCCTGCCATGCACCAAATCACAAACACCTCAGGCAATAGGCATTCTTTAGTTTACCCGGGAGGGAACTGAAGCTCAGAGGGGTTGAGTAACTTGCCTGTGATCATTACGTAAATGACAAAGGTGGCTTGAAACCCAGGTCCTGCCAGAGATTCCATAGCATTCCTGCTCTGATGTTAATATGCCAAGTAACTCAGCAAAGCAGGCTGGCAGGGCCTCTGCACTGTCTGTGTTTAGCACTCCTACTCCAAACCCAGCACATCACACCACAGAAAGAGAGAGAGCCTTTGTGGTGGGGAATAGTTCCATCAACAGTCCTTGGACTTGACTCTCAGTTGCTGCTCCAGCAATAAGTAAGTTTAGGAGCAAGAATGAAACTACAAAGCAGGCTTGCAAATAACTTTCTAGCCCACTTCCCCACCAGGAAGTGTCTGAGTGGTCAAATACAAAATTAATATTTGGGGCCACTTGACAGGACAGTCTGCAAGACTGGGCTGGGCAGTTCTGAGGCTGGATTTAAAGGGCTGCAACCTCGCTCAGCCTGTGGGTTCCATTTTTTTCCTGAATCTCTACACCTGGCCCTTCCTCCATTCCATCCGGCCCAAGCCAAAGGTGCCTTCTCCATCAGTGCGTGCCTCAGCAGGTCTCCTCCCAACCCAGACATCATTCCCCAAGCCCGCTTCCCACCTACTCCCACACACATTCCAACAGATCAGTGAGACCGAGTGCCAGGAAGCCAGACCCAGACTCAACTTTCTGCCACCAGCTCCCCTGCACACTCTCCTAATACCCTAAATCCACCAGGATCAAGCTTCCGAAAAGAAGCCCCTTAAGGGAGCATTAAGTCCCAGGACCCCACATTTGCGGCAACTCCAAAAAATAATCCCTGAAGAGACTGCAGGTCAATCCACTCTCTGCCCCACCCCCACGTAGGTCCACTTAGGGGAAATCCAGAGAAGATTCACCTCCCTTGACAATTGTCAGCCCCCAGCAACACTCAGATCCCCTGACCCAACATTTCTGTGACTAAGTAGTCCCAGGGTTCTGCACTCCCCAGCAATGTCCCTTCCAGTCCCCAGCACCTCCCCTCCCAAGGACACAGAGGGAAAGCGCTAGCAATGTCTTCTTTCCTATCCCCTGCCCCCATCCTCTTCACATTGCGTCTACACTTCTGAACCCTCGGGAGCATGCAGATGTGAGTCTAACTTACCCAAAGAGAAAAAGAGACTGAGCCCCGTGAGGCTGAAGGCAGGGCGAGGTAGCCAGGCATCTCTGTGCATTTTCAGAGACTGAGATGTTAGTCGGGTGGGCTACGGGAGAGGGTGATTTGAGGGGGCGAGGACTACAAGGGAGGAATGGTTGGATGCTAAAAAAAAATGCACGGATGTACTTCAAAGACATATACAACATTAAGGAAGCTTTATTTCCATCTCTCTAATATGGCCGGCTTGTCTGTTGCTGCTAAAAAGAGAGAGAGAGGGAGTGTGTAAAGGAGAGAGGGAGAGATGGGGGGGAGAGAGAAAAGGGGGATGGGTTAAATATTGTGGTTGGTGGATTTCAAAAAGCAGGTGGGAGGGCATAAAAAAGTCATTTTGAAAAGAACAAAATCCCAGAAATTTTTACCCTCTAAAACAAGAAATAATACAAACCCTGCTTTTTGACTTCACTGGGATGACTGTTGGATTTTGAAAGCTATTAGAGGAATCCATTTATTTTAAAGATTCTGGAAAGGGAAACACCTTTTATCATTTAAAAACACCCCCAGGCTGGCTCAGTGGCTCACACCTGTAATCCCAGCACTTTGGGAGGCTGGATGGATCGCTTGAGTCCAGGAGTTCAAGACCAGCCTGGGCAACATGGCAAAACCCATCTCTACTAAAAATACAAAATTTAGCCAGGCATAATGTCGCACGCCTGTAGTCCCAGCTACTGCACCGCACTCCAGCCTGGGCCCTGCCTCCAAAGGAAAAAAAAAAAACCCTAAAAAAAAAAGGAGATGCTTGTTTTTGTGTTGTTCAAAAGGGTTCAGGAAAGTGAGTTGGAGAGACTTTCAAGGGGTAACGATTTCCTCATTCTAGCGTTTCCTCTGAAAACAGAACATGTTGAAGCAGGCTGATAGAAAAATACCCAAGAGATCTTACAATTGAATGTAACACAGGCCTTTGGATAAACCTGATTCAAACAAATCAACAGGAAAGAAAAGTTTTTGAGACAATTGGGAAAAGTTAAATATGAACTACATAGTAGATTGCATTAATGAATCATTCTTAATTTTGTTGGGTCTGATAAAATGTGGTTTTGTCCTTTAACATCTCTATCTGTTAAAGACACACATGGGTGGCCGGGCGGGGTGGCTCACACCTGTAATCCCAGCACTTTGGGAGGCTGAGGCGGGCAGATCACGAGGTCAGGAGTTCGAGACCAGCCTGGCCAGCATGGTGAAACCGCGTCTCTATTAAAAATACAAAAATTAGCCAGGCACGGTGGTGCGTGCCTGTAATCTCAGCTACGTGGGAGGCTGAGGTAGAAGAATTGCTTGACCCCGGGGAGGCAGAGGTTGCAGTGAGCCAAGATCATGTCACTGCACTCCAGCCTGGGCAACAGAGCGAGACTCTGTCTCAAAAAAAAAAAAAAAGACACACATTGATGTGTTTATGGGTGAAATAATATGATGACTGGATTTGCTTTAAGATATTCAAAGAAGCCAGGTGCAGTGGCTCATGCCTGTAATCCCAGCACTTTGGGAGACCGAGGCAGGCGGATCACCTGAGGTCAGGAGTTCGAGACCAGCCTCCCTAACATGGTGAAACCCTGTCTCTACTAAAAATACAAAAGTTAGCCGGGTGTGGTGGCATGTGCCTGTAATCCCAGCTACTTGGGGGGACTGAGGCAGGAGAATTGCTTGAACCTGGGAGGCGGAGGTTGCAGTGAGTCGAGATCACTCCGCTACATCCCAGCCTGGGCCACAGAGTGAGACTCCATCTCAAAAATATATATATATATATTCAAAGAAAAAAAGAGATGGGAGAATAGGTGACACGAGACTAGATGTTTTGCTTGATAATTGAAACTAGCTGGTGATGGGTGTAAAGGGTTTGTCATATAGTTCTCTCTTTTGTGTATGTTTAAAACTTTTCTTTTGAAGAAGGAAGAAAAAATAAGCTAACGTCATAAGTAGGAGAACTTGGTGGGTGGAGTCCAAGGTGTTCCTAAGCAGAGGTGACCCCCATACTCCTGGGGAGATGGTTAAGTAGGGCAGAGATTCGCATGCAGCAGTCACCTGCATTTGTGATGGGCCCTTTGTGTACCAAACAGGGAGCAACTAATATTTTTGAGCATAAACTCTGTGCCAAGCACTTTACATGTGATATCTCAATTTTTTATTTTTTTATTATTTTTTTTTAGACAGGGTCTCGCTCTGTCACCCAGGCTGGAGTGCAGTGGTGCAATCTCAACTCACTGCAACCTCTGCCTTCTGGGTTCAAGCAATTCCTGTGTCTCAGCCTCCAGAGTAGCTGGAACTACATGCACGTGCCACCACCCCCAGCTAATTTTTTTGTATTTTTAGTAGAGGCAGGGTTTCACCATGTTGGCCAGGCTGGTCTCGAACTCCTGACCTCAAGTGTTCCACCTGCATCAGCCTCCCAAAGTGCTGGGAGTACAAGTGTGAGCCACCATGCCCAGCCTGTGGTATCTCAGTTTAATCTTTTCTTTTTTTTTTTTTTTTTTTTGTGAGATGGAGTCCCGCTCTGTTGCCCAGGCTGGAGTGCAGTGGCGCGATCTTGGCTCACTGCAACCTCCACCTCCCAGGTTCAAGCAATTCTCCTGCCTCAGCCTCCCAAGTAGCTGGGATTACAGGTGCCTGCCACCATGCTTGGCTAATTTTTGTATTTTTAGTACAGACAGAGTTTCACCATCTTGTCCAGGCTAGTCTTGAACTCCTGACCTCGTGATCCACCGACCTTGGCCTCCCAAAGTGCTGGGATTACAGGTGTGAGCCACCATGCCCCACCCTGTCAGTTTAATCTTAACCCTGGGATAGGTGATTTCTTTTTCCTTTTTCTTTTTTTTTAAAATTTATTTATTTTATTATTATTTTTTTTTTTTTTTTTTTTTGAGATGGAGTCTCACTCTGTGGCCCAGGCTGAAGTGCAGTGGCATGATCTTGGCTCACTGCAACCTCCACTTCCCGGGTTCAAGTGAGTCTCCTGCCTCAGCCTCCTGAGTAGCTGGGTTTACAGGTTCCCGCCACCATAATTTCTTTTTTCTTTTTCTTTTTATTCTTTTGTTGTTGTTGTTCAGACAGAGGCTTACTCTGTGGCCCAGGCTGGAGTGCGGTGGCATGATCTTGGCTCACTGCAACCTCCACCTCCCAAGTTCACGTGATTCTCCTGCCTCAGCCTCCTAAGTAGCTGGGATTACAGGCTCCTGCCACCACGCCCAGCTAATTTTTGTATTTTTAGTGCAGACGGGGTTTCGCTATGTTGGCCAAGCTGGTCTCGAACTCCTGGATTCAAGTGATCTTCCCGCCTTGGCCTCCCAAAGTGCTGGGATTATAGGCGTGAGTCGCTGCACCTGGCCTTAATTCTTTTTTTTTTTTTTTTTAAGACGGAGTCTCACTCAGCTGCTTAGGCTGAGGTGCAGTGGTGTGATCTCAGCTCACTGCAACCAGCGTCTCCCAGGTTCAAGCAATTTTCCCTTCTCAGCCTCCTAAGTAGCTGGGATTACAGGCACTCATCATCATGCCTGGCTAATTTTTGTATTTTTAGTAGAGATGGTGTTTCACCATGTTGGCCAGGCTGGTCTCGAACTCCTGACCTCAGGTGCTCTGCCCACCTTGGCCTCTGAAAGTGCTAGGATTACAGGCATAAGCCACTGCGCCTGGCCTATTCTTTTTCTAATGGCAAATGAGGAAACAGAGGTTCATGGGGCTCAACCCACCCAAGGTTACATATGAGAGTTTAAGGGCAGAGTCAGGATTCAAACCAAGGTCTTCGTGAAACTCTGGGTGTCTCCAGCATTCCACATTGCTTAGCACCAAGGGAAGGATAAATGGAGCTACCTCCAGGTTGTCTAGAAAGGCACAGGGAAGAGAAGACCAACAAGACGCATGAAGCAATTAGCCCCTGCAGGTGACATAAAAGCAAGGGCTAAGAGGCAGGCTATGGAAAAACAGTGAGAATCCAGCACAGTGCCCAGCTCAGGGCAGAAACTTCGTCAGCAGGCGGTGAATGACTGTACAGGGGCACACCTGAATGAATTAATGAATCTGGAGAGGTAAGGGAGGAAAGTAGACACTGTGGAGGAAATGAAATCCTTCCAAGGCCTCTCAAGCTGTTCTGGGCTGGGGAGGAGCAAGGGGGCCAGGGATTTGAGGCAGAGTTGCCAGAAGGCAGAAGGGTGGGTAGTCTAAGAGCCCTCTGTGGTTGTCCCTGCCCAGATCACACACAGACTCTGTCCCCAAGTGCCTCTGTCCCATCCCTAGGGTCTGGCTCTGGCTGGCCCATTCACAAAACACAGGGCCCACAGGGCAGAATTGCAGGGAAGGAGAAGTGGGGCAGCCTGGGAAGAAAAGTCTCCTTCAGTGGCCATGCCTGGCCCCATCCCCAGTGCCCTCCGGCCTTGAGGTCTACCCCGCTGTCAGCAGCTCACAGCTGTGCCCAGAGGGGTGGACTGGCACAAGCCGGGCCTCAGCTCCCGCTTAGGCGTGCACTGCCAAGTCCCACTCTGCAGCACAGCCATCCATGCTGCCGCAGACACATGTCAGCTCTGCCCCGTTGCCAGAGATTTTTGGTTTGACGTAGCCGGCCTCCTCTTTTTTTCTTAATGCAGCAGAGGGTGCCCGTGAGGCCCAGAAACTGAAGGAAGCTGCTTGCCTGTCTCACTTGGTCTCACATTAGGTCCAGAAGCTCCTATTTTGGGGGCATCTGAGGCAAGAGGTGGATCCAGAAGATCTGTTTCTATCCAGAATTCAGCAAAGAGAAACTACATATCCAGACTTAGAACAGTCTTCATCCAACTCAGCCCCCCAGGACCAAGGGTCAGGAGGAGCTAGATCAAGGGTGAGGGGCAGTAGCAGGCAGAGCCAAGGCGAGAGAGGGGGAGAGCTACCCGGGAACTTCCCCACAACCCACTTGGGCCTCCAGACACCCATCTGCTCCGAAAGAGTAAGCCTTCCCCAGGAGCCAGTGAAAGTCTGGGAAGCAGCAGCTCTAAGAGGTGTTTTGCCGAATGAAGACACCAGTGTCAAAGATGTGCTTTTTTAGGAGTGAAGCCCTGTGGTTTTGGCATTTGTGCCCAGGGTTATTTATCAGTGAAGGTTTTATTAGACAGCTCTCAATTACCTACCCTGCTGGGAGAAGCAGTGTTACAGATAATTCAAAGGAAGGTAGTTTCCTTTTACCTTTGGAATGCCTCGTTGAGGCTATAGAGAGCCTCCCTAGTTATTTACCTTACGGCCTCACTTTTCAAAGTGTGGTCCCCAGGCCAGCATCATGGGTGTCACCTGGGAGTCTGTGAGAAAGGCAGTGCTACAGGCCCCACCCCAGTCCCAAGGAATCCAAATCTGCATTTTTTTTTTTTTTTTTTTTTTTTTTGGTTTTTGTTTGAGACGGAGTCTCACTCTGTCGCCCAGGCTGGAGTGCAGTGGCGCAATCTTGGCTCACTGCAAGCTCCGGCTTCTGGGTTCATGCCATTCTCTTGCCTCAGCCTCCCGGGTAGCTGGGACTACAGGCGCCCGCCACCACACCCGGCTAATTTTTTTGTATTTTTAGTAGAGACAGGGTTTCACCATGTTACCAGGATGGTCTCGATCTCCTGACCTTCTGATCCACCCGCCTCGGCCTCCCAAAGTGCTGGGATTACAGGTGTGAGCCACTATGCCTGGCCCGAATCTGCATTTTTAACAAGATCTCCAGGTGATTCTTGAGCATATTAAAGCTTGAGAAGCACTGCCTTCAGCCAATATCAAAAGGTTTGCATACCCTGAGCAAGGGGCCATTAGAAGCCAGGTTTGGGGGTTCAGGGAGAGGGGAGTAGGAAGCAGGAACAAGCCTCAGATGAAATGCTGGCCTCTGGTGATCTGCAGAGCACATAGCAGTCTGTTCATGAGCTATGAGGTAGGGATGCCTCTCTTCTCTGCCCCACACGCTTCTGAAGCCCTTCCTTACCAGGCAAGGTTTCTCTAACCCCGCATGCAGCTTCACATCTCTGTCTTTGCCTTCGCCGTTTTCCCTTGTAGGAATGCCCTTTGTCTCTTGCCTGCTCATCAAGCTCATGGTCTTTCTTCAAAAATGTGCTCCAAAGTCACCTATTTCTGCTCTAAATACCTCTTCTCTCTGCTCCTGTGACCCTGGGTACATTCACTCATTTATCAATCAGATCTCTCATAGAACAAACTCAAATATCTATGGAACAGCCCCTATGTGCTAGACAGTCAGCTAGGAGCTAGAGACCAAGAAATGAATGAGATACAGCTCGCCCTTGGAGAGCTCACATTCTAGATAGGGAGATAAATGCATACACTCACAATACAGCACGGTGAGTGCAGTCCCATCTACCGGAGACATAGGAACCCAGGGACACCTTATATTGAACTAACAGGAGTCAAAGAGTATTTTTATTAGTTACTTACCCATCTGACCTCTCCAGCTAGACTGTAGTTCTTTAAGTACTGAGATTGCGTCTTATTCTTCTGAGCATGCACTGGGCCTCTGCTGGTCCTTGAGCAGATGAAAATGAGTGAATATCTACTTTGCATCTGGAGAAGGGGCAGAAATTCCATCAGCCTGAATTCCCCAGTCAAGGTGTGGTAGAATTGGGAATGGGAGCCAGGTCCAGCCGCCATCTGTGCATGCTGTTCCCCTCCACTCCCTAGGGATTTTACTCTACAAGGGATTGTCCCCTTTGGGGTCAAATGCTACAAGGGTCACAGAAAAGACCTAAAGCAGATTTTTTTTTTTTTTTGTCCTCAAACTTCGCCCAGGCTGGAGTGCAGTGGCAAGATCAGGGTTCACTGCAAACTTCACCTCCCAGGCTCAAGCGATTCTTGTGCCTCAGCCTCCAGGGTAGCTGAGACTACAGCTCTGTGCCACCACACCTGGCTAATTTTTGTATTTTTAGTGGAGACAGGGTTTCACCATGTTGGCCAGTCTGTTCTCAATCTCCTGGCCTCAAGTGATCCACCCGCCTCGGCCTCCCAAAGTGTTGGGATTACAGGCATGAGCCACCGTGCCTGGCCTAAAGCAGAATTTCTAAGAGTTTGAGATCTCTAAGAGAAAATAAAGTATCACACCCATGAAACAATTAGAAGACAAGGAAAGACAAAAGTAGATCAAGTGCAGAGACATCTAGGAAGAGGTGAGAAGCAGGAGATCACCCAGGCGGGTGATCTAAAGCAGGGCATTGAAGGAATGTTGATGTGGGGAGGCAAGAAGGAAAGGAAAGTGTCATCCCAGGCAAAAGTACATCAACAGCAGGAAAGACAACAATGCATGGAGCAGAGGGTTCCTGTTGTGAAAAAAAATGAGGCATGCAACATCACTAATCACCAGGGAAATGCAAATTAAAACCACAATGAGATACCACCTTACTCCCGCAAGAATGGCTATAATTAAATACTTAAAAAACAGTAGATATTGGTGTGGATGCAGTGAAAAGGGAACACTTTTACACTGCTGGTGGGAATGTAAATTAGTACAACCACTATAGAAAACAGTGTGGAGATTCCTTAAAGAACTAAAAGTAGGCCGGGTGTGGTGGCTCACACCTGTAATCCCAGCACTTTGGGAGGCCGAGGCATGCGGATCACCTGGGGTCAAGAGTTCAAGACCAGCCTGCCCAACATGGCAAAATCCCGTTTCTACTAAAAATACAAAAAATTAGCCGAGCGTGGTGGCAGGCACCTGTAATCCCAGCTACTCAGGAGGGTGAGGCAGGAGAATTGCTTGAACCCGCGAGGCAGAGGTTACAGTGAGTCAAGATCACGCCACTGCACTTCAGTCTGGGTGACAAAAGTGAAACTCCATCTCAAAAAAAAAAAAGAGAACTAAAAGTAGAACTACCATTCAATCCAGCAATCCCACTACTGGGTATCTACCCAAAGGAAAGGAAGTCATTATATGGAAAAGACACATGCACGTGCATGTTTATAGTAGCACAATTCACAACTGCAAAGATATGGAACCAACAGAAGTGCCCATCCACCAATGAGTGGATAAAGAAAAAATGGTGTATATATACGCCATGGAATACTATTTGGCCATAGAAAGGGATGAAGTAATGTCTTTTGCAGCAACTTGGATGGAGCTGGAGGCCGTTATTCTAAGTGAAGTAACTCAGGAATGGAAAACCAAATATGGTATGCTCTCACTTATAAGTGTGAGCTAAGCTATGAGAACTCAAAGGTGTAAGAGTGATGTAATGGACTTTGGGCACTCTGGAGGGAGGCTGTGAGGAGGCTGAGGATAAAAGACTACATATTGAGTACAGTGTACACTGCTCAGGTGATGGGTGCACTAAAATCTCAGAAATCACCACTAAAGAACTTATCCATGTAACCAAAAACCACCTGTTCTACAAAAACTATTGAAATAAAAAAAATACCATTAAAACTTTTTTTTTTTTTTTTGAGATGGAGTTTCGCTCTTGTTGCCCAGGCTGCAGTGCAATGGCATGACCTCGGCTCACTGCAACCTCTGCCTCCCAGGTTCAAGCAACTCTCCTGCCTCAGCCTCCCGAGTAGCTGGGATTACAGAGGCTCACCACCATGCCCGGCTAATTTTTTGTATTTTTAGTAGAGATGGGGGGTTTCTCCATGTTGGCCAGGCTGGTCTCGAACTCCTGACCTCAGGTGATCCACCAGCCTGGACTTCCCAAAGTGCTGGGATTACAGGCATGAGCCACCGCACCTGGCCTAAAACTATTTTTTTTTTAATGAAGTATAGATGGGCAGACAAGATGGCACCAGCACACAGAAGGCCATGAACATACAAGACAGAGTTCACACAGCTTTGAAAGATCTCAGACAGGTAAATCACTATGGCTTGCACCATCTACGAAATGAGAAAGTTCTCAGCTTTCTGAGAAAACTTTAAGTTCCCTTATTTTTTGAAGAAGAGATGTTCTGGTAGTTGGGTTTTACAGAAGTGGTCACGGATTGCCTGACCTCCCTAGACCACATCTGCAAACTAGCTGGCCAGGACAGAAGGTCAGTGGTCCTGGGAAACTTTGTTTATGCTGAATTAAGAGGATAACTGCAACCTAAGGCTCTGCAGCTCTAAATAACTGAGCTAACTCAGTGGCTCCCTCCAACCACACACAAACAGAGCTAGTGTTTTATGAAGGAAAATGGCCAATTACCAACAGACAGGTGAGCATACCGACTAGTCAAAAGGGAGAAAAGGACACTGGTGGGGGGCAACCAGGAAGAGACAACTAAAGGGCTGGCCGAAGGCTGCAGCCTTTTGTGTGTGTGTGTGTGTGTGTGTGACTGAGTTTCACTCTTGTTGCCCAGGCTGGAGTGCAATGGCGCAATCTCGGCTCACCGCAACCTCCACCTCCCGAGTTAAAGCAATTCTTCTGCCTCAGCCTCCCGAGTAGCTGGGATTACAGGCATGCGCCACCACACCCAGCTAATTTTGTATTTTTAGTAGAGACAGGGTTTCTCCATGTTGGTCAGGCTGGTCTCAAACTCCCAACCTCAGGTGATCCGCCCAACTTGGCCTCCCAAAATGCTGGGATTACAGGCGTGAGCCACCACGCCTGGCTGACAAAAGGCTGCAGCTTTTTGAAGGAGACTCAGCTCATCTTCTACCGATCCCCAGTGGACAAGCAGAACTGTTTTCAGTTGCGATAGCCAAATTCTGAAGCTGCTAGGTTCTCCATTATTCATGAGTAGCTCCGCTCCCTCCAGCCTTGGGGCTGCTTTCTGTTGGCAAAGGCCTGTGTACTTCTGCAAACCTTAAAATATGAGAGCATCTGATGTTCCAGGGATCTAAAATACTGCAAATTCAGGTAACAAAACTGCTTTCCAAAGGCTCTACTACAGGGATCTTCAGTAGCTTTCCAGTCCTTCAAAATCTGTCTCCTCAGAGCTATACAAAGCCTTGGCCTAAGCTCAGCTTCCTGACTCAGTCTTTCTTCGGATAGGAAGAGGGATTTACGGATTTTGGTAAAGTGCTTTTTGTCCATAGAAATCAAAATTAAGAGATGGGGACTGAATCACCAGAAGATATTGTCCATCCCTATTGTTAATTGTGTTATTAAGATTGAATAGCAAAGATTGACTAGCATTAAATAGAAGATAAAATAACCTATTTCTGAGTGGGTTCTTCATTTCTGAGTGACGTTAAGAAGATACATCTACCTGGAAAAACACATTTGAAGGAAAGGGAGGGCTCAGGCCAGGCACTATCCCCTATACTACCTCATTCAGTCCTTGCAAAACAAACAAACTAACAAACTTCTGTGAGTCTCCATTTTACATATAGGGAAAACAGCCTCAAAGAATTTAAACACACTTTGCAATATTGAAGAGGAAGAGGCAGCCAGGATTTGAACCAGGACTATTTGATCTTGAAGCCCATTCCCTACACAATTTCCCTTCATGTTCCTGGGTGTAATGGACAAACCACCTCTAGCAGAAGGGCTGAGAGAGAAGCCGGTCTCTTTCCCAGTCCCCTGTAGGGCTGCTTTGGCTTTAGGCGAAATTAGTGTTTGACAACTGTGGACTTCCACCCTCAACCTTGGCTCCATGCCTGTGGATAAGAAGAAGGTTTGTAGGGAAGAAGGCTTGGAGCAGAGATGTGGGCTTCCTCTTCCTCCCCCTCAGTCACAACTGCCGAACCCAGAATGGAAGCCAATCTCTGAATGAATCAAATTTGAATTTGGGCACACCTACACTTTCACGGTCCAAGTGCCTGCTGAGGATCATGTGGCTAAGCTGTCCAGCCCATCCTCCTGCTCTTACCCTAATTATTTTCTTAGACCCTGAGCAACAGATGTAAAATCACCGTCCACCCACCTAACTCTGTATCCTGAAGGCCATCTTCCAATGCACACAATATTTGAGGAAGTGGAAAAGGGTCCCTTATTCCAGGAGAGAAGTTACTTAATAGCCCAGAAATGAAACCACTTCCTCTCCATGAACACTCCAGATATAATAAAGTCCTCTTCCCCCTCTACTTGTCTCACCAATATGTGTCCCTGGTGTGTCTGGGACAGGATACTGCCTTCAATACCCATATGGAAAACCCTGACATAACTCCTCATCGAGAGCTGGCAGATAGGAAGGACGAATTTAATGATGCTTATCCATGTCTAAACTAGAACATAACCGGTGTGTTATGAGAGGATCCTAATGTTTGGAGAGTTGGGGGAAATCATTAAAAATGTAGCCCCACCAGCCGCAGTGGTTCACACCTGTAATCCTAGCACTTTGGGAGGCCGAGGCAGGTGGATTGCCTGAGCTTGGGAGTTCAAGACCAGCCTGGGAAGCATGGTGAAACCCTGTCTCTACTAAAAATACAAAAAATTAGCCGGGCGTGGCAGTGTGCACCTGTAATCCCTGTAATCACCTGTAATACTTGGGAGGCTGAGAGAAGAGAATCACTTGAACCTGGGAGGCGGAGGTTGCAGTGAGCCGTAATAGCGCCACTGCACTCCAGCCTGGGTGACAGAGCAAGACCCCGTCTCAAAAAAGGAAAAAAAAATGTAGCCCCATTTAAGACTGGATCAGAAATCAGAAAAACAGAAAAGACCTCCTCTTTATCTGGCCCTGCATGGCTAAATATGAAGAAAGGGTTGCAGAGAATAAGAAAGAGTCTGTGGCAGTCAAGGAAAGGAGACCAGAGCTGAACCCAGGCTGATCCGCAGAGGCTGGAAGTTGTTCAGAACCAAAGGATATTCTTTAGTTTCTCTTTTCCTTCCTCTTCCCTTTCCCTTCCTTTCCTCTTTCTTATTTTGAGACAGGATCTCAGCCTGTTGCCCAGGCTGGAGTGGAGTGCAGTGGCGCAATCATATCTCACTGCAGCTTCTAACTCCTGGGCTTGAGTGATCTTCCTACCTTAGCCTCCTGAGTAGCTGGGACCAAAGGCATGCACCTCCACACCTAGCTAATCAATTTTATTTATTTTATTTTATTTTATTTTACTTTATTTTATTGAGATGAGGGTCTCACCATGTTGCCCAGACTGGTCTTGAACTCCTGGCCTCAAGTGATCCTCCCCCGTCAGCCTCCCAAAGTGCTGGGATTACAAGCATGAGACACTGCACCCAACCCCAAAGGATTTTTTTTTCAATAGGTTTTTGGGGAACAGGTGGTGTTTGGTTACATGAGTAAGTTCTTCAGTGGTGATTTCTGAGATACTGATGCACCCATCACCTGAGCAGTGTACACTGTACCCAGTGTGTAGTCTTTTATCCCTTACCTCCCCACCCTTTCTGAGTCCTCAGAGTTTATTGTATCATTCTTATGGCTTTGCATCCTCATAGCTTAGCTCCCACTTATAGGTGAGAACATACGATGTTTGATTTTCCATTCCTGAGTTACTTGACTTAGAATAATGTTCTCCAGTTCCATCCAGATTGCTGCAAATGGCATTATTTCATTCCTTTTTATGGCTGAGTAGTATTCCATGGTATATATATATACCATAATTATTTCCTTCTTTGCATCCTCATAGCTTAGCTCCCACTTAGCTCCCACTCCCAAACATATGAGGTTTGGTTTTCCATTCCTGAGTTACTTGACTTAGAATAATGTTCTCCAGTTCCATCCAGGTTGCTGCAAATGGCATTATTTCATTCCTTTTTATGGCTGAGTAGTATTCCATGGTGTATATATATATACCATATTTATTTTCTTTAACCACTCATTGATTGATGGGCAATTGGGCTGATTCCATATTTTTGCAATTGCGAATTGTGCTGCTATAAACATGCATGGGGAGGCATCTTTTTTCTTCTTTTTTCAAGACAGAGTCTTGCTCTGTCACCCAGGCTGGAGTGCAGTGGTGCGATCTCAGATCACAACCTCCATCTCCCAGGTTCAAGCAATTCTCCTGCCTCAGCCTCTCAAGCAGCTGGGATCACAGACATGTGCCACCACACCCAGCTAATTTTTGTATTTTTGGTAGAGACAGGGTTTCACCATGTTGGCAAGGCTGGTCTTGAATTCCTGACCTCGTGATCCACCTGCCTTGGCCTCCCAAAATGCTGAGATTACAGACGTGAGCCACCATGCCCAGCCTATCTTTTTCATATAATGACTTCTTTTCCTCTGGGCAAATACCCAGTAGTGGGATTGCTGGATCAAATGGTAGATCTATTTTTAGTTCTTTAAGGAATCTCCACACTGTTTTCCATCATGGTTGTACTAGTTGACATTCCCACCAACCTTGTAAAAGTGTTCCCTTTTCACCACATCCATGCCAACATCTAAACTTTAAAATTAAAAAAAATTTTTTTTATTATGACTGTTCTTGCAGGAGTGAGGTGGTATGGCATAGTGGTTTTGATTTGCATTTCCTGATAATTAGTGATGTTGAGCATTTTTTCGTATGTTTCTTGGCCATTTGTATATCTTCTTTTGAGAATTGTCTATTCATGTCCTTAGCCCACTAATTTATGGGTTTGTTTGTTTTATTCTTGCTGATTTATTTGAGTTCCTTGTAGATTCTGGATATTATAATAGTCCTTTGTTGGATATACAGATTGCAAAGATTTTCTCCCACTCTGTGGGTTGTCTGTTTACTCTGCTGATTATTTCTTTTGCTGTGCAAAAGCTTTTTAGTTTAATTAAATCCCATCTATTCATCTTTGTTTTTGTTGCATTTGCTTTTGGGTTCTTGGTCATGAAGTCTTTGCCTAACCCAATGTCTAGAAGGGTTTTTCTAATGTTATCTCCTAGAATTTTTATGGAGCCAGGTCTTAGATTTAAGTCTTTGATCTATCTGAAGTTGATTTTTGTATAGGAGAGAGATGAGGATCCAGCTTCATTCTTCTACATGTGGCTTGCCATTTATCCCGGCACCATTTGTTGAATAGGGTGTCCTTTCCCCGCTTCATATTTTTGTTTGCTTTATCACACATCCGTTGACTTGTAAGTATTTGGCTATATTTCTGGGTTCTCTATTCTGTTCCATTGGTCTATATGCCTATTTTTATACCAGTACCATGCTGTTTTGATGACTGGCTTTATAGTATGGTTTGAAGTTGGGGAATGTAATGCCTCCAGATTTGCTCTTTTTGCTTAATCTTGCTTTGGCTATGCAAGCTGTTTTTTGGTTCCATTTGAATTTTGGGATAGTTTTTTCTATTTCTGTGAAGAATGGTGGAGGTATTTTGATGGGAGTTGCATTGAGTTTGTAGATTGCTTTTGGCAGTGGTATTGTTTGACTCTGTGTCCCATCCAAATCTCATCTTGAATTGTACTCCCATAATTCCCACATGTTGCATGAGGGACCCAGTGAAAGACGATTTGAATCGTGGGGGCAGTTTCCCTCATACTCTTCTCATGGTAGTGAATAAGTTTCATGAGATCTGATGGTTTTATCAGGGGTTTCTGCTCTTGCATCTTCCTCATTTTCTCTTGCTGCCCCCATGTAAGAAGTGCCTTTTGCCTCCCATCATGATTCAGAGGCCTCCCCAGCCATGTGGAACTGAAGGTCCAATTTTTCTTCCCAGTCTCGGGTATGTCTTTATCAGCAGTGTGAAAACGAACTAATGGCCGGGCACGGTGGCTCACGCCTGTAATCCCAGTACTTTGGGAGGCCAAGGAGAGTGGATCACAAGGTCAGGAGATCAAGTCCTACCCGGCTTACGTGGTGAAAGCCCGTCTCTACTAAAAATACAAAAAATTAGCCAGGCATGGTGGCGCACACCTGTAGTCCCACCTACTCGGGAGGCTGAGGCAGGAGAATGACATGAACCCAGGAGGCGGAGCTTGCAGTGAGCCGAGATCACGCTACTGCACTCCAGCCTGGGTGACAGAGCAAGACTCCGTCTCAAAAAAAAAAAAAAAAGAAAACCAACTAATACAGTAAACTGGTACCCATTGAGTGGGGCACTGCTGAAAAGATACCTGAAAATGTGGAAGGTACTTTGGAACTGGGTAACAGGCAGAGGTGGCAACAGTTTGGAGGGCTCAGAAGAAGACAGGAAAATGTGGGAAAGTTTGGAACTTCCTAGAGACTTGCTGAATGGCTTTGAGCAAAAGCCTGATAACAATATAGACAATAAGGTCCAGGCTGAGGTGGTCTCAGATGGAGATGAGGAACTTGTTGGGAACTGGAGCAAAGGTGACTCTTGTTATGTTTTAGCAAACAGACTGGTGGCATTTTGCCCCTGCCCTAGAGATTTGTGGAACTTTGAACTGAAGAGAGGTGATTTAGGGTATCTGGCAGAAGAAATTTCTAAGCAGCAAAGCATTCAAGAGGTGACTTGGGTGCTGCTAAAGGCATTCAGTTTTATAAGGGAAGCAGAGCATAAAAGTTCAGAAAATTTGCAGCCTGATAATGTGATAGAAAAGAAAAACCCATTTTCTGAGAAGAAATTTAAGCTGGCTGCAGAAATTTGCATAAGTAACAAGTTGCTGAATGTTAATCCCTAAGACAATGGGGAAAATGTCTCCAGGGCATGTCAGAGGTCTTCACGGCAGCCCCTCCCATCACAGGCCAGAAGGCCTAGGAGAAAATGGTTTCATGGGCCAGGCCCAGTGTCCCCGTGCTGTGTGCAGCCTAGGGACTTGGTGCCCTGCATCCCAGCCACTCCAGCCATGGCTGAAAGGGGCCACCATAGAGCTCAGGCCATGACTTCAGAGGGTGCAAGTCCCAAGCTTTGGCAGCTTCCATGTGGTGTTGAGCCTGCGAGTGCGCAGAAGTCAAGAACTGGGGTTTGGGAACCTCTGCCTAGATTTTAGAAGATGTGTGGAAATGCCTGGATGCCCAGGCAAAAGTTTGCTACAGGGGCGGGGCCCTCATGGAGAACCTCTGCTAGGGCAGTGCAGAAGGGAAATGTGAGATCAGAGCCCCCATACAGAGTCCCTACTGGGGCACTGCCTAGTGGAGCTGTGAGAAGAGGGCTACCGTCCTCCAGACCCCAGAATGGTAGATCCACCAACAGCTTGCACCGTTCACCTGGGAAAGCTGCAGACACTCACTGCCAGCCCATGAAAACAGCCAGGAAGGAGGCTGTACCCTGCAAAGCCACAGGGCGGAGCTGCCGAAGACCATGGGAACCCACTTCTTGCATCAGTGTGACCTGGATGTGAGACCTGGAGTCAAAGGAGATCATTTTTGAAGCTCTAAATTTTGACTGCCTTGCTGGATTTCAGACTTGCATGGGCCCTGTAACCACTTTGTTTTGGCCAATTTCTCCCATTTGGAATGGCTGTATTTACCCAATACCTTTTACCCCCATTGTATGTTGGAAGTAACCAGCTTGCTTTTGATTTCACAGGCTCATAGGTGGAAGGGACTTGCCTTGTCTCAGATGAGACTTTGGACTGTAGACTTTTGGGTTAATGTTGAAATGAGTTAAGACTTTTGGGGGCTGTTGGGAAGGCATGATTTGTTTTGAAATGTGAGGACATGAGATTTGGAAGGGCCAGAGGTGGAATGATATGGTTTGGTTCTGTGTCCCCACCCAAATATCATCTTAAAGTATTATTATTATTATTATTATTTTGAGATGGAGTCTCACTCTGTTGCCCAGTGTGGAGTGCAGTGGTGCAATCTCAGCTCACTGCAAGCTCTGCCTTCTGGGTTCATGCCATTCTCCTGCCTCAGCCTCCCGAGTAGCTGGGACTACAGGCGCCCGCCCCCATGCCCGGCTAATTTTTTGTATTTTTTTTAGTAGAGATGGGGTTTCACCATAGTCTCGATCTCCTGACCTTGTGATCCACCTGCCTTGGCCTCCCAAAGTGCTGGGATTACAGGTGGGAGCCACCGCGCCCAGCCCATCTTAAATTATACTCCCATAATTCCCACATATTGTGGGAGGGGCCCAGTGGGAGATAATTTGAATCATTGAGGTGGTTTCCCCCATACTGTTCTCATGGTAGTGAATAAGTCTCATGAGATTTGATGGTTTTATCAGGGGTTTCTACTTTTGCATCTTCCTCATTTTCTCTTGCCACCACCGTATAAGAAGTGCCTTTCACTTCCCGCCATGATTCTGAGACCTCCGCAGCCATGTGGAACTGTAAGTCCAATTAAACCTCTTTTTCTTCCCAGTCTCGGGTATGTCTTTATCAGGAGCATGAAAACAAACTAAATACAGGCAGTATGGTCATTTTCACAATATTGATTCTACCCATGCGTGAGCATGGGATGTGTTTCCATTTGTGCTGTCTATGATTCCTTTCAGCAGTATTTTGTAGTTTTCATTGCAGAGGTCTTTCACCTCCTTGGTTAAGTATATTCCTAAGTATTTTAATTTTTTTTGCAGCTATTATAAAAGAGATTAAGTTATTGATTTGATTCTCAGCTTGGTTGCTATTGGTGTACAGCAAAGCTACTGATTTGTATACATTAATTACGTATCCTGAAACTTTGCTGAATTCATTTACCAGTTCTAGGAGCTTTTTGGATGAGTCTTTAGGGTTTTCAAGGTTTATGATTATGTCATCAGCAAACAGAGACAGTTTGACTTCCTCATTACCAATTTGGATGCCCCCCGCCAAAGGATTTTTAAGACTAACCTTATCAAATCTTACAATAGCAACTAAAAGTATAGGAACCGCACATTTCAGACCAAGAATTAAATCAGTGGCTGTCCACTGTGGCAACCCATGAGTATCAAGAAAGACAAATGCCTAAACTTCACCCAGAAATTTCAAATTAGGAGGCATGTGGTGAGGCCCCGCAAGGAGCCACCAGCAGGAATGAAGAACCACTGAGTTAAATCCCAAAACTGTATTCATACCCTACTTCCAACCCATTCACCCCAAACCTTTCCCAGGACCAAAACCAGCCTCTAGTGTGTTAGCACGGTTTGGCTTTCCTCCAGGAACTTCAGTTTTTCCAAAAGTTTCTAACTGTAAATTCCTCACCAGGACTTTACTTGCCCCCTCAACCGAGGCATAAAAATAGGACGATTTCCACAAACAACACTTATTTAGAAATAATGTGCCAGAAGAATGATTTGGGTTGGTTTTTATCTCTGATTCTTCCCAGTAACTCATCCACTAAGAACCCTGCCCACAGGAGGGTCTGATCCAATGGGGGGTTTGAGGCCACTCAGCTCAGCCTGGTTCCCAGGGCCAGTGTCCCACTCCAGAGGCCAAGTCCATGCTCCCCTCCCCTCAGCAGGCCTGTTCCTCCAGAGCTGTCCAGTCTCTCTGCCAGGCTCCAAATTCTCCATCTTCAGTGTATTGACCAAACAATGAGACAGGAGGACAGCTGGGAGAGCGGGAGTCTGAAATCACTGGTAGAGTGGCCCAGGACACACACAGGAGAGAGTCTCCACTGCTGCTGAGATGAAGGGACTCTCCATTCTTCTCAAAAGGCTTGCTGTGTTTTTGGCATTCCCCCACCTGACTTTTTTTCAAGTGAGTTGTTCCGATCTGACCTCAGAGAAGGCCAAACTGGGTGCTGTGGGGGAAGGGCAGAAAGAAACAAAACATGCTTGTAAGAAGTAGTTCCATAATCATAGCAGCTGCTGTTCATTGAGCTCTTCTCATGAGCCCGGCCCAGTACTGAATTTCATATGCATTATCTCATGTGATCCTTACCACCAGGAGGTAGGTATTATTATTGCCTTTCTAAGGATAAGGAAACTGAGGCTCAGACAGGCCAAGTTACTGCCCAAGACCATCTGGCTGCAACACAGAGTTAGAATTTGGACCCAGGTCTGTCTAACTCCACAGCTTGTGATCTTAACCTCTGTGTGTACAGCCTCAGAAAGGGAAAACAGCAAGGTGCCACTACATTTACATGAATTTCATCAATTCAACAACAAAAAACAAAGGCTCTTTGTTACCCCTGCTCCCTATCAGAGAACACCTTTATAAATGCAGTCTCAAACAAGTGGCCTGCAGTCCCAAATTCACCAACAGCCTTATTTAACTTGGCACATCATATTTTAAAATAACTTGACTGGCCCCTGCCAGCCTTTGAGTTTGCAGCTCAGGCCTCTCCTCTTACTCTATTGGATCTAGATCAAGAGGACAGGAATGGTGTTTTCAACAGAATCAAAACCATAATCGCCTAGCATTAAACCTGGGGAAGTTAGCTGTGAAGACAATTGTTCCTCCTGCATCATCTCCACCTCGGAGACGTTCTGCAAACAGTGCCACCCTGGCTGGTGACCCACTCAGCAGTAGCCACAAGGCAGCTGTATCAGCAGGTCTCCAGGAGCCAGGATGAGGCCTCGCAAGTTACTGCAGCATCACATAACAGTATGGGAGAAAGATACAGAGGGAAAATGATTCCATTCAGCTGCAACTTCAGGGTGGAGTTAATGTTTCACTCGGTGGATCCAGGCCAGGCCTCTGATCTCACACTTCCCTGGCAGACCTCTCTCTGCTGCAATCAGCTGGGAGTCATGTGTCCTCAGGGCTGGTGCGACAGGAACAAACAAAGCCCAGCATTCCACAAGCAGAGGAGGCCAGCCTTCCCAAACCCACAGAACACTGCTCCTTAATAGGCTGGGTGCCTATAATTAGTCTACAAATAGCACCGTGCTCATCGCCAGCTCACTCCTTTTGTCCCTACCCCCACTCACTGCACGCCCCGAGGTGCCTTTTCCAGGCACTGTAGTTCTCTAAGGGGCTACAGAAGTCTAAGCAAAGGGAAATTAGGAATCAGACTCCGAAATATTGTATGAGATCCAGCATGCAGCCTGCCTGGCAGTTAGATTATGAGAAGGTATAATAAGTCACAAAGTTAAGAAACAAAATCTAAGCATTGGAAGAACCCTACTTTGACCTTTTCATAGCAAGGAAAACGACTCACAGCAACACAATACTTGCCCAAGGATCTTATCCTATTTATCCTATTTTCTTTGTTGTTGTTGTTGTTTTGAGACAGGAGTCTCGCTCCGTTTCCCAGGCTGGAGTGCAGTGGCGCGATCTTAGCTCACTGCAACCTCCACCTCCCAGGTTCAAGCAATTCTCCTGCCTCAGCCTCCCAAGTAGCTGGGATTACAGGTGCCCGCCACCATGCCTGGCTAATTTTTTTGTATTTTTAGTAAGACAGGGTTTCACCATGTTGGCCAGGCTGGTCTCGAACTCCTGACCTCAAGTGATCCACCTGCCTCAGCCTCCCAAAGTGCTAGGATTACAGGTGTGAACCACCATGCTCGGCCTTTTTTTTTTTTTTTTTTTTTTTTGAGACAGAGTCTTACTCTGTCTCCCAGGCTGGAGTGTAGTGGTGGATCTCGGCTCATGTAACCACTGCCTCCCAGGTCCAAGCAATTCTCGTGCCTCAGCCTCCCAAGTAGCTGGGATTATCGGCACGCATCTCCACACCTGGCCAATTTTTGTATTTTTAGTAGAGAGGGAGTTTTGCCACATTGGCCAGGCTGGTCTTGAACTCCTGGCCTCAAGCAATCCGCCCACCTCGGCCTCCCAAAGTGCTGGGATTTCAGGCATGAGCCACCACACCCGGCCGTGTTTTCTTTATTAGATTGAACTGATGAGGCAAAAGACATCCTCCCTGCCCTCAGTAAAAGCCACTCTTCACTTCTTTTCACCACTAATATAAATAATCTCTGGTGATAACCTTTAATCCTTGAGCTTGGGTAAGAAAGTTTGATATCACTCTTCTACCCAGCAGAACTTCAGTTTCTCAGACTTTTCTGCTACTTAGAAAAATCACCGCCCTCAGCAGCCTCCCTTGGGCAACCCGGCCACGCCCACCACCACCACCACCTGAGCCTCTGACACCTGGCTCGGCTGGGGCCAGAATCATTCTCACCATGGTCATGTAGGTGGCCTCTGATTTTTCACTTGGTTCTTCTTCCTCGATCACCTCCCGTACAATTATTGGGGAGTAAATGTGTTTCTAGAGGGGGGAAATGGTACAAAAATTCCTAAAAATTAGATGAATCTTATACACCAGAGAAAAGGCCACCCACTCCTATTTGCTGGGCATCGACCACCCAAACTGCTGGTTCAGAGGGTTACTGAGACCTGGAGAATTCTCAACAATGATAATTCAGTCTTCAGTCTTCTTGAAAATTAACTGTCAAAGAACACAGTCTTAAGAACCAAACTCTTTGCTTCAAAAGCCACACATCTTTGTTTAGATGGATGTTTAGGTAGCAGCAGGGGTTCCTTATCTTGCTAAATTCCTTGTATTCTGGGGTTATTTCCTTCTAATTACAGTAAAGGCAGAATGGCATTAATCAGCAGTGAATTGTCATCATCTCCCTCAGAGGATTTATGTGGCAGGGCCAGCCCTCATTGAAGCTCACAACTGTGAGGTTCATGGTCCTGTCACTCGTTGGTAAAGCAGTATCATCCAGTGGCCCATTCTTGGACCACTGCACTCTACTGGGAGAAAATTCTACTCTTGGGACAAAAACAGCCCAAAATAGAGAAAGGTAACTATTCAAAGAGTTTTTTAAAAATTAAAGAAAGAAAAGAAAGAATAGGAGTTAAAGAAAACCAATCCATTTCTCAGTCTCTAGAAGCAATTATTTATAACTCCATTACAAAATCAATATGGAGAGAAAAGTCCTTCTTAATCCTTTCTTGCTAAGATCTTAGACTATTTCATTTTAAGCATTAGAACTCCTTAACTCCTGGATGTATTATAATTCTCCATTAGACTTTAGACAAATAGCACCTCCTAGATTACAAAGCATTTGCATATCATCATCTTATGTGAACCTTACAACAACCCTGTCAAGCAGGCTGGGCAACTATAATATCTTTATCCTTATCCTCATTTTGCTGATGAGACTCAGGGAGGTGGCAGATCTTTCTGACTCCAAGCGCAGTGCTCTTTCCTCAGCCCAATACCAGGATCTGCTGCCCGGGGCTGGCCCAGCCGGCCCCATGCACTGTACTCCGCAGAGGCTCTTACTTTAGTGACAAAGGCTTCCTGAGTCCCTGCTCTGTGCCAAGCACTGGCCTGCAAGCTGCGACATACAATGGGTAAGATATGGTTCCCGGAGGAATGAGAACGGCCCAGGCCTGCATCTACTTAGTGTTTTAGGCTGAAGCGTGTGTTCACCTCCTCTTCACATCTTTCAAAATGGCAGGGTTTTTCTTTTATCTCTGGATTAGTCTTCTTCGTGTTCTTCACCAAGACTGTAGAATTCACTGAACTGCAAGACATGAAAAGCATGTGGAATTAACCAGCGGGCATGGTTTATTCAAGGGTCCCTACATGAGATCCCCTCTTGGCTTTGTGAAGACAGAGACACCAGAGAAGGAACTATTCTCTCTGGACTCCTACAGCCAGGGCTACCCGGCTCACCTGGAAACCTGAGAAGCGCATCTCTTCTAATGAAGAACAAGAAGCCGTTCTGGAGATAATTTAGGCTGAAAAGCAGCTTCAACTTCTCTGTTATCACTCAAGCCACTTTCAGTCCGTATGGGAGAGGTAATTTTAAGTGAATGAAGAGAGAGAGGGGAGATGGGATTCCATTTGACCAGCCTGTCTACATTTCTGAGGACCAGGGAGTGCCGCGAAACCAGCAGGGGGCAGCAGGAGCTCAGCAAGACGCCAATCCGAAGGGCTCCTGGCCTTTCCGGGGGGCGGAGCAGAATAACCCCCACAAACACCCGACCCAAGCCCCAAGCAGGAGCTCTGCGCCTGCCCTGTCGGGGTCCCTTGGCCTTTGATCTCATGACCATTTGCCTTCTGAACATACTTTCTTTTTTTCTATTTTGGCCTAAGGCAGAACTAAAAAAAAAAAAAAAAAAATTCAAGGTTTAAGCTAGAAAAGAAGCCATATGTTTTGGTCTCAGTAGAAATATTTTCATTGTATTTTCTGCTTTTAAAGTTGTATCTTCTCACTGTCAAATAATTCAGATAATACAGAAATGTAGACAGTTGGAAGTGGAAGTTCCCTGCAACCCCTCACCCCATGGGATCCACCTTCTCCTTCACTTCAAATTCCACACAATTACCCACATTTTACAACTGTCCTTCCAAGCCTCTCTCAGTGTAAGCATAAGCTCACATAAAATGTACTTAGTACATATGCTGCTGGAGTGAGCATCATATTATTTTCTCTTTTATAAAAATGAGGTCATACTATAAATTCTGTATTTTTACCCCTTGGATATCTTTCCATGTCATTACGTAGAGGGATCTGGAGTTTTCATTGACTGGTTCACTGAATCGTTGCCTTTCTGACAGACACTGGCAATTATCCCTATTTTTAATTATAAGCAAGACGGCAGTTTTGCACAAATCTCAGCATATCCATTTAATTATTTCTTTAGAATAAACGACTAGACATGGAAGTGCTACCTTTCCTTTGGCTGGAAACTGAGGTCCCGACAGGGGAAGTTAAGCTGAGAGTGGAATCCAGGTTGTCTAGCTCAGTGCTCCGAGCATGCCCAGAGCAAAGACCTTTAGAGAGGCCAGCCAAGTTCAAAAGCAAATCAGAAGCCCTAGGGAGTGCAAGTGAAAACTTAGCAGGCACAAGTGTTTTCTGCAGGATCCAAGACCCACTGGGAAAGAACACTCAAAAGTCAGGACTATTCATGAGGCCCTTTCCCACTGACACTATTTCAACAAGGGAGTCAATCTGCACTACAAGCATACTCCATCGATAGTTGGATAAACTGAGGGACATGGATCTGCCAACAGCCAGTGGAACACAAGTGTCCCTGTTGGAGCATCTGGGCACTTCTGAGACCCTGGAAGAACTATCGATGAAATTCAGGCCTTTAAAAGCACATTATTATTATCATTATTATTATTTTTTTATTTTTATTTTTTTTTTTTTGAGACAGAGTCTCGCTCTGTCACCCAGGCTGGAGTGCAGTGGCGTGATCTCGGCTCACTGCAAGCTCCACCTCCCAGGTTCACGCCATTCTCCTGCCTCAGCCTCCCAAGTAGCTGGGACTACAGGCACATGCCACCACGTCCAGCTAATTTTTTGCATTTTTAGTAAAGACAGCTTTTCACTGTGTTAGCAAGGATGGTCTCGATCTCCTGACCTCGTGATCCGCCCGCCTTGGCCTCTCAAAGTGCTGGGATTACAGGCATGAGCCACCGTGCCCGGCCAAAAGCACCTTTTAATAATAATTCATTTAGAACCTGAGGGCACCCATTTAAAGATCGTATCTCATAATTATAATGTGGTCTTTTAGATAAAACCACTGGCAATCCTTAAGATCTTAGCTTCTATGCGGAACATACAGTATGGATAATTTAAAAATCATCTTTTAGGCAGTGAATGGTACCATGATAGTTCTTGTGTAAGATTTATGCTCTGAATTATGCCCTACTGAGGCCCCCATTTCTAAGGGAGTTTGTAGTCTTTACATAATAACAAAGTGAATGAGGAGAGCGTAGGAATATTAAATTCTTTTCCCGGGCACAGTAAGCAAAGTGGGCAGGGTTACCACAGATGATTCCATTTAAAAATACCCCCTTCTGTGAGAATGGCATAAGTAGGGCCCTATCACCCTGTTCTACTTTGGGGTAGAGGCAGCCTTGCACCTCCAGCCTCCCAACCCAAGGGGTGGGGGCAGCCCTGTACCTCTTATTTCCACAGGTCTTCTTCACGATCAATATCAGAACAGGGAGCAGCAGGATTGTGGCACAGACAATTCCCACGATGATCACCAGCTGATTACCACCCAAGACCAGAGGCCTCAGGGCTGCCGGGGTCACCAGTGCTTGGGAAAGTAGAAAAGCAAGGAGAGGGTCTCAATACTTTGGCAAAGAGCTGAGAGCCCCACAGCCCTATACCAAGTAGCACCAGCCAGGCCAGGAAGCGGAGGGGAAGGCCAGATTCCACCCCATATCTGGACACTAGGGACACTGTCTCCATGAGATTGAGAACCAAAGTCTAACCCCCTCGTTTACCCTAAGATGTAGATTAAGGTGGGTGGGAGAAGAGGCTAGCAGTTCACCTCTAGTAAAGTTTCCTTTCACATCAACAATTCTATTCTAAAATTTGGCTTAACAAGTGACCCAGAAATAACAGGCATTTTAGAGGCTGCTGATCTTCCTTAGGGCAAGTGGTTGTCTTCAAAAGAACTCATGCCGCAAGACTCAGCCCCACAGTGACAATACCAAGTAAAGCCTCCGGAGGTACTTCTGCCCATATGGAACCTTCTACTCATCTGCATGGTTCTTTCTAAATACATAAAGCAAACACCTCCTCAGGGCCAGACAGCACTAGGTACAGGGGATTCAGAGATGAATGATGATGTGTGGTCCCTGCTTCCAAGGAAGAAGACAAACACGTCAACAGAAAACCACAGGCTGCTGTAGGCGCTACAACAGAAGTCTGTATGGGGAACAGAGGGGCACAGAAAAAAGGGTGTCCAATTCTATATGCAGCAAGTGAGAATTTGCCAGCAAAAGTTCTAAAGTTTAACCTAAGACTTACAGGAAACATCCAGTTTGTTGGGCAGACAATATGGAGAAGGACAGAGGGGATGTTCTGCATGAGATCTGGAGGCCTGACAGGATGATGATTTTAGAAACTAGAAAGAGTTCAATGGGTCTGGCACAAAAGTGGCATCTGTGGGTGTGCTGGAGAATTTCGCTGGAGAGATGACAGGGTCCAAGTCAGGAAGGACCTTGACTATCTCAACCAAGAATCTGGCATTTTTCTGCAGGCAATGAAAAAAACATTGAAAGATTATTAGCAGTGGAAGAGAAAGTTCTTAATGTGATTTAGAAAGATGGCACCAAGAGCCGCGTGAAGAATGAGGAGCAGTGGCTGAGAGAGAAAGCAGAGACTGGTTAGAGGCCTACAGTTCAAGACAGAGATGAAGACAGCCAGAACTAAGGCGGCAGTGACAGACTGGAAGGAAGACAACTTCAAGAGTCTGTAGTAGGAGTCAAGGACTTGTTGACCTGACCTGTTAGATTAGGGGTCTAGGAAAGGGAAAGAATCAAGCACACCCCCAGGCATCTAGTTAGACAACTGAGGTTGGGGAGATGGGCTGAGGAGGGGTGTGCAGGGGTAGGTTAGACATGTTGCATATGAAGGATTTGTGGAAAACTTGTGTAGAGTTGACTAAGTATATCCATGGGTGTGTGTGGAACTGTGTCCAACATAGAGTGCATATAAATGCTACTGAAGGAGAGAAGGCTGAGGATGGATAATTGCAGTGCCATTGGTGATCTAAGCTGGAGTAGAGGTAGAATAAGCCAGAATGCAGTGCGCTGAGGAGTTAATGGGAGATGAGACAGTAAGATACCAAACACAGACCTTTAGCAAGCTATTTGGCTATGTTGAGAAAGAAACACGTGATTGTGGTGGTGGTTGTACAACTCTGAATGTACTAAAACCATTGAGCTGAACGCTTTAAATGGGCAAATTGTATGGTATGTGAATTGTATCTCAGGAAAGCAATCTTAAGAAAAAGAAAGACACAGAATGGAGCTGAAGAAAAAAAGACATAGAATGGAGCTGGAGTAATTAAGTAGTAGAATTGAGCAAACGTATCCATTGAATGGTAGAAACCAACAGAAAGTGAGCTCAGAGAGCCATGTTGTAAGGTTCCTGAGAAGGATACCACTTGGGCACAGGGGGCCAGATAAGCCCAGAGCAGAAGGGACCTTCCTCTGCCTCAGGATGGCAGGGCAGAGATAAGAATGGGGGAGACATAGATATGTTTGTGGGTGGAGAAGCTGCATGAGCCCCCATAATGGCTCGATTTTCTCTGTGAATTGGACTTCTGAGAAGGAAGCACACAGATCTGCCGTGCTCCCCTCTCCAGCTGGAGACAAGGTGCCTCCACAGACTTAGGTCTCTGGCCTGAGGTATGAGGTATGTTCCATCCTCACCCAATCTTCCCTGCCCCCAGCCAACCACAGCCAACTCCTGAAGGCCCTAGTGACAGGCAAAGTCCACAGGCCACATCCTGATTGCTAACTGGGTTATGGTTTAACTTTAACCCCTCACTTATCAACCTCTCTCTGTCAACACAATCAAGTCTTTCCTCTCCTACACAGCACTGGCCTTGATGCACACTGTTTGCCAGAATCCAGAACCTCTGATCAGAAAACCCTCCATTTTTGGTTCTGGTGCCTGCATGTTCCTCTCTGTTCCTGGCTGTCTCTCACTAGCTTAGGATCATTTCCCGCTCCACTCTAACACATACAGCACCTCCCTTGAAACCAAGTATGCTGACTTTGGACATCAACTCCAATCCTTCCCTGAGCTTCTGTATCTTTACATCAGTAGATGACCCTGGCAATGAGTGGGGTCTGGCAGAGGATTGGTATTCACTAAATTAGCTCCCCTCTCCTTGGCCTAGCAGCAGGGCCAGAACTAGGGTGAGGCAAGCCAGGCACCTGAGGAGCCACCTCTAAGGAGGCATCATTCTCAGGGTTGTGCAAGGCCAGAGTCAGCACCTGAGAGGGATGCCTCCTTCAATTTTGCATCCTAGGAACCTCTCCGGCCTCACTCTAGTCCTGGCCCCATGCACCAGCCAGGAGGTCCCTCAATGCTCCCCAGCCAAATGTTAGATACTTCGAGGCTCTTCCGGGCTGACATGCAGCACAATGGTTTTCTTGAACACCAGGTTCCCTAGGTGGATACTGCAGGTGTAGTTTCCTCCATCTGACTCCCTCACTCCTTGAAGCATGATGGAACCGTCATTGCGGAAAACGTCCCCCACCAGGTTCACACGATTCTGGAAGTGGCCCCAGCTCTGGGAGTACTCCGCAGACATCCTGAGTTTGTGGTAGTAACGAAATACAATCTCCTCCTAGAAGTGAAAGGCAAAAAGTATGATATTGTGAGGACTGGAGTGGAGCGGGGAGCAGAGAAAATGGGGGAGGGAAGATCTCAGGACTCCAAGGCCCTGCTAGGTGAAGGCAGTAAGGGTATTATCAGAAAGCATTAAATAACACAAAGTCATGTACACACACATGTGCATGCGTGTGTACTTGTGAAGGATGTCACCAAACCATGAACAGTTTTTCCATCTGAATGGAGGGATAAGAAAAGGAGGCCTTTCATTTTGTGCACCTTTCCAATAAAAAAAAGCAAAAGTATACTTTTATTCTTGATGACATTTCTAGTTGGATTTCCAATAGGAACCTGAAACATGTCTAAAACTGAACTCTTCATCTTTCCCCCAAACCAGTTCTTTCCAGTCCATCCCATTTTGGTACATGGCAATGCTTTCCTCCAGATACTCAGGCTAAAAATCCTGGAGTCATCCTTAATTTCTGTCTTTCTGGAACAAATCACATCGAATCCCTCAGCAAATCCTATCACCTCTACCTTCAAAATATATCCCCAATCCAGCCAGTCCTCACCTCCTCCACTGATACCATTCTGGTCCAGCTCATCTCTCACCTGGATTCCTGCAACAACTTTCTTACTTGTCTCCCTGCTTATTCTCTATGACAATCTATTTTCAGCAGATGAGCCTTTTAAAATGTAAGTTAAATCATGTTACTCCTGTGCTCAAAACCCTTCATGGCCCCCACTCCCATTTCTACTAAAATGCAAGGCCCTGCATGACCCAGCCCATCTCCCTTTTCCTCTGACTTCAACTTCTACTTGCTCTTCCCTCACCTACTTGGGTCACTGCGCTCCAGCCACATGGACCTCTTGGCTGCTCCTTGCATACTGGCTGCAGGGCCTTTGCACTTGCTACTGTCTATGACTGCAAGAACACTCTTCCCCCTACACATATGCAGGGTTCACTCCCTCTCCTCAAATGTCATCTCAGTGAGGGCTCCCCAAGCACTCACATAACAAAACCCACAAAGTCCTGCTTTATTGTTCCCCATAGGCTCTTAATATTGCCTGATGTATTATATACTTCTTTATTATTTTACATGTATCTCCTCCATCTTGGTTGTAAGTTTCCCATCAGGACTGGGGCTTTAAGTATTCTTCATATAGCAGATGCTTTAAAAATAACTTGTTAAATGAATATTGGCATTAAAAAAAAGCCATGTAGATTGCTTTTTTAAAGCTTTTAAGAAAAGTTAATGGGTGTGTAGACACAAACATGAATGAAGTGACCTGGCCCCTAACATTTTGTCTCTCGTGATTCAAATTCACAACCTCAAAATGTCAATTCTCATCCTATTTTCTCCTGTGAATCACTCAATGGATGACATTTAAATGTATGGCAAGCTCTCAGAGGTGAACCTGGGACCAGATGTAATTCCCCATACTCCATCATGATGTCACCCACTGTGACCCACTCAGATAGCATAGAGGAATCAAGTGCAAATGACTTTGTTAGAGAGATGACCTGAAATATGTTTTAATTTATAAAAGTTAGTCTTTAATAAATTTTGCAACTTAACTTTTATTAATAAGAAGTTACTTGGGATATCCCCACAACACATGTTGACCCATAAATATACGACCACATCATGGTTGAGAGCTACTGGTCTAAAGAATAAACTTGCTTTTTCCTGCTTTATAGAGTTCCCGTAAAATACCCCTCACCCTGGCCCCCAGGATCAATCAATCCCAACACGCGAAGTACCCATGAAAATTCCCTCCATCACATAAATGGGGCAATGGGGCACAGATGAAAACTCACAGAACTAACCCCAGTAAGAATAAAAGTGTAATCACTTTTATGCCTAGCCCATTGCTTTCTTGGCTGGGCCACAAAAATCATCTCCCTCATTCTCCCATGGACTCTATACGAAGGAAAAGGGAGAAAGAAGGAAACTAAAATGCAGGGGCCAAGTCTTATACAAAATGCTTTACATGTACAATCTCATATCGGCATCCAAAAAGTTAAGCATCATCATCATCTTCTTGTTCTTCATTGGAGTTATCTTTCCCACCAGAAAGCTGAAATTGCTAGGAGAAGGTCCAGTTCTGATAAGCACCAAAGCCCAGGCTCTTGCAACACCTCCTCATGTGCCTGATTCTACCTCTGTCCTGATACCATCAGCCAGAGCCTTCTCTAACACAGTGATGTTTCCTCCTTGTTACCTTTGCGCGCCGTCCTGAAAATATCCATTCTACCTTGGTCACGTGTTTCACTTCTGTGCTCTGGAAAACACATCCCATCTGAATCAATCCACCCACATGGACCATGAGCTCTGAGGATGAAACAGTAAATCAAGTCAGACTCAAGTTATAATCTATAGAAGTCAAAGACTTTCTAGAAGAGATCATGTTTAGCCAAAGACCCTCAGCAGCAAAAATCGCTGTCACCACCAAACACTGTACGTATTCCCTCTGTAGGTGATCCAGATGATTCCACGTGGGCAAAGTACTCAGAGCCTCCTCCCTCAGACCAGCACAGCATCATCCCCAAGATGAGAATACCCTCTAGCTGCCCACATGTACCAAGCCTGAGGGTTTCTGCTGTCTCCATATCACCATAAACACTTTCTGGTCCTCTTTAATTCCTTTCTCTTTCCCCTTTTCCAGAATTCCTCCCATGAACTCTAATTTCACATCAAGTTTGTACTAAAGGAAGTATGGAAAATCTCAAAGCCCCCATTTTATGTTCATCATCTTAGACACCAACATCTGCTTAGCATAAACAGGAAGTGGAAAGTTATAGAACTCTCATTCTTATATTTAACCCACTGACTCTCCCAACTAAAAAAATGAACCAGGGATAACTTTCTTCAACTTCTTTTATTATTTTTCTTTTATTCTAGGACCTAGTTCTGGCCTTGGTACAAGTCACAGGACTCTTTGCTAATTAGGCCAAGACAAAAGACAGCTTTCTCCTTGACTTTTCTTTCTGTTTTAATCCTGCTCTCTCCTGCCCCCACCCTCCCAATTTCCCCTGCTTCTGGCTTTCCAACTCCTAGGCTCTTCCTTCTGCCTATTGTACAAGCAGCTGACCCACCATATGTTTATTACATAAGTCATTTTAAGTGGCCATGAAAAAGAAAAGAAGTAGAAAGACATTTCTGATTTTTCAGTAATGCTCTATACAAATCAACCACAAAGTTGATTAAGCAATGAAAGTCAGGGTGGTGTATAAGGAAGACACAAGTCTAGGTCTTAAGTGCACAGAGTTCCTTCAAAAGAGTGTTAAGCAAAGATCACGAGGGAACAGAGTGCATAAGCCACCCTTTCATCCAAATTATTTCCCTGGGAGAAGAGTAACTTCCTGCCCAGCAGGAGAAATGCACAATAGGAGGAAAGCAAAAGAAAATATTATGAACTCTAAAATCTATGGCAGGAATTATTTTGAAAGCGATAAAAAAGTTACTCCAAAGAATACCAGTAAGGAAGCAAACTCCCTTTAAATCTATCAGCACATTAAGAATTAAACTCTATTTTTAAAATGCAATAATAAAAACTGAACATTCTGAGTCCTTTCAATGCACCACCATGTGCTAGACACCCTATACACAGTAGATTAGTTAGTCATTACAATATTTTGAGGTTTGTATGACTACTCTCCCATTTTACGGAGAAGGAAAGTAAAGGAACCCAATGCCACATGGCCAGGAAAGGTAAAGCCAACATTTAAGCCCAGGTCTGAGTGAAAGGAAAGCCAGAGTTTTCTCACTCACTCTACTGTGGCACCCCACATAAGTAGAAGGATGGCTGATTCTAGAGCAAAAGTAGAGGACATTAATCTAATTATTATTTTCATCTATAGTATTTAAATCAAGAACTATGAAAAAAAGAATTGAAGTGGTAGAATCATAGAGAGACTATCAACTGAAGGGTAAACTTTGTATAGAAAATTATAGATGACTGCAAAAAATGGAGTTGCCATGTTGGTGGAGGCAACTTACATAAAGCAAGTTGGAGCACGGTCCACTAGGCAAAATTGTTAGGGGTTGGATCTATTCCCATTCTAGCTGGAAGAAAAAAAAATACAGCTTGCTCCACTAGCCACTGGGGGAATATCTGACTATCTCTAACATTGCCCTAGCCTGTTTCCATGGATTCCTCAGCTCTTGAAATTGACTCCTTGTGGTTCCCTCTGTGTCTCTTCTAAGCAGGAAAAGGCTATGCTTGCATGGACAAGTGTTCAGGCATGGCATTAGAGACCAAAGGCAGAAAAAGGAAGCAAAAAGAGAATCCTTTGTAATACCAGCAATTTGGAGAGGCTGAGACAGGAGGATCACTTGAGCCCAGGGGTTTGAGACCAGCCTGGGCAACGTAGGGAAACCCCATCTCTACTTAAACAAACAAACAAAGCCAGGCATGGTGATGCACACCTATGGACCTAGCTACTCGGGAGGTTGAGGCAGAAGGATCACTTGAGCCCAGGAGTTCAAGGCTACAGTGAGCCGTGATCATACCACTGAAACTCCAGAGCCTGGGTGACAGAGCAAGACCCCACCTAAAAAAAAAAAGAGAGAGAGAGAGAGAATCCTTGGGCACAGCATCTGATTTGCTTCTTCTTCCTGGAGAACAAGAGCTTTGGAATTAAGAGAAAAATGACAATGAAAAAAAAGTAGGATAATTAGGAGAGGGGCCAGAGGCCACCTACTACAACTCCATTTTTTAGAAATCAGATTCAAGTAAGGGATGCTAACTCAATAATTTCATTCATTCCACAAATGCTTATTAATTGCTTACTCTGTGCCAGGGGCTACGCCCAGGCAAGCAGGGAAGACACAAGTGAATAGGTGTGATGAGTGTCATAAGAGAGGAAGGCAGGGTGCACCAGAGGAGCTCATTAATAAAGCTGGGAGGCTAAGGACCTAAGCTAGCTGCAGGCGGGAAATGGCCCCAGATTCTAGTTCCCTAACTACATTGCAAGCTCTCCTGGGGTCACAGACTGTTCCTTCTATTCCACACTCTTAAAGAATGCATCTAGTTCTGTGGCTTGCAAACTTTTACTTTCATTTATGTATTTTTATTTGTAAGTTTTATATCAATAAGCAAAACTAAATTTTAGAGACACTGGCTGACATTAGTTTGGATATCATTAGTTTATTATAAAAGAGAGACATGGAAATTATTTACACAATGAAAGATTTCAGAACTCCAGTGGAATGAGTGGCTTCACATGAGGATTTTTCAATAGTGATTTATTTTGGTATATATACTTTCCAAGAATGCCACCATTTCTAAATAAGAAATTATCCCTGTCGTCCAGAACTACTTTGGTGCCTCCATATTCTAGATTCTGGGGGAAGAATTTTATCTCCAGCTTTTGGGCTAACTGGTTGAATCTCTCCACCCTTTCCTTTAGAGCCCAATACAACAGCTTCTACAGTTGCTTGCAATACTTTTGAGATTTTTCTGGAAGCATAATGCCTCCTTTGGTTACAGTCTCAGCTGCATTCCTTTCAACTAATACCCAGTCAAAGAGGCGAAAAAAACTTTCTAAATGACTCGGGCCACCACAGCTTATACTCTCCCTTTCAAACTGCTTGCAAGCAGCAGAACACTTATTCAGACCAAATCTTACCTGGCAGCCCAATGAATACAACAGGAAAAAGGAAAAGGACTTTGGTTGCAACGCAGGTGGGAGCCTAGGGTCCTATCCCTGCCCCGCTCTTACCCTTCATGTTCTTTGGAGCTTAAGGTTCTACAGAGCACAAATTTTAAAAACCACCCACTCCTTCCACTTATAAATGGAAAAATAAAGTGCAAAGAAGAGTTAGAAAGATCTGCTCCTTTCTTCTTTTTTCTATTTTAAGAGACAGGGTCTCAGCTCTGTCACCCAGGCTGGAGGGCAGTGGTGCGATCACAGCTCACTGCAACCTCCACCTCCTGGGCTCAAGTGATCCTCTCACCTCAGTCTCCCCAGTACCTGAGACCACCACAGTCATGTGCCATCACGCCCAGCTATTATTATTATTATTATTTTTTTTTTTTTAGACATAGGGTCTCACCATGTTGCCCAAGTTAGTCTCAAACTGGCTTCAAGTGATCCTCCCACCTCGGGCTCCCAAAGTGCTAGGATTACAGGCATGAGCCATCACACCCAGACTTTTTCTTTTCTTTCTTTTCTTTTCTTTTTTTTTTAATTTTAGACAGAGTCTTGCTGTGTCACCCAGGCTAGAATGCAGTGGTGCCATCATAGCTCACTGCAGTCTTGAACCCTGGGGCTCAGGCAATTCTTCTGCCTCAGCCTCCCAAAATGCTAGGATTACAGGCATGAGCCACTGAGCCTGGCCTGCTTATTTCTTTTCTATCCCCCAGAACACCTAACATAGGGTACCTATAAAATACAGATGTAGCATCAATGTGGATAACTGATGAAAGGTATTAGGGCATAGTAAAAAGAACATGGACTTTGTTGTCAGAGGTGCCAGGGTTCAAGTACTATTTATTCCATTTAATAAATATGTGTCCAAAACATATTTGGACATATATGTGAACAAAACATCCTTCACAGGGCTTTTGTGAGGGGGGAGTGTGTTTAAAGTAATAATACAATAATTATCAATATTTTATTTAATAAAATAACTATTTTTATTGACTGAAATAATTATGATCATTTTTTGAAGATTCACTCTGTGGTAAGTACTTAGCCCAAAGGCTGGCATTTACTCAAGATAATCAGTTTCCTTGCCTCTTGCACATGAAATCTCTTGCCCCTTGGCCCTTCTTTAAGTAAGCATTTGCGTACCTTTGGGCTCCTCTGGAAGCACATGCAGTACCACCGCCTTCTTGAACACCTGGCTCTCCCCTTTGAGGCGGATTTCACAGATATAGGTTCCCTGGTCAGCCTCTTGCACATCTTGGAGCAGGAGAGAGCCATCATTGCATAAGATGTCCCCCATCAAGTGTACGCGGTTCTGGAAGCGCCCAATAGGCACACTGAGATTGGAGTAATAGTATAGCACATATTCGTCCTGAAGGGCAAAACAGTGTTGGAGACAATCAAAAGAGGTGCCAGACCGAGGAGCCTGGATCCCAAAGACTCTGTTATGTGGGGGCAGCAGAGCTATCATCATGATCATGATCCAAAAGCATTTGGTACCCAGTTAAGAAAAATAATGTGCCAGGCAACAGTCTAACTTGCACAAGCTCTGCGACTCCCTTTCTACAAAGACAAATGGAGAAATGCAGTCCACATTTTATTTCTTACAGTTTAAGGTAAAATATAGCACCCACTCTGAAGATCACTCTACGGTTTTTAACTTACAACTTTTGAAAACCATCTCTCGTTTTCACCGTATTTTCTGCCACGGCCCCAGATTAGATGGCATTCAAATGCATGATCTATTTTCACTAGTGCAGTGGGTGGTGTTGGCGTAAGAATTCCAGGCATGGCCGGCTGGCTGCCACTTTTCTCATTTCTACCCTCCTCCCGGCAGCAGTATCGTAACACAAAAGGAGTCATCCACAGGGAATGGTTCCAGGCTGGGCCCTGGGGAATTCTTTTGTTTTTGGTTTTGGTTTTGTATTGTTTTCTTCTGTCACCCAGGCTGGAGTGCAGTGGCACAATCACAGCTCACTGCAGCCTTCACCTCCTAGGCTCAGGTGATCCTCCCACCTCAGTCTCCCAAGTAGCTGGGACTACAGGTATATGCCACTGCAGTCAGCTAATTTTTGTGTTTGTTTTTTTTATAGAGATGGGGTTTTGCCATGTTGCCCAGGCTGGTCTCGAACTCTTGAGCTCAAGTGATCACCCTGCCTCAGCCTCCCAAAGTGCTGGGATTACAGGCATGAGTTACCACACCCGGCAGAAATTCTTATTTCTACTTACACTATGGGTTTATCCCTCGTATAAAAATAAAGGCCAATAAAAATTTGAGTGAGAGTAGCATTATAGGGACAACAGGCAATGTGCTCTGAGCTACAAAAACAATATTTTGTTTGCAAACATTAGGACTTTATTGTTAGTAACAAACTACTTGGGATGTTTTTCACAAATGATCCTGATATACGAGTATCTATACAGACTGTCTGATGAGGCTTAATACACTGTTCCTCACTCCAAAGAGCTCCATGAAAGAACCTTGCCCACCATGCTGCATCTGCTAATCCCAACACTTTAAGCAGCCACAAAGGAGAAAATGATGATTCCCCAGCACATACATGGAGCAGTGAAACACTGAAAGAATCTGTCCTCCTCCCCACCCCAAAAAAGATCATTGTGGTATAGTTCTTATGCCTAGGTCAGAGCTCTCCTTTCTAGAACCTCGGAATTTACCCCTCTCACCCGCTTCTGCTACTTAACAAAGGGCAGAGATAAAGGAAGGAAACTCAAAGAATTTCATGTGCAAGAACAAGGAACCTCTCGTTTCATGTTTGTGTCTCCCATCAGCCCCTTAACTACTTGAAAGGTAAGCATTACCATTATTGTAATTGCCTTCCTCTTCACAGCTCAGGAAGCTAAGATCAGCAAGGTTGAGTAACTTACTTACCCAGCTGATAACATAACCAAGTTCCTGAACTAGGACGAGGCCCAGTTCTGATAATCTCCAAAGCCCCGGCTCTTGCAACACCTCCTGGTGGCACCTGATGCCTGACTCTTACACCACTCTGTCCTGACACCAGCAGTCAGGGGCTTCTATTACATAGTGATGTTTCCCCCGCGTTACCTTGGCGTGCTCTCCTGGTGACAGAGTCCAGTCTATCTTGAATATACATTTGTCTTCTGTGCTCTGGAAAACACATCCCATCAGAGCTGAATCACCCACATGGACTGTTAGCTCAGGCGGGGAAACATTCAAGTCATTCAGGCCCAAGGAATAATCTATAGAAGTCAAAGGCAAGAGGACACATCATTTAGACAAATACTCTCAACAACAAAAATCAATTTCAATCATGGAGTACTAAACACCCCTCTCCCTGGATGATCCAACATAGACAAAGTCCTCAGAGGCATGTTCAAAGGCAGCATGGCATCCCTGTCCTCTAGTTACCTATATGGCTCATCAGAAGGATTCTGCAATCTTCATACTACAATAAATGCTATCTGGCTCCCTCCTCCTATCTAGCCCCTTACACTTTTCTGGAATTCTTCCTCCCAACCTTTCTAAAGAAATAAGGGAAACCCCAGAAGTCTCTCCTTTCTGATCATCAATTTAGAAACTCACCTCCACTTACCATAACGACGAAATGGGTTGTTCCTTGCTCTTAAGTCTCCCACTGGTTCCCTCTCTGAAAAGAGACCTTTTGTTTACTTCCCCTTTTCCCTTTCTTTTAGTTCCTTCACAAAAGCATTTGCTGGCTGATTCTGGCTGTAGGGCAGGTCCTTGTAATTAGGCCACCACAGAGCACAGCTTTCCTCCTGCATTTCCACTGTGTTTATCCTCTCCCTGCCTCACCCCTCCAGCTTTGCCATCAGCTTTCCAGCCTCTAGGTGCTTCACACAGGGACCCCTGCCCATTATCTCTATGGTGCTCAAGCAATTTCGAGCGGTCACTACAACAAAAAACCATTACATGGATATTTCTGTTTTCACAAGATATGCTCTATGCAAAGAGACAACAAAATCAAGAAAGATACATTTAGATGCTGCCCAGTTCATATCAGAGAAGAGCCAAGTGATGGGAATGAACAGAAAATGTGCCAGTCTTTTCATCCAAGCTGTTTCCCTGAGAGAAGACAGTTAACTTCCTGCCCCAACAGCAGGCTCACACAGCAGGGAGGACACAAAAGAAAACATCAACTCTAAACCCTTCAGAGGGAATTATTTTGAAAGAAATCAAAATTAGCTCCAACAAATATTTGGAATTTTCCTGTAAGGAAGAATTGAGCAGCTCCATGTGTGATTGAAAATGTAATAAGCGAATTTAATATTAAGAACACTGTGTGTAGAATTAAATGAAGGACTGCTAGGAAGCAACAACAGCAACCAAAGCAAAGAGAAACTGATGTTTGAAGGGCAATCTTGGTAGAGAAACAGCTGAAGAAGATGAGATTTTCTGCAAGAAAGGAAAACCTCTCCACAAAAAACTACAAAACCCCCAGTGCCACCAAGTCACCACATACAGGGGTTGGACTGGTAGCTCTCTGGATCAGAGGGCAAAAACCTGCAGGCTGCTCCACAGACCTCTAGGAAAATGTCTAAATACCTTCTGAGGCCATTATAACCCTGCTTCTTTGAGAAAAATTATCTAATGAACACCATTTTGGAGTGCGTGCCTATGTGCATGTTTGTACACACTCTGGATTGCCTGGAATAGGAGCAAAGGCAACCCTGTTGTATACTTTGCTGAGTCAGGGTTTAAATTACTGTCCAAAGTTCAAAAAATAATAATAAAGAGAAAAAGAAAAGGCTATAAGAGCAAAGCACCTGATTAATTTCTTCTCCTTCCAGAACTACATCCATGGGATAAAGAAAAAGGCATGGGGGAAAAGGATGAAAACCTAGAAACCAGTGGAGATGAGCAACGAGAAGCTCAGCACTTAGGTGGAGGCATAAACAGGAGACCAATCTGGTCTGAGGAGATGGCCAGGTCAGGCTCCTCAGAAGGAAGTGGAGCATAAGGGTACCTGAAGGGTAAGGAAGCATCGGGCGGGCTTGCTAGGTTGAAGTGCTGGGAGGAAGGTTCCAGGCAAAGGAAACCACCATAAATTGGGAAAGAGCTCAGTCCATTTGAGGAACCACAAGAAGGCTTACATGGCCATAGTATGAAAAACAGCTTTGGGTCTCTCTTTGGTAATTTCAGTTCCTGATTCAAGGCGAACTGTGGTTTTAAAGATAACAATTTAAAGTGCAGGAATGCCACAGAGAAACTTTCCCTTTGTCACGTAAGAGGGTCCCAGAACACCCTTTAGGACCCAAATGCATTCTGTTTCTAATGGAAACAGGAAGCTTCAGCTTCCCAAGAAACCATAAGCTAGTCGGCTTCAAAAACAGCTGCTTCAACAAAACTGTGAAGTTCCACATTAGGGTTTCCATCTTCAACAAACCCAAGGGAATCGAAAATATGTAAAATTGGCTTTTAATAATGCACAGAACTCAGGAGAAATCAAATACCCCACGGAGTCCCTTAGCTTCTACTTACCCAGTAACACTGGCAGCAGGATGAGTTTCAGTGGGCAAAACATGCTGCTCTCAACTTTCAAATCTTAAGATAAAAGAACAAAAATCAGAAAATCATGTCAAGAGAAGCTCATTAATTTAAAAAACCAATAGTGAAGGACTATATGGAGCAGCCTCTGTTTGAGACACTGGTATGCAGCATTGAACAAGAAAAACAGACGAGGTCCCAGCTCATTTGCAGTTTGTATGCAGCGGGAGGTGGAGAAAAAAGAAGCAAATAAGTGAATGAATGAATAAGAAAATACCAGATGTCAATAAGCGCTATGATGAAACAAAACAGAGTAGTGTTTGAAGAGTCACTTGGGGGCTGCTTTAGATTGGCCATAAGGGAAGATTAGATGAAAGTTGCTTTTCAAGAGAAAAAAAGCAAATGATTGCAGGATGCCCTTGAGATGACAACCCTAGATTTTCCACTACCTGTGTGTTTCACACAAACAAAAAAATTATAGGATATCCAGCCTGAAATTTTTCCCCATCTCTCCACCTAAATTAGAATTACCGCTTTTTTGGGAGGAAGAGATTGGGGGAGGGAACAGATTCTCACTCTGTTGCCCAGGCTGGGGTGCAGTGATGTGATCTCCAGGGCTCAAGCAACCTTCCTGTCTCAGCCTCCTGAGTAGCTGAGACTACAGGCATGCTACACCACACTTGCTTTTTTTTTTTTTTTTTTTTTAAGTAGTAGAGAGGTCTCACTGTGTTACCCAAGCTGGTCTCAAACTCCTGGGCTCCAGTGATCCTCCACCTCAACCTCTCAAAGTGTTGGGATTACAGGCATTGGCCACTGCACCTGGCCCATGGTGAACTTTTTATCTTATTTTTTTAAAACTTTTTAAAGGCAGGGCAGTGTGGCTAGAATGAGAGTTGGGCTGTGCATTGGACAAAAGTATGTGTTTGATATGCATGTTATCTCTGTAGTATTCATTTCATTGCATTCACCAGCCCCTGGAAAAGGATTCACTGTTCTACCAAACACCCCCAAATTTTCTTAGCTAAACAGAAGAACCCTGACTCTCAGGAGTTACAGTGCAACCAGTCTTGAGTTCCCACCTGCTACTGCTCCTGGCCTCAGCCGTGGTCTTTACCCCTGGCCACCCTGCCGCTGGGGAGATTCCACCTCAGAATCTGCTAAGAGGAAAGATATGTTTTTTGCATTAACAGCAAGGTACCCCACCCAGCTCTGCTGGGACATCTGGCACATACGGTAGCCATTTTAATTAATAAACATTGATTACTTGGCCGGGCGTGGTGGCTCACACCTGTAATCCCAGCACTTTGGGAGGCCAAGGCGGGCGGATAACGAGGTCAGGAGATCAAGACCATCCTGGCTAACACGGTGAAACCCCATCTCTACTAAAAATACAAAAAATTAGCCGGGCATGGTGGCGGGCGCCTGTAATCCCAGCTACAGGAGGCTGAGACAGGAGAATGGCGGGAACCTGGTAGGCGGAGCTTGCAGTGAGCCGAGATCACGCCCCTGCACTCCAGCCTGGGCGACAGAGCGAGACTCTGTCTCAGAAAAAAAAAAAAAAAAAAAATTGATTACTTAAGACATTCCTTAATCGTATTTTCCAATCAACAAAATCCTCTACCTGGAAAATCAGAGTCAAGATATTCAAGGAGGTTCCTACCTTAGGTCCCACTTACACAAAGTCAGCTGATCTTGCTGAACCTGTTTCCTTGCCTTTAAAAGGGATTGATAATGAAAGGATCTAATAGTATAACGTAGATAACAGTGCTTTGAAAATAGGAAGCATTACCATGGAAGATTCTTTATATAGATAAGAGTCAGAAACAGAGTTTGTAGCTTTAGGGGAGATTTCAGGTTCTGAGCTTCTACCTTTCTAAGAATGGCAAATGATGAATCAGAATGAACAGGAAACTTAAGTTACCATTTTTGAACCTTGTTGTAACAATGGGGATAATAATTAAACTGAGCCAGATATACCAGGAGTCACATAGATTCCCCTAAACAAAAGAACCTCTAATGAAAACACAGACCTCTCTCAACATAAGCAAAACCCCATTCCTGCTCCATGCCACCCACCTTGCCCCATACATACATGGATGAAGGTCATAAGGGGCTTCCTTTATGGTATGTCCTAACATAAGTTCATCACATCTGGGACATCTGTTGCCTTCCCCAGGGAGTTGGTTGTGCTCCCTCCTCTGCCCAGAAAACAGCACTTAGCAGTGGGACATTCCCCCTGCACCTCACCAACCGCATGGAGGAGTAATGACTAATTTATATGTCTGCCACCAACTCAAGTCTGCAGACTCTAAAAGGCAGCACCATACGTGCCTTATTTAGACGTGTGTCCTGTTACCGTGGGGCAGCACTGGTAAAATGCCTGGCATATACTGGATAAATGCTCATAGCTGACAATGTGACCACTAAGTTGAAATCAACTTAAAGGCATCTTGCAGCAGTCCCCGCTCCACTCTATTCTAAGAGGAAGCCAGCAACTCTAAAAAGATTCTGAATCTTGGCACTGAAGCCGAGTAACTCAGAGCCACACCCAAACCATCTTCAAACAAATTCTAAGAAACATGAGTATCATGAATGGAAGACGCTCATTGTCAGTCCTACATACTCGGATGCACCTCTAGAACTCAGTGAAGACAGAAGCAATGATTTTAGCGGAAAAATTACTAAAAGTTTTTTTTAAATGCTCTTCTGGGCTCAGATCTTCCTTTAACCAACTCTTTGATCTTTGGGAAAATCACCGGGCCCTGTTTTCAATATTAAAAGATCAGACCTTTTTCTTTTTTTTTTTTTTTTTATTATATTTTAAGTTTTAGGGTACATGTGCACATTGTGCAGGTTAGTTACATATGTATACATGTGCCATGCTGGTGCGCTGCACCCACTAACGCGTCATCTAGCATTAGGTATATCTCCCAATGCTATCCCTCCCCCCTCCCCCAACCCCACCACATGGATGAAATTGGAAACCATCATTCTCAGTAAACTATCGCAGACCTTTTTCTTAATAGAGCAGCACACTAGAAATCAGTAGTTGATGTGTAATAAAGCAGAGAAGGTTAATGCCAGGCCCTGGGTGCTTTACACAGTAACTCATTTAATCCTCACAACAACCCCATGAGGTTTTACAGATGAGGAAATGAGACAGAGAATGACAATGTGACTTGCCTAAGAACACAGAGCAAGTGGCAGAGCGAGGATTCAAACCCAGCCATCCTGGATCCGAGCCTGTGTCTTTGCCACACTATGCTCTTCCTCCACATTTGAGAAAGTAATCAATATTTTAGAGCAAAGCTTTTCTGAACTTTATTTGTCTAAACAAGATTAATCTGCTCCTCCTGACTGAATGGTCTTCCAATCCACCTTGCTCAGGCCTTCACCCAGTTAACACCTGCTCCTCGCTCACATCTCCAGTTAAATATCGTATCCTCGGGAAACCTCTCTTCAACCACTCATCCCAGGACAGGTCCCCAAGCCACATGTCTTTTTTTTTATTTTGAGATGGAGTTTCAGTCTTGTTGCCTAGGCTGGAGTGCAATGGCACGATCTCAGCTCACTGCAACCTCCGCCTCTCGGGTTCAAGTGATTCTCCTGCCTCGGCCTCCTGAGTAGCTGGGATTACAGGCATGAGCCACCAAGCCTGGCTGATTTTGTACTTTTAGTAGAGACAGGGTTTCACCATGTTGGCCAGGCTGGTCTCAAACTCCCCACCTCAGGTGATCCACCCACTTCAGCCTACCAAAGGGCTGGGACTACAGGCATGAGCTGCTATGCCCGGCAGCCACATGTCTTAATAGTACCTCTACCTTTCCTTTAGGGCATGGGCCACTATGTCTAACTATCTATTTATTTGTGTGCTCATTTAATTAAGACCCTGCTCTCTACCTCCACCCCCAAGACTATAAGCTCCATGAAGCCAAGAGCCATGCCCATGAGCCACCACACTTCCAGTGCCAGCATGGTGTGAGGTACGGGGACATCCTCAGTAACTACTTGTCAAATGAGTTCATAACACCTTGGACATTTACCAAGAACACTATTCAAGTTTGAATTTCCTAGTGAGTTGACAGATACTTGCAAATTCCTATCTATATATTCACCAACACACACAAATTCTGAATTTTATATATACATATTTAGCTGAATAACAAAATTCTGATTTCATATGTAGATGAATAAAATGAATTTCAGTTTTAAAAAAAATCCAGCAAAAGCATTCAGAAGCACCTTAAGCACCTTGATAACAGACACCATTGACATTCACAACTTCTACCCTGCTTCCTTCTCTTTCCAGATACTGATTTTATCTCCTCAGCAGATGTTTGGAGATAATTCTCCATGGTAAGTTATCTCATCTGTTGGCCAAATATTTTGACCTGAGCTCATGGTTCTTTCACAGTATAAATTCTGGCAAATACCTTCTGTCCTTCTAGGGGGTTATAACTATTAGGATCTTCTTTTCTATTACTAATAGTGTAGGGGGGTTAAAAATGGGCAAATGGTCTGAACAGACATTTCTCAAAAGAAGACATACAAATGGCCAACACATATATGAAAAAAAATTTTCAATATCAGTAATCATGGAAATGCAAATCAAACCCACAATGAGTTATCATCTCATACCAGTTAGGGTGGTTATTATCAAAAAGACAAAAAAATAACAAATGCTGGTGAGGATGCAGAGAAAAGGGGACTCTTATACGTTATTGGTAGGAATGCAAACTAGTACAGCCACTATGGAGAACAGTATGTGTGTAGTCCTGTTAAGTAAGCAACAATGAGGAGGGGTCCCAGCTGGGGAGGACCCAGGTGAGGAAGAACAATGAACAACTGTTCTGAGACATAGCTAATCAAACAACCTGAGGGCACAATGACTTCTATGGGCACAATGACTTCTTTCACAGGTAGCCCCCTCCAGCACCACCCTATAAAACTTCCCTTCAGCCCCTGCCTCTTTGCAGACAGTGCCTTCTCTGCTGTGCTGCCCATTACAACCTTGCAACATGTTTTCATACCTTCTCTAATAAATCTGCCTTTCTTTCCTATGACTGTCTTGGTAAATACATTTGCTGCCGGTGACGTTGGCCCTAGCTAGTCACTACACACAACATTTTGGTGATCCAAAAGGGGATTGCTTGGGGACCTCTCCCCTACTCTCTCCCTTGCCTCTCCTCCAACTCCACTATCTCAGTGAACAGCATCCAAGTTTGGAGACAGCTGAAGGTCCTGGCCAGGGCTGCTCCCTGTGGACCAGAAGGTCCTGGTGAGAAGTCACCACCCAATCAGAGTTTGCTTTCCTTTTCAGTTTTCAACTGAAACAAACTCTAGTATCCCTCTGGTGACTTATGACAACTGACCAGGGCCACTTCCTGGTGTGGCCTGAAGGCCAGGGGCTGAAGAGTTTTGTCTGCCTTGCCCGGGAGAGAGGAAAACCCTCTCCTACCTTTTCTGGTCAAAAGTCCCTCTATGTGTCACAATTGGCACACATGGTTTGGGGAACTCAGACCCACCTCTTTCTCACTCTAAATTCTCCCCATGAAGACAGGCAAACCTCCTGCTCTGGATGTTCCCAAACTAGGTGAGCTCAAGCAACCTCAGAGCAGTGAGTCTCCCCATTCCCCTCCCCTCTCCCCATACCTGAACCGATCATCCGGTGCAAGGCCCCAGTGCAGAGAAGTCTTTCTGATAGCTGGGATGCCCTTTAGAAAGTGCACCCAAGTCCATCAGTGGATGTGAGTGGAACGCTTTTCCTCAGCGAGAAGCCCCAAGAGAAAGCAGTTTGTGTCCACAGCGGACATTAGCCCCCAGAGGTTGGCTCATCATTTTCCAGTCCCACCATGGGACAAATCCCATCTGTTCCTTCAGACTCACCTCTGCATTGCATCCTAAAACATTGAGACAAATTTAACCCTCAGACTCTCAAAAAGAAACATCTACCTTTCTTGTGTAATACAGCGTGGTCCCTATGCAAAAAAAAATCCTCAATTTAGCCTCCTCGGTCTTTTATAACCAAGGGCAGAATGAGGAGGACAGGGCTAAGGAGAAAGAAAAATGCAGGGACAAAACGCAGGCTCAACTGTTGGCTGATTTAGAAGCCCTCAGCTCCCTCCAGGTTGCCCTAAGGACACTCCTCCAGGTAAGTGCCCTCAGTGCAGATGGCCAGGCCACTGGAAGGCAAACTGCCCCAATGGGATACATGGGAAAAAGCCCCGCACAGCTTGTACCCTCTGCCACAAGCTCAGCTGCTGAAAATGGGACTGTCCTGAGGGCTGAAAGGCCCTGAGGACAGAATTCTAGCCCCTGATGGCCTTAAACTGAAGTGGGCTCTCTGCCCCCGCTGAATTCCAAATCACAGCAAAACAAAGCCAAGGGTGACTCTGGAGGTGGCAAGTAAAATTATCAATTTCCCCTTGAGTTCAAGAGCTGCCTGTCATAGAGATGCCTCCTCTACCCCTTTCTGGAAATACCTTTTGCTTATATGGTAAAAATCTGGAAAATCACTATCTGGAGTTTAACAGGCTTTTAGATTCAGTCACCATTGGAACTGAGTACACCATTAAAAGGAAAAGGCTAAATTAAAAGAAGCATGCGTAATAATAACATGGCTAGTCCTAGAAAGTCCTCTTGAGCAGTTAAAATCCTTTGCAAGCTTGCAAATGCTCTAAACTCCTCCTAGAAAAAAACAACAGCAGTCACCTTGCACTATAGTTCACTAGTCCCCAATCTTTCTGGCACCGGGGACAATTTTTCCCCATGGAAAACAATTTTTTCATGGAAGACAATTTTTCCACAGACCAGGGAGGGTGGGTGATGATTTAGGGATGAAACTGTTCCACCTCAGATCACCAGGCATTAGATTCTCCTAAGAAGCATGAAACCTAGATCCCTCGCATGTGCAGTTCACAATAGGGTTCATGCTCCCGTGAGAATCTAATACCCTCGCTGATCTGAAAGGAGGCAGAGCTCAGGCAGTAATGCTTGCTTGTCTGCCCCCCACTTACCTCCTGCTGAGCGGTTCGGTTCCTAACAGGCCATGGACCAGTGCCAGTCTACTGCCCAGGGGTTGGGGACCCCTGCTGTAGCTCAACTGCTAAAGCTTTGCCCTCTCACAGTGGTGCCCTGGGTTCAATTCCTGGCTCCAAAAGTGAGTCTTTTGTGGTTTAATCATTTATTGATTCTTTTCCCCTCCATGGACAGCTCCTAATTTCCTGTCTTGAAATTTTCTTTTCTCTGAGTTACCTTTGGGGCAATTCTAGATCGTGTAAATTGCTTACCACCTCTTTGGAGACACCTTGTGTGTCCCTGTTTAAGTTATCCCCTTACTTAAGGTTTATTAATTTCACATAGGAGGTTACCTTTAGGTAAAGATTCAAAAGCCAGAAATATTGGCCATTTGTCCTGGCTAAAATCTGGTAATAAAAGATTTTTATAGGATTTTTATTTTGAGAACTCCATAGTCAGAAATCAACTTAATTAAAGATGATATTTGGGCTGTATGTATACAGATATTGTTTTAAAAGCCCCTGCTGGCCAGGCACAGTGGCTCATGCCTATAATCCTAGCACTTTGAGAGGCCAAGGTGGACAGATCGCTTGAGCCCAGGAGTTTGAGACCAGCCTGAGCAACTTGGTGAAACCCTATCTGTACAAAAAAAAAAAATACAAAAATTAGCTGGATGTAGTGGCAGGCACCTGTAGTCCTAGCTACTCAAGAGGCTGAAGTGGGAGGATCACTTGAGCCCAGGAGACTGAGGCTGCAGCGAGTTGTGATCGCACCACTGCATTCCAACCTGACGACAGAGCGAGACTCCATCTAAACAAACAAAAAGCCCCTGCTTTCCCTCTAAGAACTACTCAGTCAATGGAATTTTGTCTTGATTTTCCATTTCTGTCTGTCTGTGTATTTATATGTGTTGTATGTATAGTATTTATATAAAAGAGCTCTAATTAATTGGTTTAAAGAAACTAAAATCAAACATTTTATCAGAAAAAATTGAAACTTTAATCTCTTTTAGGTCACGTGACTCTAATGATTTTTAAAAATAAAGACAGTGTAAATAACATAAAAAATAAAGACAGTGTAAGTAAAGAATGTGTTTTGGTGGGAGGTTATAAGAAGGCGTGTGAATATGGTTTCTGTTAAAGAGAACGTAATTTTGTCTAGCTCAGAGGGTTTTAACTATTGGCCTCACCTAAAAGAGTAATGGGACAGCTGGGCATGGTGGCTCACGCCTGTCATCCCAGAACTTTGGGAGGCTGAGGTGGGGAGATCACTTGAGGTTAGGAGTTCCAGACCAGCCTGGCCAACATGGCAAAACCCCGTCTCTACTAAAAATACAAAAATTAATCAGGTGTGGTGGTGAGTGCCTGTAATCCCAGCTACTTGGGAGGCTGAGGCAGGAGAATCACTTGAATTCGGGAGGCGGAGGTTGCAGTGAGTCGAGATTGTGCCACTGCATGCCAGCCTAGGTGACAGAGTGAGACTCTGTCTCAAAAAAAAAAAAAAAAAAAAAAAGAGTAATGTGACAAAACTGATGGTTTAAGCAAGTTGAAAAGGGTTTGTGAAGGGTTAATCTCGTGAAAAGCTCTGTGGGTATAAGCAGGTTGGCTAAGATTTAAAGGGGATTACTTAGTTTTTCCATAGGTCGAACACTGAAATAAAAGCACACTGATGTAGGGCCAGAATCCGGGCCCGTGTGTCTGAATAATGGTTTTCTAGAGAATTTATTTGTTTAAACAGAAAATTGTAAAGAATTATGAGAGGTTTGTGGATGTTTTACCTTATGGTCAAACTATGATTGTATAGATTTGTTTATAAGGTTTTAGTAAGAATTGGATTTAACATTAATAATATACTAATGCAAAGGTGAAATTTTGCTTTCTCTCATAAACAAGATTTTTGCATAATATTTTAAAATAATGAGAGATTTTTGTTTACCTTTTAATAAACAACAGAAAAAGGAGGAGAGAGGAGATAGATTCGGTTGGCATCATGCTGTCTTTATTGCGACCTGCTTGGAAAGTGGACTCTCCCCTCTATCAGCAAGTAAAGATTTTTGCCTTTTAGAAATTTTGGAGTTATCATTTTGGCTAAATAAATGACTTGTAGTGACTCTATACTAATCTTCTCTGAGCAACTCTCCTCCATATCCTGTTGGGTAATGAGAACAAGTGGCACCCCCTCCCTCCAAAAAATCCATACCCCTTTATATTATTTAAGGGACCAATTACCAATCTCCCACCAGTCCCTGGTAATATACAAATACCCCACACCCCTTTGGGGCAAAAATATCCTTTCCAAGATGGGTGCCTACTTAATGTTTACCCAACTTGTGAATTCATCTTTCCCTCTAATACCCCTGTTTCTCCCAGGAAAGCTACCTAAATCTTTAACCAATAGCTTCAACCTAGATAGTCCTATCTCGGGGGTTTAAAAATAGCCCACACTTATACAGACACACCCTAGCAAGAAATTTAACCTAGCAATCTCTTGAGGGGGGATAACCTCCTCATATGTGGCCCCTTCACAGAATTCGCACAGCAACATGCAGTATAACCCTTAACTTCCTAACAAAAGGAAAATATTTTTTGTCTAATTCAAAGGTTACTTAAAGGTTACATATACGCCGGACGTGGTAACTCACGCCTGTAATCCCAGCACTTTGGAAGGCCAAGACATGCAGATCACCTGTGGTTCAGGAGTTCAAGATCAGCCCAGCCAATATGACAAAGCCCTGTCTCTACTTAAAAAATACAAAAATTAGCTGGGTGTGGTGGCACACACCTGTAGTCCCACCTACTTGGGAGGCTGAGGCAGGAGAATCGCTTGAACCCACGAGGTGGAGACTGTAGCGAGCCAAGATTTTGCCACTGCACTCCAGCCTGGATGATACAGTGAGACTCCATCTCAAAAAAAAAAAAAAGGTTATATATAAAACAAGGTAAAAGGAATGAGGAAATAAGAGGGACATAAAGAATGTTATAAAGGTGAAGGCCAGGTGTGGTGGCTCACGCCTGTAATCTTAGCACTTTGGGAGGCCAAGGTGGTGGATCACTTGAGGTCAGGAGTTCAAGACCAGCCTGGCCAACAGGGTGAAACTCCGTCTCTACTAAAAATGCAAACATTAGTCAGGCATAGTGGCACGTGCCTGTAGTCCCAGCTACTTGGGAGGCTGAGGCACAAGAATCACTTGAACTCGGGAAGCAGAGGTTACAGTGAGCCGAGATCGCACCACTGCACTCCAGCCTGGGAGATAGAATGAGACCCTGTCTCAAAAAAATAAAAATAAAAATAAGAAAACAAAAAAGAAGAAGAAAGTTATAAAGGTGAAGAGGTATTTTTGATAACGAGAGTTATAAGGAAAGAAATTTTATATAAGAACGGATCTTGTGTGGTAAATTCTTGTCATAAAGTAAAATGACTGATTGTTAAGAGGGAAGTTTAGGACAAGTCAGAAAGTCCAAGCCTATCATAGATAGTCATGACCGGTGTAAGTCATGAGAAAATTCATGAAAGAAATTTATAAAAGGAATGTTGTATGTAATTAAGATATAATAGTCTGTCTAAAATTGGTTCCCTATGCTGTGTTTAAATTCAAACACTTTTTCATCAAGTAACTTCCAGGTTATCTAAATGGGCTTTCAATAAGGAAAAATAGTCAGACTGCAAAAGGTTTTTCTTCATCTTTTCAGTAACTGGCTTAAGAAATAAAATTGTGTCTACTAGAATTCAGCAGTTTCACCTTCAAATGATGCTGTGAATGGGATATCAGTCTCTCCACAATGATGCCTGCTACCTTTACGAGTCTCCCCAGAATTCAGCTGGACACCAGTTTTGCCTTGACATGCTCCCCCTCTCTGATGAGACCCTTCCTCCAGCAAAATCCAATATCCTAGGTCCCACAATCCAGGATGGATCTCTTGACAGATCAACAATCCTAGGTAGGGAGAACTCTATGCCCCTGGTCAGCAGGAAGCAGTTGGAAGATGAGACCTCTGCCCAATGCCAAAGATTTGTCATTGTTGTTCTGCCAGGGGTGGAATGTAGAGTCCTGATAAGTAAGCAACAATGAGGAAGGGGCCCCAAGTTGGGGAGGGTTAGTGGGGGTGGGGAAGAACAATGAACGATTGTTTTGAGAGATAGCTAATCAAACAACCCAAGGGCACAGTGACCTCTGTGGGCACAGTGACCTCGTTCCACAGATAGCCCCCTCCAGCACGACCCTATAAAACTTCTCTCTAGTCCCTGCCTCTTTGCAGACAGCCCTTTCCCTGCTGTCCTGCCAGCAACCTTGCAATGTATTTTCACACCGTCTGTAATAAATCTGCCTTTCTTTACTTATGACTGTCTTGATAAATACCTTTACCACCCATGACACCAGCCCTGGCTAGTCGCCACCCAAGACAATATGGAAGTCCCTCAAAAAACTACAAATAAAACTACTATATGATCTAGCAATCCCACCACTGGGCATTTATCCAAAGAAAAGGAAATCAGTATACTGAAGAGACATCTGCACTCCCATGTTTATTGCAGCACTTATTACAATAGCCAAGACATAGAATCAATCTAGGTGTCCAACAATAGATAAATGGGTAAAGAAAATGTGATATATGTACACAATGAAATATTATTTGGGCCTTAAAAAGAATGAAATCCTGTGATTCACAGTAACATAGATGGACACTGGAAGACATTCTGTAAAGTGAGATAAGCCAGGAACAGAAACTTAAACACTGAATGTACTCACTCCTACGTGGAAGCTAAAAATATTGATCTCATAGGAGTAAAAAGTAGAACAGAGGATACTAGAGGGGAAGGGACATAGGGAGATATTTGTCAAAGGAAATAAAATTACAGCTAGGTAGGAAGAATAAGTTCTAGTGTCCTATACCACTTTAAGATGGCTATGGTTAACAATGATATATAGTTTCAAAGAGGTAGAAGGAGGATATTGAGTGTTCCTAACACAAATAAATGAAAAAAAAGTTTGAGAAGATGGATATGCTAATTAGCCTGATCCTATCACTATACATTGTATGTATCACAACACCCCTGTGCACCCCATAAATATGTGTAATTATTATGTGTCAATTTTTTAAAGTTACTAAACAGTGTAGGGGAATTATCCTCCTTGGCAGTTACTACAGAAAAGAAATCTTCAGAAAAGAGACATGCTACAATGAGACTACCATACAAGATGTGAAAGTTACCCCCCAAATTACAACATCATGAGACAAAGTAAGGGAGAGCTGCTGTCTCTCAGTGTTTGTCCCTAGTAAGGACAACTAACCCTGAGCAAACGGACAACTGCACAGCCTTCTTTTACTCACAGAGTGTTGTCCACCTGCAGAGCCGAGTCCTCTCAATCTATCTGCACACTGCTGTGCACTTCTAGGCTCTCAGATGTTTTTAGGTCTACAAGTCCATATAACCACTCTAAGCCATGCGTCTTAAAATATGCCCTCATTTTCCATTGTTAAGCCATTGAATACAGACTGGTAGGTCACGTGGCTTCTGTAACACAGTCTAGGTCACATCGGTTAATGCTCTATGCGAATGGGACACTGGAGGTCCTTACTCCTGCTCTCTTCTCCAGAGTAGGTTATACCTAAACCATCCTGCATCAGCCTTTCCCAAGGTCAGGGCTGTGCTGAGGGTATAACAAGCATGGACAGTAGCCTAGCTTTCCTGGGAGATTTAAGTCTCGGGCTTCTAAAGGTTAAATATTGGTTTGTCTATAATGGGGAGAAGAAAAACAGTGGTATAACTATGTAAAATGATGGATATATTAATCTGCTTCACCATAGTAAACTTTTTACTATCTACATGCATCCCACAACATCATGTTGTATACCTTAAATATACACAATAAAATTTGTTTAAAAATAAAATTTAAAACTGTCTTCTAAAAAGAAAAACAATGAAGAAAGAGCTCTGCTGTGAGCTCAAGAACAGCCAGTCACAGCTCCACCTAAACCCATGAGTGACTTAAAAGCTGAAGCCTTGTCATCATCATTGTCACGTACTCTTATTATGATGAAACTTTGCTCCTCTTTTTGCTGAGGAGATTCACCTAAGTTACTCTACATGACAGTAACTGAAACAGCACCCATTAGACTACTTTATGACATCCCCCTGCAGAGAGCAAGAGTTCTGCAATCGCAGCTTCACAATCCTGAGAGACTACCAATTCAACCAGCCTTCAGGACTGGCACACTTCTGTGTGAGAAAAGTTCAAAAAATGGCTTAAGAAATTCAAAGCAACTGCTTACCCAAGATGAAGAGCACCCAGGGGAGGCAATGCACTGAAATCTCCCCACAGCTGCAGTCCCCAAGCTCAACTGAAAGACTGCTGCGAGCACTCTAGGTTAGGCTCAGAGCAAACCAAACACGTGCCTTCTGAAGTGGTTGCAGAGATGCAAACAGGAACCTCTAAATCAATGTTCTCATTTCAGTCATCTGGCCCATTACCCAATTGTTATGTATACTTTCATTCTAAAAAGAGGTGACAAATTCAACCTACTGAGGGGAACCTCACACTCAGACCTCTTCAGGTGCCATCTCCCCTTTTAGATGACAAGCCCTCTGAGGGTAGGAGCTTGAATGGCACCAGGAAAATAGGTGCTGAGAAAGAAATCCGTTTCATGCAAACAAAATACAATAAATGTAATATTAATACAAAACATTCTGTGTTAAAGATACCGCAACCTCTTTTATTTTTCCTCTCAAAACAGAGGTGCAACCTCGCCAGGCAATCACCCAATCCCTGCTTCCAAAGATACGCCTGCCCAGTCCTCCAACTCACCACGTAGACATGAAAGTTTCCTCTGGCCATGAGATATCAGCATTTCCAGAATACAGGCAGCCACTGATTCCCATAGAGAACCTCTTGGGTGACTTGGACATCCTAGATTAGAACTCAAGGTTTCTTCACTTCAAGATACCTCTCAGTCTTAGTCACCACTTCGAAATAGGTGTTCTCAATGTACGCACCTTCAACCTTGGCTAGATTGGCTTGACCTAGGCATGGGCAGACTCATGGAACTTGTCCTGTATCATCTGAAAAGCTGTCAAACGTTTGCTCCCAAGCACTACACTGCATGGTCCTTGAGAAGTGATGTGCTAGAGAGCCAGCAATCTCCACAGCATAAATATTCCCATCATAGCCTATTTCAAGCTACCAACAGTTTAACAACTGGCTTGCAAAATTCCTAAAAAACTTAATACAGGTTGAGTATCCCTTATCCAATATGCTTGGGACCAGAAATGTTTCAGATTTCATATTTTTTTCAGATTTTAGAATATTTGCCAAATATATACAAGTTGAACGTCCCTAGTCTGAAAATCCAAAATGCTCCAATAAGCATTTCTTTGGAGCATCATGTTGGCACTCAAAGTTACAGATTTTGGAGTTGAAATAGCAACCACTCTTTTGTATTTTCAGATTAGGGGTACTCAGCCTGTAATCAGCTCTTGCTATGTAAGCCGGTTCCAGCACACCACGGAATCTCTGCAGGTTCTTGCGGGGGTACAGCTCCGACATGACTGGTTGCACGATGCTGAAAACCACTGTTAAATCAAGTTTAGCCTAAAGCTGCCTCCTTACATATTTTAAGTTTGGCCTAAAGGTTTCTCTGTACATCATGAACTATAACGTAAATGGAATAGTATACGGACTCTAGTCTACTCTTGTGCCAGTCACTGAGTTTGGCCAATCGAAGATGGCCAATGATTCAAACTATTCAAATAAGGCAAACACCGAGCTGTAACCAATCCGGCTATTTCTGTACCTCACTTCTGTTTTCCGTACATGACTTTCTTTTGCTGTCCATAAATCTTCCACCACGTGGCTGTGCTGGAGTCTCTGAGCCTACTCTGGCTCAGGAGACTGCCTGATTCATGAATCATTCTGTGCTCAATTAAACTCTTTTAAATTTAATTCAGCTTTTAATACCACAAACCCCCATCTTTTTCACATGACAACTCCCACCTTTTATGTAGATATGCACACACCAAAAGGTAGCTAAAGGGTGCAAAGAAGTTTATTGACTATGATGCAGTAAAGATACCAAGAGTTACAATATTTGTGCATATGGCCCAACAGTGCCTACCCTCCTACAAAACAAAAACAAAAACAAAAAAAGGCAATGAGGTGCAGCAGTTAACAGCCCAACACTGGAGTCAAAGGAATGGAGCTGCCTCTTCTGGCAGCAAAGTTTCAAGTTGTGCAATTAAATAATAGTCTTGGTCCACTCCTTGTGGGTCTTCTTACAGTTTCCCTTTAGAACCATAACTGAGTGACTTAGTAGAACATTCATATTCAGGATGTGGCCTCCAGAAGTGTCGTTTTGTTTTGTTTTGAACAAAGACGTGCTACCTTCTCTCTTGAAGCACCAGTGCTGGGTTCAGGAGCTACAGAGGACTAAGATGTTCCCCAAGTAGCCTGAAGTAACAGGTCACATGGAAAACACAAAGCAATTGGTGAGTCCACATTTTGTAATAGAATTAAGAGTGTAATGCATAAAACTTAAAGTCATATAACCACAAGTAAAAACTTCAGCAGCTAAAGAAAAATTCTGGAAGGCTTTTAACCCCTTCTGAACTAAGTTCCCTTTCTAAACGAGGCTGGTTTCCATCGCTGTGACAAGAGCTCATGGGGTAGCAAAAAGAGAGAGAGAATAGCACCTTAGAAGTTACTCAAACAAGAGGTGAAACAAATAAGTAAACAAAAAAAAGCCACTTTATCTTCCTTTCATCCTTAAAGAAGGCAGGTGTCTGTACACTGCTTTGTGATCCTTCGAAGAATAAAAAGCTGTAACCCAAATCTCAGTATAAGGGATGAAGAAGGAAAATGATAGCAGCTGATGACTGGGATGCAACCACAAACCCATAAAGTAAACTAAGTTATCAATGTACTCCCTTAACACGAAGGACTTCATTCGGTCATTTAAAAAGCAAGGGACTAGTTCAAATCATGATTAAGGCTATAAAAGAACACGACTGAGTATTCACAGAGCACCAATTACCTCAAGTTTAGACTAGGTGTCAATCTACAAACATACTACCCTGCATTAATCTTCACAACACACCTGCAAGGACATTACAAGAAGACCCAGCCAAAATTGGTTCCTCATTTAATGGTATGTGGCTTTCAGTGGGTTCCTGTAACACCATCTCTTTCTTGGAGAAATGTGGACCTGCAAAATAGTCCCCCTCACAATGAGATCTCTATCTTCAAATCTCTGAGAGCCCAAGTTATTTACTCTCGTTGCTCAAGTTGCTTTCCTCTCTCTGTTGAGGTGTCAGAAATGGTCACGTTAGATTGGCCTCAGACAACCACAAAAATTAACAAGCAGCCCCAAAGTACCGTGAGGTTTAACCACTGGAAATTTAAACTGCCAGTCCTGTCTTTGCCTCTTCTACTTCCTCGCGTGACCAGAGTCAAATCACAATGTCCTTCAACTAACCAGATTCGCTCATCTGTGGACTAGGTTAACAGAAGAGGCCAGGCCAAATCTACGATACAGATCTAACAACCCAAATTTTTTAAATTAAGTCTTCGAAAAAAAAGAAAGAAATTGAGAGAGAGAAAAGTGATTTTTAAACTAACATATACAGTCTGAAGTGCTGTAATATGGAAACTTCCTGAACCACCTAATGAAAAATCATGAAAAGGGATCAACCTGTTGAAAGAATAGAGACAGGTGAGGGGATAATTTTTGTCTCTCATAATTGAGAAGTAAATCCAATCACTATTACAGAGGACTATTTATATATGCACCATCCATCTTTACTGATATGCTATACATATGCCTTAATGGCTTATAAAAAATCCTATGTAAATTAACATTTGAAACAAATTGTCATAGCAGAATGGAGTAGCCTGCTATAAGGCACTGAGAGAGTACAAAGGAGAAGTATGTCATGCACAATCTCACTTCCTCATCTCAAATATTATGTAAAAACCGCTTGCAAATACCATAGTTTACTCACAGTTGGCACATTTTAGAAATCAACAAAGTTTTGAAAAACAATACAAGTGAAAAGATGATTTAATTGCAAAGAACTCCTGAAATACTCCATAAGCCCCCCACTAAAAACCTGTAAAGAGTTTTTCTTGCCTCTGACCTGAAAATTCAAGAAGAAAATTGTAGTTATAAGAAAATAAAATAACAGGCCAAGCACAGTGGCTCATGCCTGTAATCCCAACACTTTGGGAGGCCGAGGCAGGTGGATCACGAGGTCAGGGGATTGAGACCATCCTGGCCAAAATGGTGAAACCCCGTCTCTAATAAAAACACAAAAATTAGCTGGGTGTGGTGGCGCATGCCTGTAATCCCAGCTACTCGAGAGGCTGAGGCACAAGAATCGCTTGAACCCAGGAGGCAGAGGTTGCAGTGAGCCAAGATCACACCACTGCACTCCAGCCTGGTGACAGAGTGAGACTCTGCCTCAAAAAAAAAAAGCAAGAAAGAAAATAACAAAGACTCCTTAGCCCAAATTGCACCAGCAAGACTAAAGAAAATAATTTTTCTACTTCACGATTCCTTTCCTTAACTGTAAATTGATGACACTGTACTTAATACTTTAAAAACCCAGTCAAAGCAAACCAATGACTTGATCCTATCAACTCTAAGGAAACTAAGGGTATACACCCTAAGTTATCCAAACACAACTGAGGTTGAGGTCATTAAACTGGTAAGTATATGCCCTATACTAACTCACAGCTGAAAGTGTACATGGAGCAAAAAACAAAGAATACATATCCCAGGCGAATATTTTGTCTGGTGACACATCAGGAAGCCACAAGCTCCACTTCATTTAAAAAATTATTTGGGTATCAGCAGTGTGGCAAACATTCAAAATTCTCCTTCAAACAGTTGGAAGAAAACATGTAATACATTCCAGAGCAAAGATGAATCAAAAAGTATCTTTTTGCTCAGGAAAAGAATTTCTTCATTCAATTACAGCATAATTCATTGAAAGGGGAAGTCATGAGTCTCTTATGAGAGTTCCTGAACAGTTTATAAATACAACAAGAACATTTATTCAATAAATAAGTGGTTCCTAAAGTCTTTACTGATGATCTCCAGGATTGTCCATCGCTATGGTCCAGGCCAGCTCCACTTTCTCTGACAGGCTTTAGCTGCCAGTGGAATGGGATGTTTCCTGTTTTTAGGTGACTCTTCTTGTGTCATACAGACTTTCATCAATATGTCTCTTCATAGTCTGAATCCTGGAGGGAGAAAAACAGCAGGTGTGAAACACAATTCCAGAGTTGGAATTTAGGCAAAGACCACATGTTAGGATCCTCCAAATGGAACCTGGCTTGGGGAGACAGCCACAGTGAAATGCCACTGACTCAATACACCTAAATTCCCACGGAGCTTCACAGGACCTCAATATAATTGGTGTCTATTGGGCTAATTTCTGCTTTGAAGCCCTAGTGGTTTCCTTTCCCTTGGTGAATATTTTTTAAAACCTCAACACACAAGAAAAGATGCCCGTCTACTGCACCCTTTCTTAGCAAAACAAGTGTCAGTGGAATCACCCCAGCGATCCTCTCCTCACTCTCTTGCAGAAATGTGCAAAATTGTGGTTAGGAATTTAGACTAAGTGTCAGTCTACCACTGAGTTCCACCTCTTGTGGCTGTGTGACCTTGGATAAAGTTATTAACTTCTCTAAGCCTCAGTTTCCTCATCTGTAAAATGGGGATAATAAAAATACACCTCATAGAACTGTTATGAGAATTGAATGAGGCAATATATGTAAATTACTTAGCACTGCCTGGCACTTCATAAGCACTCATTCAAGACTAGCTCCTGTTACCATTATTATTATTCATACTCATATTCATTACTTCTAACTTCAAGTGGGCCATTAGCACTATCTGGCATACCACACTTCTCTAGTTTATTTATTCTCCTTGATGACTATTTCATACCCTTCCCTCTTTCCCCAAACTTCCAACACCTCCTCTTCCCATCATTCTCAGCTGATGGCCTTGCTTTCTCCCATGATTGGGACTAGAGAAGCAATTAGTAGGGAATTTCCACAAGCTCCATCACATGTGGCCACTCATCTACATCTGGATCCATCTATTTGGCCTTCCCTATTGTTCTTATACACTCTCCCTGTCTTACTTTATCTAAGGTCAACATCTCCACTCCACTTATGCACTAGATCCTGGCATTACACCAGCAATCCTCTCCTCTCTGTCTTGCAGCATCAATTTTTTCCTTCTCTACTACATAATTCCCATCTGCATACAAATGTGTTCATTTTCTCCCATCTTAAAAAGAAAAGCCACCAGTGACATTGCCCTCCACGTATTGCCTGTCTCTCTGCATCCCTTCACAGCACAACTCCTTGAAAGAGTTGTTTATACCCACTGCCTCCAATGCATCTTTCTGCACTCTTTCTTGACCCCACCCCAGACAAGTTTTCATTCCCACTATTCCACTGAAGATCCTTTTGCCAAGGTCACCAATGACCTCCATATTCCCAAATCATCCAATAATCAATTATCAGCTCTCATTTTACTTCACCTGACTCCACAGCAAATGACACAGTTGATCACTCTCTTTTCCTAGAAATAATTCTCCACTTGACTCCCAGGATACCAAAATCCCCTGGCTTTCTTCCTACCTCACTAGCCGCTCTTTCTTAGACTCTTTACTAATAATTCCTCTTCATCTCCCCATCCTAGAAATCTTGGAGGGCCCAGGTTCTGTCCTCTGACCCCTTCCCTATCTACATTCATTTCCCTGGAGGAAATGTCTGTATCAGTCTCTATCTGCTAATGGCTCCTAAATCTCTACCTCCAGTCTAGACCTCTCTTCTCAACTCCACACCCACAACTGCCTACTCCACATCTCCACTTGGAAGTTTAATAAGTATTTCAAACTTAATATGTCCAAACCCAACTTCTGTTCTTCCTCCTAAAATTTGATTCACCCACAGACTTCCACATATTAGCAAATGGTAACTCTATTCTACCAGTTGCTCAAGTCAAGAATCTTGGAACTATCCTTGAGTCCTCTCATTTTTTCATATATAAATGCAGAAGCAGTAAATCCTTCTGGCTTTACCTTCAAACTATAATCAGAATACAACCACTCCTCACCACCTCCACCACCACCACCCTGGTCCAAACTACCAGCATCTTCAGCTACCTGGATTAATGCAAATGCCTCCTACTTGGACTCTCTGATTCTGTCATTGCTCGTTACCACCCATTCTCAACACAAAAGCCAGAGTAATGCTTTTTAAACAGACATAAGTTGATACTGCTTCTCTTCCCAAACCCTCCAATGGATTCCATTTCATTGAGTAGAAGTCCAGGTCATTAAAATAATCTATAAGGTTCTGTAAGATCTAGCTGCTGCGTTACTTCTCTGATGTCAACAAATACTATTCTTTGCCTTGCTGTCTTCATTTCTGCCATACTGCCCCCTTGCTACTCCAAGAATATGCCAATCATGGCCCCTCCTCAGAGCCTTTGCACCAGTCACTTCTTCTGCCTGAAACGCTCCTCCACAATAGCCATATGGCTTGCTTCTCTTAGGTGTTTTCTTGAGTATCTTCTCACTGAGGTTGTCCCTAACCTATTTAATGTCACACCCCCATCCAGCCATCCCATCCCCCTTTTCTGCTTTTTTCTCCATATCATTAAGTACCATCTCATATACTATATATTTTACTTATTTTTAAAAACTTTGTGAGTATTTGTACCCCAATTCAACAGTCTTAGAGGATGAGAAAGTTTTCCAGGCAAAGAACATTCAGTTCTCGGAGGGTAGGAATTTTTCTCAGTTTTGTTCACTGCTGGTTCCTAAGCACCTAGAACAGTACATATGGCACGTGACAGATGCTCAACAAATCACTGTTGAATGGATTAATATCTGAAATGTGGATAATAACCGTATGAACATTAACTTATTTTGCGTTCTTAAAAATATCCGAGCCTCCAAAGGTTGGTATTAGGTCCTCTGCACTGGCATTACCAACCTTTCTCTCATCCTCCCTATGATACTCAAGTGCATGAGACAAAGAAAAACAAAAAACACTGCAATTAGTCATCGAGCCAAGTGTGAGCTTGGCAATAAGTAAACAGGAGGCAATGACAGGTATGTATCATATGAGATCAGAAGTTCTTTGTGACCTGTTTCCAACTGCACCACACCAGAGAGTCTTCCCTCCTGCTGGGATCCTAGGACACCCACCCCAGCCTCCTAATTGGACTCTCTGATTCTGTCATTAGTCACAGTGAGTACTCAAAGCAGGAGGGATGACAGCCTTTCGACATTTAAATCAAAACTTGGGCCTTCCAGGGTGGTATTTCTTATTGATAAAAGACATCAAGTTACCTAAAAGGTTATATCACCCTAACTCCCTGAAAAGTACTACAGCTCAGTAGAAAAGTTAAATTCAGGGTCGAGTCCAGCCAGTCGAAGTCTCCTAGTATGAATTCAGTGGCATAGGACACTCCTGTTTTGAGATTTTCTGTCAGTCAGCAGAAACTACTCTACGTGGCCCCCTTCCCTAACCTAAGACCACTGCTCTATGCCCACGAGACAGGAAACAAAATCTTGGTTAGAATTGGTAGGGGTCCCCTGAGTCCAAAATGCTCTGGGGAAAGATGCTGGTTCATATCTTGCTTGGACCTACCTGCATATCCTCTGCTGCCTCTGAGGGCATAGGATGGATCCTCTTAGGTAAGCAGGAAGGTGGGACATCAACAGTAAGCAGAAGGAATGGCATGCACTTACCAGGCACTCAGCACAACGGACACAAAGCCTCGCCATGCACGCCTCTTCCTCCTCCTGATCAGTGCTGTAAAAAGAGGACAAACCAAATCTGAATCACCACTATCCTCAATAGAGTAGAGCAGTTGAAAGTACAGGTGTTGAAATCAGACAGGTCTGGTTTTAGATTCCAGTTCTTCCACTCACTAGCTGGGTGACTGGGCAAATTGTTTAAGCCCCAGAAGCCTGTTTCCTCATCTATAAAATGCACATATTGGCCAGGCGCAGTGGCTCATGCCTGTAATCCCAGCACTTTGGGAGGATGAGGTGGGTGGATCACCTGAAGTCAGGAGTTCAAGACCAGCCTGGCCAACATGACAAAACCCCGTCTCTACTAAAAATACAAAAATTAGCTGGGCGTTGTGGCGCACACCTGTAATCCCACTTACTCAGGAGGCTAAGATGGGGAATCACTTGAACCCAGAAGGCAGAGGTTGCAGTGAGCCAAGATTACACCACTGCACTCCAGCCTGGGTGACAGAGTGAGTGAGACTCCCATATCAAAAAACAAACAAACAAAAAATGCACATATTACCTCCCACCCTTAAAGCACAGTTGTTAGGAATAAATAAAAAACAAATACATGTGAAACACATACCATAGTGCCTGGCACATAATAAATGCTCAATAAATTATCCCTCATTCAGAAGTGTACTGAGCACTGACAAAGTCTGAGCATTGTGCTAGCCTAGAGGTAAAAAGAAAAATAAAACTTGAGCCTGTGAAGGGCTCGTGATGGGGGTGAGAGACCTGTTAAAACTTAACAAATATGTTATAATGCAGTGTGATAAGTGTTTTAACAGAGTTAACATCAAACTGCTGCAGCAGCAAAGAGTGAGGAGTGACTAATTGTCCCCTGAGGTCTCAGGGAAACTCAAGAGAAGGGGCTATTTCAGCTGGGTCTTGGAGGATAAGAAAGAGTTTCCAGGCAAACAAGAGAAGGAAAGAGGGCATTCCCGGCAAGTCAAAAGGAGGGGTCTTAGAGGATGAGAAAGAGTTAGGAAAAATATACGAATGAAGTATAGTATGTTAGGGGACATAAATAAGTTCATGGCAGCTGGGACGTGGGGAGATGTCAGGGAACAATGTGACTTAGAGTAAAATCATAAGGGGTTTTGGATACCATGCTTAGAAATAGACATTAGCATTTTTACCAAGGGTTCTTTGTCTTTTTTGAGCCACAGATTCCTTGGAAATGGCACAGGGTGCTCTCTTATCATTAAATAAATGCACACACACACACACATACACACACACACAGAGAGAGATTGAATTTTGGACCTTCTCAATGTAAGACTCCCCTCCCCTGACATAGATAATGGAGAAAAGGGGTTTTACGTAGATTTGTGTTTTGATTTCCTTTTACTACATTTATGTTTAGGGAATATACTAGATCATGCCTGCTTACTGGCAGAATAATGTTTAATAAATCTTTTTAATAACCACGATCCATGTAGCCCCTCCCTTCAGAACATATGCTGACCAAGAATAGATCTCGCTTATTCAAATCGCTTTTGCCCTCCACAGCTATTCTTAAAGCCTCTCTCATTGCTCAGGCATTTTCTGTCAGGAGACATCATCAGCTCAGTGCCAAATACAAGGTGAAGGAAAAATAATTGACCTGGAATTGAAAGAATGAAACACTGACTTCAGAATTTATTCAGACCATGGCACTGTACAATCTGATTTCCAAAGCAGAAGACTAGGACCATATATCAACTCCCCCATCTCTCTCCAAATTAATATTCACACACATCACTTTCAACCTTCCTTTTGGCGCCCCTTAGCAGAACTATTCTCTTCGAAAAGAAAGTTCACCAGCAGAACTAAACTCGGTCCAGAAGAAAGGAAGGTGTGGATGTGGGGGTCTGGGAAGGGCACTAAGGAGGAAACAGGCTTGCTGCCCAGGGCTCCTGCTGGACTTACTCATCGGAAACCTCAATAGATGACTTCTTATAGCCAGACCTGCTCCTCTTCTTCAGCCCAGCAGCCTTCCTCCCCATTCTCACCAGCAGCAGAGCAACCACCACGGCTGAGGGCACAAAGACAAGGATGGAAAGAAGGGCCACAGAGGAAAGCATGGTGCCAAAACCTAGAGGCGGAGAAAGAGAAGGTAAAAGACAGGGACGTGCAAATATGCCTCCTGCGACATGAGCAACTAGGTTCTACTTTTGCTCTTATATTTCTTCTGATTACAAAAGTAATAAATCATTGTGTGAAAGGTAGAAAATACACAAAAGTACAATGAAGAATAAAAATGTACCGATAATCCCACTACCTAGGAAGAACACTTTGGTATCTACCCATTTAATCTTCTTCTAGGGGTATCGGGTATGGGATGCAAGGAGGGCATATATATTTTTAAGTATGGATCATATATTATATATTATTTTAACCTCCTTTTTTACTTATAATATGATAAATATTTAACAATTCCTTCCAGATGTGATGTGTAATCGCTGCATAGCATTCTATCATATTGAATAATTTATAGAACTAATCCTCTAATGCTGGACATTCAAGTTGGTTCCAATTCTTAGAATCTACAAGTCACATTAGGATAGCCAGGCTTGTACATAGATCTTCATCTTTAGCTCTAATTCCTTAAGATGAAATTTACCATGGAATTACTAGATCAAAGGGCCTATATATATATATATATTTTTTTTTTTTTTTTTTTTTTTTTTTTGAGACGGAGTCTCGCTCTGTCGCCCAGGCTGGAGTGCAGTGGCGCGATCTCGGCTCACTGCAAGCTCCGCCTCCCGGGTTCACGCCATTCTCCTGCCTCAGCCTCCCAAGTAGCTGGGACTACAGGCGCCCGCTACCACGCCCGGCTAATTTTTTTTTTTTGTATTTTTAGTAGAGACGGGGTTTCACCGTGTTAGCCAGGATGGTCTCGATCTCCTGACCTCGTGATCCGCCCGCCTCGGCCTCCCAAAGTGCTGGGATTACAGGCGTGAGCCACCGCGCCCGGCCAAAGGGCCTATATTTTTAAGGCACTAATTCATACTACCAAACTGCCTTCCAGCAAAACTGTATCATTTTCTTCTTCTGCCAGCAGTATGAATGTGCTCATCTTTGAAACCTACAAGTTATTACCTTTAAAAGAAAAAAGAAAGAGAGAGAGAGAAAGCAAGAAAGAGAAAGAGAAGGAAGAAATGAGACAGGGAGAGAGGAAGGGAAGGAGAAAGGAAGGGAAGATGAGAAGGAAGAAGGAAGGAAGGGAGGGAGAGAAGGAGGAAAAGAGCAAGGGAGAGAAACTTGAGAAAGACTTGAGAAATGATGACGAATCTATAATGACCCATAATGTACCTCTAAATCTTTAGCTCAAATCCAATTAAGGACTAGCATGACCACCTAATCGTCATCAGGGAATAACACAGAAAAAAAAATCAGTCCTTAATCTACTCTTCTCCTGTTTCACACTAAAGGGAAACTACTGTTCTTTGCAGCATAAAAGAAAAGCACTACCTCTCAACGTTAGAGGGGGTACCCTTTCAAGACACAGGGAAGAACACTATGTCATAACTGGGAGTATGAACATGCTAGGAAAACTGGAATGACTTCTATTTCACAGAGATAACAACCCTATATTTACTCAGGGGTTTTCCGTGCATTCCACAAGAACTTTGGTCACCTAAAGTTAAAATTAAAAAAAGGGTAATGGAGAAACTATGACAAAATTTGGAGAGAAAATTCAGTTTTCAAAATAAAGATTAAAAATTAACCCCAACATACATATTGGGATGGCAGAAAAATTACTTCGATTCAATGATTTAATGACCCAACTGGCTTACAAAGATAGACAGCTTTGTTTATCATCGAGCTCTCCAGAAAGCACCACAGCAGTCACAGAGCACTGCAGAAGAAGGTTGGTGGCAATGAGCTTACCCCTTTCTGTGACTGTTAGCTCTGTCATGGGAATATTATGGTGCACATCTGGGGGATTCTTCACAGCACAGCTGAATGTCCCATTGTCCTTTATGGTAGGGTTGCTTATACTTATAGATGCATCCCCTTTGTATACATTTCCAACCCAGGAAATCCGATCCCGAAATGTGCCTGCTGTGGTTGGGTACTGGAAAGACTGATAATGAAATATCTAAGAAAGCAACACCATGAGAGAAAAAGTTAACTTGGAAAATGCAATGAAAATATAAAGCTCAGTAGGTCCAAAATAAAATACAACTGTATAATGGTGTGTTTTTTTTCAGTTGGGCAACTTTTTATGCTTTTTTAACCTCCATCCTATAGGTTAATAAAACTGATCAGAAAAAGGCCCGATGAGAGACTTCTGGGATCCTAACCCTTGAATCTCTTCTAAATTCTCCCTGGAACCCTAAAATAATAGTTCTCAACCAGAGGCAATTTCACCCTCCAAGAGATATTGGCAATATCTGAAGACATTTTTGATTGTCACAACTGGGGAGATGCTACCTGCACCTAGTGGGTAGGGGCCGGGAATGCTACTAAACATCCTACCATGCACAGGACAGCACCCACAGCAAAGAATTATCTGGCTCAAAATGTCAACAGTGCCAAAGTTGGGAAACTTTGTTCTAAAGTAGCATCTCGTATTTGAATAGCACTCTATAGTTTGCAAATAATTTCCACACATTTACTCACTTGAGCCTCATGACTACACTGAACTACATGAGGCAGGTATAATTATTCCAAATGTATAAAAAGGGAAGCAGGCTGGTCATGGTGGCTCACGCCTGTAATTCCAGCACTTTGGGAGGCCGAGGTGAGCGCATTACTTGAACTCAGGAGTTCAGGCCCAGCCTGGCCAACATAGTGAAACCCCATCTCTACTAAAAATACAAAAATTAGCCAGGTGTGGTGGCATACACCTATAATCCCAGCTACTTGGGAGGCTGAGACAGGAAAATTGCTTGAACCCAGGAGGCGGAGATTGCCGTGAGCCGAGATTGTGCCACTGCACTCCAGCCTCGGCAACGGAGCTAGACTCCGCCTCAAAAAAAAAGAAAAAAAAGGAAAGAAAGAAAACAAAGCCAAACAAAAGACTAAGTGAGTTGCCCTACGGTATACAACTAGTAAGTGACAAAAGGGAGATTTTTGCTTATTCTCAAAATCACAAGGAGGTTGTAATATAATTCAGCCTCTCTCAAGTTATCTATCTTGACAATTAATATAATCCCTAAGTCTAATACCTGATAAGTACTCAGTGAATATATGTTGAATTAAAATAATGCTGCCTAGGACTTGATCAGACACTTCATCACCAAAAGCCTAATTATCAGACACTTATCAAAAGCCTTGATTAGACACTTCATCACCAAAAGCCTAATTATACCTGGGGCAGGCCAGGCAGGTATTACAATATAATATGACTTATGCAATATGGCTTATGCAAAATACAGGCTTTCCTCTTTCTTTGTTACTTGGTACCTTCCCATTTAGGAACCTGGGTGTTTACAACCACTGAATTGCCCAATTTTGAAAAGCAACTTCCCAGAAAAGATGCTGACTCACTTATTCATTCATTTGTTCATGCATTTATTCAACAAATATTTGGTGCAGACCTCTAACGTGCTAGGCATTGTTAAGCAAAAGGATATGGTGGGAGCCACGCAGGCATAGTCCCTACTCTCACGGAACTTACATTTTAGTGATAAAGACAGATAATGAGAAATAATAAGTGTGTTGAACATTTCAAAGGGGGAGGTAAAGAATCCCTACCACTAATTATCAGCATCAGTGTAAAAGAGTTTGAAACTCCTTATTGACAAAACACGGCCCACTGTGTATCCTCGAGATTAGTCTAGCCCATAAATTCGATGTTAAGTTCATGAAACTCATATCCCTTGCAAATTGATTAATCTGACACAATCCTGATTGACTAACCCCATGACTGCAACATCATGTTATGTAACTTTAATTCCAACTTGTATGAGTTTGTTGATTTTCTGACCAGCCTTGCAGAGAGCAGCACTAGGAGAGAGCTGCTGTTTCTGACCCAGGAAGCTCCCTATTGCTTGCTCTGTCCTACTTTTTACCAAGGAGGCAGAGCCAAATAAGGCCAGCCACAGTTTCCTGACCACTCAGAATCAAGTGAACTATTTCAAGTCTGAAAAAAAAGTGGGAGGGGAGCATGAATACAGCCTAGCTTCTTTCATTGGAGTCCCCTACCTAGCCTCAAGCTATGTGGCATTCTATAATGGCTCCTAACACAGAATGCAAAGCTTATTTATACATGAAAGTCAAAGAGGACATTTTTCCAGTGAAGGAAATGGGATAAATAAATCAACAATACTTTAAAAAATACAATCTTCCATACAGCTATGACATTCACATTCTTGAATAACATCTATCCTGAGCTAAGGATACTGCTGGAAGCTTAAAGAGAAAAAAATTTTATAGCATTTTAATCTTCAATTAGACACCTACAATGAAACTTGGACCATAAATGTGTTTTATATGTGTGACTAATATACCTCAATAAGGTATATTGCTTCCAATATTGCAAGACCATCTGTCACCAACATCTGTCACCAACACGAGGTGCCACCATTTCCTTCAAAGGCAGCCATATAAATCAATGCAGATGTTTATACACTGGGAGAAAGTGCCAAGATAACTCCACAAAGCGCAAATATGCAAACAGATACACCCATTGAGACAACTTAATATGACAGAAAATGAGCAGCCTTAAGAGAAAGGATGTCCATGACTGGACCCATAGAATTTTTCTATTCAATAGTCCTGAAGGTACCCTTTTTAGTACATTAAATCTGAAAATGAAGCTATGAAATAATGCAAAAAGAAACAACAAAGAGGAAACAAAATTAAACCACATTTCCTCTGAGTTTCTGACAGCTTTTTTCCTACAGCTTATTTACAGAATTCTTACGTGGGGCCCTGCGTGACCAAATGAATGTCATATAGGATAAAAGGTCATCTATCTCTATTAAAGTAGAAGCCCATCTTCTACTCTAAGATGAGATGGCCTCAGGCATGCCTATGATTTGCAGTAAAACAATTCCAAAACTGTTGACCAAAGGAACGTTCCGAAAAAGTACACACTTACTGATACTGTGCGGCTGCTGCTGGGAGGGCGATATGTCCAGTCTACAGTAAGCTTGTCAGTGACATCTGAAGTTGACTTGAAAGTGCATTTCAACTTGATCTTTTCTCCAACATAACCTCGGACATGGGCATCTGCATGAATCTCCAAGGAAAAGACGATATAAACACCTAATCAAAGCAAACCCAAACACTTAAAATGCATTCATGTGGGTGGAATATACAGATGTGAGTGAACAATTATTTTTAGAGCCCTCATCAAAAAGCCAGAGCAATAAATATTAACAATTATCTTCTCAGGCAAGCCCACAAGGGACAAGGAGTTGATATCTGCATTAATCAAAGATAGCATTTTTCAATCATTTTCTAATCTTAAATCACAACTGAATGCTTGTGTAAAAATTTAAAATCTGGTCACACCAGCGTTTTCCCGAATACAGGCTTGTGGTTCAATTAAGTACAAACAATGGGTCTGCCCATGGCTGGCTAAAAGGCAACATCACCCATCCCCTTCCATCCCCCGCAGACACACACACACACACACACACACACACACATACACACACTCTGGGAATATGGCAGCTTTTGTGGTCTAAGGGACTTACCCCAAGTATAGCATGGTTGCATCATGAAGCTACCATTGCCTCATCAACAGCAAAATGAGAATAGGAAGTAAGAATGGGAGAATTTATTTCAAATAATTTTCTAAAACTGCCCCCAAGGTACTATCTAGTTTTTCCCTTTTTCTTAAAGCTGGCTGAGGAATCACACAACCATTAAAAGTAAATCATGGGGAAGAAAACAGAATAGGTAAATGCATTCTAGCAAGTAAAAATAAGGAACCATTTTAAAACCCACTAAAGACTTACGTCTTCCAAAACCACTCATTTATCCAACTCTGACACTTCATCTCCCTGAAAAGGGCTGGCACTTTGTTCTAACCAGTTCCTTCTGCTTTCAGAAAACAAAAACTTATCTTTCCCTACAGGGGCATATTTTAGGAAATGACATTGCCAGTACTTTGTTCTTCCTGCTTCCTTATCTACCTCAAGAAGCCATGAATCTTCTGCTGGCCAAGACAAACAGAGCAGCAAGATTTCAGAAAAGTGCAAACCCACACGCTGTCCTGAAAATCGGCAGTGCTTCTGGTACAGGCAGAATGGTGTTGTGATTGAGCACGCAGGCCACGGCTCCTACGCCAGAGGGTCTGGGTTCAAATCCCGGCCCTGTCACCTGCTGGCTCTGCAGCCTTAGTAAGTTACCGTACTTCTTCAGTCTTCTCAGCCTCATGGGAATGATAATAACAGTACTTACCTCAGAAGGCCACTGTGAGGATTAAAAGAGTTAAAACACATACAACACTAAGAAGCCTACCCAAACCAGAGTAAGTGCTCAGTGCGTGTTAGACAGTGTCATTGTCATTATTGCCACCTCTTCAATCCTGCCCACACACTCTCAACCTTTCCTGTCACAGTTATGAGTCATCAGTTCCAGTGCCTTTACCTCTGCCACCTTTGAATCATTTTTCTTGCTCCTCTCTAGACAATCCAGTCTGTTGACATTCCTTTTAAAAGGAGGAGACCAAAACTGAACCCACTAATAAGAACTCATAAGAATCTGACCCTCCCAAAGATGAAGATTACTTCTGGTCTGCCTATGGCACCCTTTCCGACTTTGCCATGCTAAACCTGTCCTGCCTTCTGTGCCTTTGCAAATGCTGTCCCTCTGCTGGAAAGCTTTTATCCCTCAGTCCCCACTTTCTTAGGCCCTCAATCCTGACCCATCACTGTAAGAAAATCCTTATTCATCACTCAAGATCTAGCTCTAAAAACTGGAAGGTGGAAATGAATGGACAATCTACACTCTCCCCATGTCCATTCCTTTATCCTAAAACATAAGTATAATATAGAGATTTGAAATACAGATTTAGAATTAGCCAAAGCTGGACTTGAGTTCTAGCTCAGCTACTTTCTGGTCGTGAGACCGTGATCTCGGTTACCTAACCAGTTCAAGCTTCAATGTCTTCACTTGGAAAATGGGAATAATAACAAGATCTACTTCACTGGATCACTCTGAAGAGCCACTAAAATCAAAAAAGATAATTTTTCATTACGATCATGTTGTTCATTTCACAACATGAAACGCTTGGCACAGCATCTGGAATAATAACTTTAATAAACGTTAGCTATTATTATTAAAATGAACACCACACATATTCAAAAACTTTCAGTAATTTCCTATTGGACTACAAAATAAAATTCAGACAGTGGCAATCTAGCCCTAAACTTCTGTCACTGCATCCCATCTACCTTCCCAATCCCTTCATCATTACTTGAATGTCCTGCCATGTCCCACATGTACTGTGTCCTTTCATGCCACTGAGCCTTTCTTTGAACAGGTCTCTGTCTGAAAGGCTCTCCCCACCTCTAATAATCCTGCCTGGGTTGTTCCCCACCACACCGTATCCCAACATTCACACACCTTCAAATTCCAGCTCAAATATCGGCCCCCTTTGCGGTGCCTTCCCAAATTCCCTGATGCGGTTCATCGCCCTTTCTCCTCCTAACACTAGGTACATAATCCTGCACAGGCACAGATGCCATCAATTGCACCTAGTTACAAAGGCTATTCCTCTATTAAATGTCAGCACCTTCAGGGCAAAAATTCAGAGGGAGGGGAGCAGGCAGAGGGACACTGAGAGAAACAGGTGGACAGGTCACCAGAAATTCTAGTATAGGAACAAAGCATGCTTGTAAATCACCCACTTTATTCCTATCACCTTTTTTATAGTACATTCAATACTCTTAACTCCCCTACACTCCTATCTTTCCATTGCACCCTTTCAGAAAAAGCTCAGCTCTAGACGACCAGACTAGGCTAGTTGTGAACAAGAAAAATCACACGACTGGACAATTACCATAAGAAATGCGTGAATATCTTCCACAGCTGAGTCCTCAATGAGGCCTGGCAAACCTTTAACTGGCCTTGCTTAGCTTCCCATTCCATGATTCCTCAAACCCTTGTCATTCTCCCTTAGTCCTCCATGCAACCTCCAAACCCCTCATTCTCAGAAGAAAGTGCTACCTCTTACATCGTCATGAAACTTGAGGCCATATAAACAGCCCAGGCACACACATTCCTGCATCTGCTCTCATCCTTACTTCCAACCTGAAAGGATGTGGTGTCCCTTTTCCTATGCGAGGCCAGGTCCTCTGCTCTGCCTGGATTCATCCCCTCCATTCTCTGCTTTAGCAGAAAAACCTCTCTAGGCCAGGCGTGGTGGCTCATGCCTATAATCCCAGCACTTTGGGAGGCCGAGGCAGGCGGATCACATGAGGCCAGGAGTTCAAGAGCAGCCGGGGCAACATGGCAAAACCCTGTCTCTACTAAAAATACAAAAGAAATTAGCCGGGCATGGTGCCACATGCCTGTAGTCCCAGCTACTCAGGAGGCTGAGGCAGGAGAATCGCTTGAACCTGGGAAGCAGAGGTTGCAGTGAGCTGAGATCACACCACTGCACTCCAGCCTGGGTGACTGAACGAGACTCTGTCTCAAAAAAAAAAAAAAAAAACCTTTCTACTGCCTTCAACCCCTCCCCTTCAGCCTCTAAATACACAGGTTTCTCCCATCCTCAAAAACAAATAGCAATTTTAAAAAATCTTTCTTTAACGCTGTAATATTACTCTAGTTACCAACTACTGCCCTTTCTCTCCTTTCTAAGCCAAGTTTGTGAAAGAGTGGTCTACACTTGAGGTCTCCATTTCCTTCTTCCCATTCACTTATGGACCTTATGGTACAACTGAACTCCACTACCACTTCTGGTAAAAGGCATCATATATCTTAAAATTGTAAAATCCGAGGGATAAAAACCCCAGTAGACACCTTTCTATACTTATTTTACTGGGTCCTCTACCAGTGACTCATTGCTCCTTGAACTTCTCTATCCCAAAGCTTGCATGACAATGCTCTCATTCATTCACTCATTCTTCAAACATACATTTCTTGAGCATCTCTTTTGTGCCATCCTCTGGGTTTGGAATTAAATGCAAGCAAAATAAATACACTCCCTTGTATACTTGAAATACAGCAGAAGTTTGATACATTAATTAAGTAATCATAAAGACAAATGCATAATTAACAAACTTGGATAACTACTACGAAGGAAGGAAAAAGAAAGTGGCTATGGGTACGGCCCCTGTTATGATGGGGGAGAGGAGAGTGGTTAATGAAAGCTTCCCTGGAAGTTACTCTTGAGCTAAGATCTGAAGAAAAAGGTAACAAGGTGAGGAGAGGGAGGGCATTCTAGGCAGAGGACACAGCACATGCAAAGGTCCTGCACCAGGAAGGAGCTCAGTCAGTCAAGGAGCTGAAAAGGAGTATGACTGCAACACAAAAAAACACGAAAGGGAGAGAAAATAGAATGAGATGTGTCTGGGAGGTAAACAAAAAACAGACCAGGCAGGACCTTACAGATTTGGGTCCTCATCCTTAGTGTAATAGGAAGCCATGGAAAGTACTTAACTATGGGACTGGGCAAGAAGAGACCTGATGAAATCTGCATTCTTAAAAGATCACTTTAGGCTGGGCGCAGTGGCTCACGCCTGTAATCCCAGCACTTTGGGAGGCCGAGGCGGGTGGATCACGAGTTCAGGAGATCGAGACCATCCTGGCTAACATGGTGAAACCCCGTCTCTACTAAAAATACAAAAAATTAGTGGGGTGTGGTGGCAGGTGCCTGTAATCCCAGCTACTCAGGAGGCTGAGGCAGGATAATGGCATGAACCTGGGAGGCAGAGCTTGCCGTGAGCCAAAATCGCACCACTACACTCCAGCCTGGGCAACAAAGCAAGACTCCATCTCAAAAAAAGAAGAAAAAAAAGATCACTTTAGAGAAGACACTTACAAGGAATCAAGAGTGAATATGGGTAAATTCAGCATGTTGGCAGGCCGAGGTGGGTGGATCACCTGAGGTCAGGAGTTCGAGACCAGCCTGGCCAACATGGCAAAACCCCGTCTCTACTAAAAATGAAAAATTAGCCAGGCGTGGTGGTGGGAGGCAGAGGTTGCGGTGAGCCAAGATCGCACCACTGCACTCCAGCTTGGGCAATAGAGCAAGACTTCGTCTCTTAAAGAAAAAAAAGAAAAAGTGAATGAGTGAATATGGGGAAATTACTGAGGAGGCTACTACGATAGTCAATTAAGAAAGAAGGGAAGTTTGAACTAAGTATGGCTGTGGAATGTTAGGGAAAGGAAGGTATCAAGGATGACTGTCAGGTTTCTGACTTGCTGATGTCATTCACTGAGACAGGAAGACTAGAAAAGTACTAGGCTTGGCAGGGGAACAGGAGTTTGATTCTGGATGCATTTAAGGTGCTTCTGAGATACCCAAGGGATAATGTCAAGGGAGCAGTTGGTTTAGGGCAAAGGTGAGCAAATTATGGCCCATGAGCTAAATGGAAGCAAATGGATCTAGTGGAAAGGGAACAAACTAAAAACAACTAGCAACTGACCTTACTGCTAGCTCTGGGTGTGACCAGATTGGCCTAAATCAATTATGACATCCAGTGGTCTTTTGGTAAACAGCTAAAAAAAATTTACAATGTCTTTTAAAACAAAGTTTTATTAGAACACAGCCATGTTCATTTGTTGATGTATTATCTGTGGCTGCATTTTTTGCAGAATTGAATAGTTGCCCCCAGAGACCATGTAGCCCACAAAGTCTAAAATACTCTCTGGCCCTTTACAGAAAATGTTTGTCAACCCTTGGTTTAGAACAAAGAGATATGGGTTACAATTTAAGATCAGAATCTCTTTAGTTTCCCTCCAACCAACTCCACCACTGACTGTGTTACACATACACACACACATACTCTCTCTGTCTCCCCACATCTCTGACAGTATGTATCAAATATCTAACGCTATTCTTTTCTTAACCATCCTTTAAACACTGGTGTTCCTTAGAGCTCCAGCCTGAATATACAGTCATTCAACATGTTTTCCTTGGACAATCCTATTCACTTGTAGATTTAACAACCACTAACAGGATAATGATTTCCCAATCTATATTACTAGCCATGATCTGCCTCTGAGTGTTCAAGTGTTACCGGATATACTCTCTTGAATATCACCCCCACAGGACCTCAAATCGAATGCGGTAAACATTTGTTTGTTGCCAGCTCAACATCCATTTCCCCTGATCTCCTAATAATATCCTTTTTTTTTTTTTTTGATACCTACCTTTTCCCACACAGCCTATGAGCTAGGAGGAAATGACACTATCAGTCAGGATCCAGGCAGGAAATGGAAGGCACAATCAGCTGAGATTGTGAAAAGTGTATGGGCCACTTTTCTTTTCTTTTTTTCTTTTTTCTTTTTTTTTTTTTTGAGACGGGGCATCACTCTGTTGCTCAGGCTACAGTGCAGTGGCGCGATCTCAGTTCACTGCAACCTCTGCCTCCCAGGTTCAAGTGATCCTCCCATCTCAGCCTCCCAAATAGCTGAGACCACAGGCGTGTGCCACCACACCTGGCTAATTTTTTGTATTTTTGGTAGAGACGGGGTTTCCCTATGTTGCCTAGGCTGGACTCAAACTCCTGAACTCAGGCAATCCTCCCATCTCAACCTCTCAAAGTGCTGGGATTACAGGCGTGAGCCACCATGCTTAGCCTAGGCCACTTTTTGAAGGGACTTTTCCCAAGGTTAAGGAAGCTGACAGCACACAAAGCTTTTACCATCCCCAGGTCTGAAGGGCAAAGGGAGGAAATGGTGTTACTAGATCCTGGTAAGAGTGGGAGCTGTGGGCAACCTGACAGGGCTGTTGTTAGAGGGATACAGGTACTACAGATCATGGCACCAAGAGAGGGAGGGAGCAGGAAATAAATATCCTGATCTCTCTCCTGCCCTCCAATCTCCTGCCAATGCCTCCCGTTGGCCAAATCTAACTGGAAACCAGAGGAAGAGAGCCTGAATGATGTACTCTATACAGTTAGCTTTCCAAAGAGTAGAGTAGAGAAAAGAATGAGTCTGGTGGGAGGGGAGAAAACTAAAAGTAAACAGCCACTGACTTTACTGCCAGCTGAGGCTGACTCAGATTTACCTAAACCAATCATTACATCTAGTGGTGTCCTGGTAAACAGCAAAACATTTTTACAAAAAATAAAAGGTCCACATACATAGGGTTGGACAATTTCTGTGGTGCAAATACTCCTACCATGGTCAATTTCAAGCTACACAGGTTAAGTCCCTAATGCTGACATAGGAAGAGGTGTATTAATACTTAATTGGCTCTTGAGAGCCAATCACATCCTCCCAATCATAAAGATAGGTCAATATGTGATCTAAGCTAATCCAATCAAAGCGAGTTTCAGAAAACCTGCTTGGAAAGTTATTTAATGCCCCCCACCCCACACCCGCCTTGTTTATTTTTTGTTTTTTTGAGATGGGGTCTCACTATGTTGCCCAGGCTGGTCTTGAATTCCTTGGCTCAAGTGATCCTCCCATCTTGGCCTCCCAAAGTGCTGAGATTACAGTCATGAGCCACCATGCCCGGTCCTCCATGCCTTGTTTATGCTCCTCTCTATGTCTAATATTTTCTTCACTCCCTATCTCTAACAAACTTATTCCTCTTTCAAGATTTAACTTCACCTCCAGGAAATCTTTCCTTTATTCTCATGCCAGATCAAAGCATCTCTCTCCATCCTCATGGTTTCTAATGCATTTCCCTCTTAGTATCAGACTCTAAAATCATCTGTTGACTTATGTCTTCTCCAATAGATCCTGATCCCACCAAAACAGAGCCTAGCATATTGTGGATGTTTAGTATAGTAATATTTATTCAACTAGACCAAACCAACAGTTTCCTCTTTTTTTTTTTTTTTTTTTGAGATGGAGTCTCACTCTGTTGCCCAGGCTGCAGTGCAGTGGCGCGATCTTGGCTCACTGCATCCTCCACCTCCCGGGTTCAAATGATTCTTCTGTATTTTTAGTAGAGACAGGGTTTCACCATATTGGCCAGGATGGTCTTGAACTCCTGACCTCATGATCCACCCGCCTCGGCCTCCCAAAGTGCTGGGATTACAGGCGTGAGCCACTGCGCCCAGCCCAGTTTCCTTTTTATAAAACAAAAATTATTACAAAATAAGCATTAAAATTACACATTCTGGTTACTAAATTATAGTAAATTTTGGTTACTAAACCAAATTTTGTTTGCTAAATTATAGTAAGTACACCATCAATAAACCCACCTACCTACCAATTTTTTCCTTGTTAATACATCTGAACTCCATATTTATGAGCATGATTTTGCCAAAAAGTTATAAACATTTAAAGTCATTTTGTTGAAATCTAAATACTGGATATGTGGGGTCTTAATTGTATAGTTAAAGAAAAATAAGAAAAGTAATAGTTTATCCATGGATGAACTAAAATTCAGGGCTGGTGAAAAAAACTCTAAATGATGATAATTTTGTACAGTTTTATATAAAACTCTGAGAACTAGAAGAAATTATTAACTTTTTTCTTTTTCTTGATTTTTTTTGGTTCTAATTCACTTGTTTATTTTGGGGGAGGAAGAATTTGGTATGGAGCAAAGAAATACCAAAACTACTTTAAATGGAATAAAACCAACTTTATTCTTTTTTTCCCCCGTACTGGTAGATAAAGCAAACTTTATAAGTGGACTATTGAAGGAAAAGTGTCTTTTAAAAGTGTTTAGTTTCCCAGTGTCCTTCCAAGCTTAAGATACAGAAGCATTTGTTCAAAGGATAGAAAACATCTAAAAGTTTAGGCTCAAGATCAATCTTTACAGACTAATATTTTCGGTTTGTTGTTTGTTTGTTTGTTTGTTTTTTGAGACAGAGTCTCACTCTGTCACCCAGGCTGGAGTGCAGTGGCGTGATCTTGGCTCACTGCATCCATGGATGAACTAAACTATTCTATACTGTTAGACATCAGGGTGTTGACTCCTTTTTGGGGAGAAAGGATAATGACTGGAAAGAAGCACAAAAGAAGGCTTTTGGAATGCAAGGAACATTTTATATATCCTGATTTGGGTGCTAGTTACCCATGTGTGTTCAGTTTCTTAAAATTCATTGAGCTGTATAGGCTTATGACATGTGTACTTTTCTCTACATATATATACTGAAATTAAAAAATGTTTTAAAACCAATGGATGTAAGATAGCTTGTCTCTTCCACTCATAAAAAAAATACCAATCCAACATTAATTCACTCAGAAATGTCCATCCCAGGCCTAATGCCTTTATCTCTTCATCTGAGCAGAAAAGCATTCTTGCCAGGTAAAAACAGCCAACTATAGAAATACTCATAATAATTAACAAAAACTTTTTAGTCTGGGGAAAAAACAAGAAAATCACATTTTCACATAAGTAATTTTACACATGAAAGAATTAAATGTGTCAATAAAGCCCCCAATCTTGTATGCCCCATTTTCTAAAATACAAATCTACTGATATTTTATTCATATTGCACACCTAAGTAAAAGAGAGAAAAGTTTAAGAAACCTAGGTCCCCTAGTCTACCATTTCTAAATACTTAGATAACTGATATAGCAGGACCAGACTCATAACTTAAGGAGAATTCAAATAATCTAATAATTTAAGTGGTCTTATCTTTGAAAACAAAAGGAAAATAAACACTGACATGAAACCAAACTCAACCACATAAGATTTAAAACACTAAACAAATGGATGAACCTTGAAAACATGCAAAGTGAAAAAAGCCAGTCACCAAAAGCACATATTGTGTAATTCCATTTACTTTATTTTTATTTATTTATTTATTTATTGAGGCAGGATCTCATTCCATTACTCAAGCTGAAGTGCAGTGGTGCAATCCCAGATCACTGCAACTCCCACCTCCCAGGTTCAAGTGATTCTTCTGCCTCAGCCTCTCAAGAATCTGGGATAACAGGGGCATGTCACCACACCTGGCTATTTTTTTTTTTTTTTTTTTGTATTTTTTGGTAGAGATGGGGTTTTACCACGTTGGCAAGGCTGGTCTCAAACTTCTGACCTCAAATGATCCACCCACCTCGGCCTCCCAAAGTGCTGGGATTACAGATATTATTCTATTTATATGAAATGTCCAGAATAGGCAAATCAATAGATACAAAAAATAGACTGGTGGTTGCCAGGGGCTAAGGGAAATGGGGAATGAGGAGTGATTGTTAATGGGTATCAAGTTTCTCTTTGGGGTGATGAAAATGTTCTAAAATTGATAGTGGTAATTATTGCATAACTGTGAATATACTAAAAACCATTCAATTATGCCCTTTAAGACAGTAAATTGTATGGCATGTGAATAATATGATAAACCAGTTGTTTCTTTTTTGTTTGTTTTTGTTTTTTGAGACGGAGTTTCGCTCTTGTCGCCCAGGCTAGAGTGCAATGGCGAGATCTCAGCTCACTGCAACCTCTGCCTCCTGGGTTCAAGCGATTCTCCTGTCTCAGCCTCCCGAGTAGCTGGGATTACAGGCGCCCACCACCACGCCTGGCTAATTTTTTTGTATTTTTTAGTAGAGACGGAGTTTCACTATGTTGGTCAGCCTGGTCTCGAACTCCTGACCTCAGGTGATCCAGCTGCCTCGGTCTCCCAAAGTGCTGGGATTACAGGCAAGAACCACCGCACCCTGCCACCAGTTATTTTTTAAAAGGCAAAAAATCTATTCCACAAGTACATAGAGATTGTAAAATCAACTTTTAATGTTTGATTGAATTATATGGTCTGCTGGACTTGACAGATGCTCTTCAAAGCAAAATGACATTAGATTTAAGAAAACACCATTTCCAGATTTTTTTTCTCAATAAGACAATATTTGAATATTTCTCGTGTGTGTGTATGTGTGTGTGTGTGTGTGTGTGTGTGTGTGTGAAAGAGAGAGAGAGAGAGGACTGGGTTTATTAGGAGTGACAGTAGGCCAGCCTAAATATCATACTGCAAAGTAATTTCGCTTAAAAACTGGAGACTTATGATGACACAGGCAGCTGGGAGGGATCGGGGGTGTGCTGGCAACATGAATATTAGTCACCAGTTAAAAACTTTCCAGCCTTAACTGCTAAGATTTAGGACATCCGAAGTCTTTACATTAAAGTCTTTATATTTATATAATATTAAATATCTCTTTCAGAAATCCCCATTACCCTCAAGGAAATTTTATAAATTTAGCAATTCACTCTAATACTAGATATACTAATATTTTATTTCCCAGGAAGACACACATACACAAAATCCAGGAAATAATTGTACCTTAAGATGAAGGTAATTAGGCTGGATTGAAATTTATGCAATTTGAAAATTATATGAAAGCAAAACTCACCTAAATTTTAAGATGTGAATGTCAGTGTGAATACCCTACTTCTGATATTACTTAATAAATTTTAACAGAATTTATATGCTTTCTTGTATTAAAAAAAGTTATGAAAATGCTAAAGCAGTTGCTTTTTCATCGATATGCTTCTCTATAATGAATCACATCACATCCCTTCTGTGACTAACAAATATTTCATTTTATAGACCACAATAATCACCTACAAAAAATAAAATTACCAACTGTCATGATTTTGTTTCCCAAAACTACTGGGGCAAACTACTGAATGCTAGAACTGTTTTCTTTCTAATCAGGGTATACAGCGCCCAAACCACAGCGGTCAAGCACTGATAATACCACCACAAAATAACACCGGGTGCCCCCAAAGCCAGAGCTCTCTGTGGTTCCATCAAGTATGCCATCACCAAACTACAATGACAGGTCACGCAAGGTGAAAAAGCTCCCAAGGCTCAGGAAAGGACTGACAAAATACCAACTATCCTCAACGGGGTGGTGATGACATCGTCCCAACGTCCCGCTCCCTCCCTCCTTCCTTCCCAGAGCTATGCGGGGGCTTTCTGGAGACCCCCCAACCCGGAACCGGAAAAGCGACCATCTTCCCTAACCCCCCAGCCGGAAGTGGAGCGTAGCCAGCCGGAGCACTCACCCTGGAAGAACAAGACGCCCAGCAGAGGGAAGAGAGCGCAGCCACGGCTTCCAGCTGCTCCTCTCTGCTGCATCCCGGCAGCTCTTCAGATGCTTGCACACCTTGTTTACAGCTCCCAGTAACGACACAGGTAACACCGGAAGTGACGTCAGAGCAGGAGGCCGAGAGACAACTTAAATGGCGATCCGAAGTTACCATAGGAACCTGGCGTCTTTCCAGAACCACACCTGGTTTCACTGACCAGAGATTTATTAACTTTCAGGCAGGAGCTAAATGCTCTCTTTTGCTTGAAAATGAAGTAGGCTACGGACTTGGAATAATTACAATTTTGTTTTTATGGAATTCTGCAGAACTAAATAATTTTGATGCTCTGACTGCATGTCAGACATCGTTTTTACGTCTCGAGATTTAGTTGAAGGTTCTCAGAATACACTACCGTAAATTTAGAGTTCAGAAACACCTGGGAGATCATACAGTATAGATAAATATATATTAGGTGCTTGTAGTGATATGTGCCACAAGCCTCATTGGTTGGTGTCCTTTTTAGTGTAGGTATTGCAGCCTCCAAAATTGGGTGTTTATTAAATTACTTTTGGCGGTGGCAATAATGATCAAATCATTACAGCCTGTATTAGAGGAAAAGAGGAACTGGGATTTGTGTGTCTTTGGTTGGAAAAGTAAGAAAGTTATGTTATCACAGTACTTGAAGTGAGATGGCGTCACATACTTCTGAAAAAGAGATGGTACAATAAGTGCACTGCTTTAATAATCAGTAAGCCTCTTCCCTGGAAATTGCCACATGTCAATGAAAGCAGGAGGAGAATAAAAGTATGCTTTCGCTTTGGGGAAGAATTAATAAGTTTCCATTTTTCAATTTCCATTCCTTTACTAGACTTGAAAGCCAGTAGTTTTCCCTATTAAAAGTGTAATGCAAAGTACTAAATAGAATCTTTGATACTTTTCTTTGAAAGAGCCCTCAAACTAAGTAGTGTTGTTATGCCCAATTCCCAGCTATCCAAAACAGTGTGAAAATTCTGTGGAAATCCGTATACTTCTGTTTACCCATTAGAAACTAACTGTATCCATTATTGACTTGCAGGTTGTCTCTACTAAGAAAACTTTTTGGTAAAGATCAAATACATATCCATCTGTTTTCCCTGCAATGTAGAACTTCTAGATATGTGTATACACAAATTATATAATTGATAATTCTTTATTACTAAAGGTTTATTTACATAGTGTTTAAAGCATAATAAAAAATAAATTACAATACAAAAGTGCTCTTTAGGAAGGAGACACTAAACAACAGGCCCATATTACCCCTTGACTATTTAGCCAAGACATAAGCTACAAATTTTGCCGGAAAAACTGTCCATACATTTTTAACTACTTCTTCATTATTCTTATGGACCATCATCCAGGACATCTGTTTGAAGAAATATCCAGTTATAATATTTTCAAAGGTTAGAATTGTGAAGAAAAAATATAAAATGTGATTAAAGGATATATAGCCTTCAGATGTAATTTACAGTTTTAAAATTGCACTTTAAAACTTTGCTTTTTTAGACAGTATAAAAGGCAGAATGAGACATATGTAATGAATTTCAGAATTGAGGTTCATATGTAAATCATACAATTTTTTAAAAAATAGTATTGGAAAAATATCAAGGTCTATACATTTAAATACAGATAATCTGTTTGAAAATTCCAGTTTGTTAAAAGAAATAACATCTGCAGTCCAGTCGATTAAAAACTGAAAATATCAATCTGTAAAGATTGATCTTGAGCCTAAACTTTTCGATGTTTTCTATCCTTTGAACAAATGCTTCTGTATCTTAAGCTTGTAACTTTTCTTTCAATAGCCCACTTACAAAGTTTGCTTTATCTACCAGTATGGGGGGAAAAAAGAATAAAGTTGGTTTTATTCCATTTCAAGTAGTTTTGGTATTTCTTTGCTCCATACCAAAGTCTTCCTCCCCCAAAATAAACAAGTGAATTAGAATTAAAAAAGAAAAAAAGTTAATAATTTCTTCTAGTTCTCAGAGTTTTATATAAAACTGTACAAAATTATCATCATTTAGAGTTGATTTTTTTTCACCAGCCCTGAATTTTCAAACTTGTAATATGCTGTTTCACAATCTTTTTATTAAATTACTTAATTATTCCAGTCTGCAAATGAGCATAGATTTTGCTCTGTTGTTATAGATCATTGAATTGAGGGGGAAACATAGTAAGCTAAACTATCCGTCACTGCTCATGAAAGACCCACATTGTTGATTATTTTTCCCAGCACAGAAGAAAAGTGACAAGTGATTCATCCTGCAATGGCATCTGCCAATCTTTTCATATCTATGTAATCTTTTGTAGTTACTGTGTGATTTAGCGTTGTGCTATTGTAAATCTTGGATTAATTAACAAAACAACAAAAATCTATCACCTGGAATATTGAAAGAAATTCAATAAAACAAGGTGTGTCTCATAGTTAAGGAGAGACATAAAAATAAAAATGTCATTTAACAGTTTGAATTTAGGATTTACTGTTAATCAGAAACACCGAGGAGGCTTAGCCCACCTTTTAATTGAGAATGTGGGAAGGAAAGAGAGTAAACACATTAACTTTAGTAGCAGAAGTGCTGCTAAAAGAAATACGTGAGAGGAAATGTAACAGACAAATTGGCTTTTATCCCCTTTGATACCAATATATGTGTATACAAGTCATAACACTGTAAGTAGTGTCTTAAGGGCAAAAATGTAGCTTCTTGTTTATAAAACCTAATGAGCACTTGAAAAAATTTACACTCTGAAATTAAATAAGACCTTAATGAGGCTGTGTATGACTGGTGATATGGAGGAGCACTGTGCTGGCTCCAGAGGGGTGTTGCTTGTCTAGAATCTAATATGCTGCAGAACTGGTTGGAAAACGGGTCACAACTGGAAAAGCCAAAGAAAAGTTTCCATTAACTTCAAGAAATACTAGGGTTCTTGTTCTTGGAAATCATCTCAGCTTCCTAAAACACAAAACAAAAGTTTAAATGGATAATATATTTGAGAAGAGTACAATAGGAATACTTGGCATTATGAATTACATATATGTTATTAGAAGGAAAATATTCTGAGGGAAAGTATTCATATTCTCCCCCAATTTAATTTTTAAAAGAAGTTTCCTAATCCTTATTACATAATTTTCAGAGTTAGTATCCTTAAATCATGGCCTCTAAGTACCTTGCATGGACACTTGGATGACCCACAACTTGTTCACACACATACATTCCATATTCTCCCCACTTCTCACTCTCATTACAAACAAAATCAGACATATAGAAAAGTAGAGAACAGAGTATGTGGAATTTACCCATCCCTTAAATTCATTAATTCATTCTTTTCTTTTCTTTTCTCCCCTCATCTCCCCCATCACCTAATTCTGCAGCCTTTTTTGTTTTATTTGCTTTTTTCCTATGCTTTTAAAGTAAATTGCTGACATTTACCCCTAATACTCCAGTATGAATTTTTCAAAATAGGTACATTTTCTTTATAACTACAATACCATCACTATACCTAATACAAACTAACAATAATTCCCTAATATTATCCATATATTTAACATTTTCATATTCAAGACTTTCCCAATTGCCCCTCCAAGCTTGTTTTTACAACTAGCTTGTTCACACTATTATTCATCCAGTTGGGGATCACACATTGCACTTTGATTGTGTTCATCTCTTAAGTTTCTTTTGATCTAAAACATCTCCCATATTTATTTTCCATGACCCCAAGTTGTTAGATAATCCCCTTAACTTTAAGAAGACAATAGCCGTTGGTGGGTAAAAACTCCCTGATGTTAATTTTGGTTTTCTGGTTTTACAATACAATCATTTTTCTCCATATTCTATTTTATAAATCCTTGAGGTCTTTCACTGGAGCTTTAGCCTATAAAAATGTGACCCTCTTTGCAACTAATAACGGTCTATAAAAAATGTTCTCCCGTGTAACAGAGCCAGAGTTTTACAGGATAAAGTCATTAATATCAAGAACTTTCTTATGAGCGTAAAATTTAAGTTTGCATGTCCGGATTTATAACATCTAGAAATTAAATGTGTGGACCTATTTCAGAGAATGGGAGAAATTCTGAGCATATGAAAAATAAATTGGCCCGGCGCAGTGGCTTATGCCTGTAATCCCAACACTTTGGGAGGCTGAGGCAGGTGGATCGCTTGAGCTCAGGTGAGACCAGCCTAGGCAACATGGCGAAACCCCGCCTCTACAAAAAGTACAAAAATTAGCTGGGTGTAGTGGCGCGCACCTGTGGTCCCAGCTACTTGGGAGGCTGAGGTAGGAGGATCACTTGACCTTGGGAGGGAGAAGTTGCAGTGACCTGAGATCGCACCACTACACTCTAGCCTGGGCAACAGGTTGAGACCCTGTCTCAAAAACAAAGACAAGAAAAATAAATTATCCTACTTTTTAAGCCTGATGAACCTGAAAACTGGAAAAATAAAATTATGCACTACTAAAACTGGATTCATTTCATGTAGTTATTAGTGCCAATAACTAAATGAGAGGAGTTGAAATCAATTCCAAATAGTACAAAAGCTCTCCTGTAAAAACTGCCAGATATGTCTATTGAGACACTCTCTTAATACCATAATTGGTTTACAATTAAAAAAAAAAAGAATAAGCAGATACTAATCTTTTGATTTAAAAAAGATTTATTTACTTGTTGAATATTTATTAGTAGTAGTAGTAATAAATATAACCCCGAAGCCACAAATAACCTTAGGATTCTCTCAGCTTTAATGGCAGTAGAGTCCAGCTTCTTAATCTTTTGCACAAAATACTCAAGGAGGAGCTATCCATAAGACTAATAGAAGACTTTTGTCTCCCTGACCCAGCTCCTCTAATTTCATATGGGAAACACCTAACAGCCATAAAGTGATGATCTGGGAGTCCTCATTAGAGATGGGCTGGACATGTCAGAAAGCTGAAGAAAGAAATCAACCTATTTGTGAACCTTACCATCTAAAATTGTTAGTCTGTGTCTTCTAAATAAACAGAGACCTTTTTCTCTTGGTTGAGCCTTTCCTCTTCTTTTCTGTAACAAGCAGAAACCAAATGTCAGGTGAACAAGACAAGAAGCAAGTGGGTAAATCCCACAGAAGCTTCAGGTAAGGTATTTTTCCCCCATATTTTTGGAAGAATTACATGCACTTGGGAGTAGATTGAAGTTTACACAGAGCTATACTGGTGCCATCTAATTAATAATATTCACACCTCTGAACTTAGAGACTTTTCAGAATGTAAGGGAATACAGTTTGGGTTCTGATTCAGGAACTCCAGAGTTTTAAAGCAGACACCTTATTTTACCATTAGTATCCCACCTCTAATTTGTATTTGTTATTCAAAAAAAAAATAAAAAGTTTTGTGTTGACCTAAGTCATCTTTATTGGTTCTATTCAAACTAGAACCTCAGAGTTGGGTTTGTTAGGCTTCTTAAAATTAGTTCTGTTTGGCCAGGCGCAGTGGCTCACGCTGTAATCCCAACACTTTGGAAGGCCAAGGCAGGTACATCACTTGAGATCAGGAGTTCAAGACCAGCCTGACCAACATGGTGAAACCCCATCTCTACTAAAAATACAAAATTAGCTGGGCATGGTGGTACATGCCTGTAATCCCAGCTACTTGGGAAGCTGAGGCAAGAGAATCGCTTGAACCCAGGAGGCGGAGGTTGCAGTGAGCTGAGATCGTGCCATTGCACTCCAGCCTGGGCAACCAGAGTGAAAGTCTGTCTCAAAAAAAAAAAAAAGTCTGTTTATTTCATTAAATATTTATTAAGGAAATGAGATAAATGGTGCTGGAACAACTAGATATCCACACGCAAAAGAGTGAATTTGGACTTCTGCCTCAGCCGTATACGAAAACAAACTCAAATCAAAGATCTAAATGTAAAAATTAAGACTATAAAACTCTTAGAAGAAAACATAGCCATAAATCTTCATGATCTTGGGGATTAGGCAGTGGTTTTTTAGATGAGACACAAAAGCACTAGCAGCAAAAGAGAAAAAATAAACCGGACTTCATCAAAATTTAACTTTTGTTCTTCAAAGGACACTATGAAGAACATGAAAAGACAACCCACAGAATGGGAAAAAAATAATTGCAAGTTGTATATCTGATAAGGAACTAGTATCCCTTAAATAACTCTCACAGTTCAACAAGAATAAGTGAAATAATGTACCCCATATTAAAATGGGCAAACTCTGAATGTATGCATCTCCAAATAAGATATACAAATGGACAATAAGAACATGGGAAGATGCTCAACATCAAGTCATTAGAAAAATGTAAATCAAAACCCCAATGAGATACCACTTCATATCCACTAGATGGCTTCATATAGTTTGGGTATTTGTCCCCGCCCAAATCTCATGTTGAATTGTAATCTCCATTGCTAGAGGTGGGGCCTGGTGGAGGGTGTTTGGGTCATGGGAGCAGATCTCTCATGGCTTGGTGCTGTCTTCAATAGTGAGTGAGTTCTCACAAAATCTGGTCATATAAAACTATGTAGCACCTCCCCCCAACTCTCTCACTTTCTCCTGCTCTCACCATGCGAAATGCCTGCTCCCATTGTGCCTTCTGCCATCGGTAAAAGCTCCCTGAGGCCTCCTCAGGAGCCAACCAACATCGGCGCCCTGCTTGTACATCCACAGAACCGTGAGCCAATTAAATCTCTTTATAAATTACCCAGTCTTAGGGTTTTTTTATATAGCAACGCAAGAACGGCCTAATACACGGTTATGATAAAAAAAAGACAATGAGTGTTGAGGAGGATGGGGAGAAATCAGAACCCTCATATATTGCTGACAGGAATGCAAAATAGTCCAGCTATTTAGAGACAGTCTGGCAATTCCTCCAAAAACTAAACAGAGTTACCATAAGACCCAACAATTCCACTTTTAGGAGAATTAAAAACATATGATCTACACAAAAGCTTGTAAATGAATGTTTATAGCAGCATTAGTCACAATAGCCAACAAGTAGAAAAAACCTAAATGCCCATCAATTGAATGGACAAACAATATGTGGTATAGTCATACAATGGAATATTATGCAGTCATAAAAAGGAAAGAAATACTAACACATACTACAACAAGGATGAGCCTTGAAAGCATTATGCTAAGTGAAAGAAGCTGGGCATAAAAGACCACATATTGTATGATTCTATTTAAATGAAATGTCCAGAATAAGCAAATCCATAGAGACAGAAAGTAGATGAGTAGTTGTCAGGGGCTGGTAGGAGGGGATAATAGGGAGTGATAGCTAGGGATATGGGGTTTCTTTACGGGAGGGAGCTTAAAAAGGTTCTGCAATTAGTGATGATTGCTGCACAACTTTGTGAAAATGAAAAGGGTAAATTTTATGGTGGGTAAATTGTATCTCAATTTTAAAATACATATAATGAACACCTGCTATCAGCACAACAGACTTTCCTAAGCCCTGATTCATAGTGGCCCTGCTGACTGCCTAGCCCAGTGGTTTTTACAAATGTAAGCTTTAAACATAAGGGATTTTTTAGAAAAGCTTTACGTAGCAGATTTTTATAAAATCAACGCCCCCACATAGTAAAGAAATCCCATAAGGAAATATTTTGTAAAATTAAGAAAGCTTTTGTAAAGTTACTAGTTCATACCTAATTTATCTGTCCTGCAAATGTGAATTCTTTTATATAGGATTTACTCAAAGGGAAAAACATCTGTTCAGCAACTATTTAGCCCATTGCAAAATACCAAGAGTCGCCATAAGAGTGTTAGAACTTTCCCAGAACTGCCCAGCCTTACGATTTTATCTCCACCACTTTATGAGCTCTTTCGGCCCATCGCTTTTTCCGGTAATGCTGGAAGAGGACCACTACAATTACTATTATGATCATCAGTGCACAGGCAGAGCCAATGGCCAGAGCCAGGAAGTGGATCTCAGAGAAGCGTACTGTAAGGAGAAAAAGATTAAATTAGGATTCTCTAAAAAGAAGAGGACTACAGTGAAATCTAATGACATAATAGGGATGCATTTAATCAATAGATGGAATCTTCCTTTGTCCTACCTTTATGCATAAAATAATATATTACCTTGTAAATCCTACTAGCAATAGGAAAACCATACACATACTTTAATGGTTCTCAAAGTGTGGTCTTCGAAGTAACAGCAACAATATCACTTGAGAACATGGAAATCTTAGGCCCCACCCCAGACCTACTGAATTAGAAACACTAGAGGTGCGGCTGAGCAATCTGTGTTTTAACAGGTCCTCCAGGTGATTCTGATGCAGATTTGAAAACCACTGGGTGGGTTGAACTACTTATGGGGTAAGGTTTTTGCTAACCTCATCAAACGTAGTGCCCAACCCATTTCTCCCTGACTTCTCACCACTTTCACTCAGTCAGTTATTTATTCAGATTTATTAAGGGCCTAATACATTCCTGGCACTGTGATAGAAATGCTGAGCCAAAAAAGACATCACCTTCAAGGAGCTCATGCCACTGAGAGGATAGGAAAGTAAATCAGAAGCTACAGTCTAGTGGATAAATGATGGAAAAGGGAAACCAGAGGGAAGGTCCCCTAAGCCACACTAGAGTCTGTGAACCCTGGTTTTCTTGTCCTTTAGCTTTATTTCTGATTATACTTCCATAAGCCCTCAGAGCCAGAAAGGACATTAGAGAATGTCTAGCCCAGGATTCCCAGCCTTGACTCCATGAAGGAGGATGGGGAAGAAGATGGAAGGTAGTCTGCAAGCCCACAGAATCCATGTCTCATTTTGTATGTCTCCACTGTTTTATGGGAAGCGGGGCCATGGCTTTTATTTGATTCTCAAAGAATAATTACCCACATATGTTTAAGAACCACTGATTTTTTGTTTGTTTAACCTGTTCATTGTGCAGATGAAGAAACTGAGGTCCAAAACCATTACATTATTTCTTTCAATACTCAAATGACTTCTGCAAGGTCACACAGCCCTCTATTGGTGAGGTGTTGAGAAATGGTTTTAAACTGTACTATGAATGAAAGGAAATCGTACCACTGCACAGGCTTATATGTTTGGGGTAGTGTTGGTTAAGAGCACACACCTGAGAGCACTAGGTTGAAATACTTAGCTGTGTGATTTGAAGTAATTAACTTCTTTGAGCCCCAGTTTCCTCATGTATAAACAGAGATAATGATATTCATTTCTTGAGTTCTTAATAAAAAATAAAATAATTCATGTAAGTTGTTCCTTGCTGTGCCTGTACAAAATAAACACTGAATGTATGGTAGCTGTCAAGTACAATTCAGAGGTTGGGACATATTCACATTTATTATCTCATTTTATCCTCACCATGATCCTCACTGTGTTATTCTCACTTTACAGATGAGGAAAATAAGACTTATTGATAGCTGGTAAATGGTAGCAATGACTCAAACCCAGATCTACAACTCATAAGTTTCATGTACTTTGCCCTTTGTTGCCTGGCATGGTTTTCCAGATTGTCCTTTATAGGGATGCAGACAATACAATGCACCAGTTTAGAGCACAGTTTTAGATTCAAAGTTGATTGGGTTTGAGTCCTAAGTTACTCCATTTATCAGCTACATGACTCAGGGCAAATGACTTAACCTCTGTGAGCCTCGTTTCCTCATTGGCAAGATGGGAGGCATTAAATGCACAATAAACTGATGAGATATGTAAAGATTAAATAAAATGTGTCATGTAAAGCCCCTGACATTTGGGAAGTACTCAGTAAGTGTTAGCTCCCATCATTAGTACCTGCCTCCTAGAGTGGTGTGGGGATTCAATGAGATAGTGTATGTCATGCACTTTTGACGGTGCCTAGCATTAGAGTAGGTACTCAATAAGTATCTCGAATAAATGAGTGAGTGAACAGACCTGTTGTAAGCCTTTCATCAAAGAATTGCTCCCTCTCCCTTTCACAATCTCAATGCCATTTTTGTAACGGATTCTCTGAGTTCCTTTGCTTTACTTTCTGTTTCTTTCCACAGCCAAACAAAGCCTTTCTCTTTTTACCCCAGAACTGTTCGGTCTCCCTCTGAGGCTCCCAGTTCTGAAGGGCTAGTCCCTCTCTCTATCCATCACAAAAGATTATCCCTCTCTCTCAGCCTTAACAAAGATTGCCCCTTTCTTTTCTACAAGCTCTCATCCTTTCCAAAACCACTGTTCCCTGCATAACCTACCAGTGTGCACGACGCTGAGCCGGATCTCCCCTATCACCCCATCAACATCAGGTGGGTTCTTCACCTGGCAGGTGTATGTCCCATTGTCGTCGAACTGCAGTTTCCAGAGAAGGATGGAGGCATCGTACCGCTCAGGATTCCCATCCCAAGACACCCGGTCCTTAAACCGCCCACTCATGGGTTGGAAGGGATCTATGTGGTAGTAGAATACCTAGAGAGGGGAAATGGCAAAAGGTCTTCTTACTCAGCACCCAGGCAAGGAGGCCAAGATGGTGGGAGCGGAAGTGAAACACCAGCAAACCCAACTGTCCTGTCTGCGACTCTGTCACTTGCTTTCCCCTTCAACGGCCTCTCAGTCTCTGTCCCAAGAATTGTTTCCAAGCTTAACTTTGTGCTTGCTGCTAAGAAAAATACTGGAAGGGAAAGGAGAAATGGACTGGCTTATTATTTCCCTAAACAAGAGTACCCTGGAAAATGATGATAATCTACTTACAAACTGCTCAGGTCCCCCGTCTAGAGGACGAAAATTCCAGGTCACTGTTAGAGCATCACCCACAGGGGCAAAGCTGGAGAAAGTGCATTTTAACCGAGCATCTGTCCCATTAACTGCCTCCAGCACCCGGGAGGTATAAATTTCCACAGCTGCTATAGGCCAAAGAGCTGCAATGAAAAAGAAGAAAAAGAAGGGTTAACAGGGGATATAGTATTGTGAGAACTTCTGACACTTCCAAAATAAATATCTGAGTAGGACTTAAAGTAAAGTGAAACTGAGATGCCCCATCTCCCAAACTTACTTCACCCAGAATCTACATACTCCTACCTGTATGCAGCCTGGACCCTCCCATTCCATGTGACAACTAAACTACCACACAGCAAGCCTTCGTAGTGCTTTTACTTTCTCCACAGCATGATAGCCTCGCCTCGTGGTACTGACTTCAAAACTGTTATAACAAACTACAAACATCCGCAAATAGAATCGAAAGCATAAACAAAAAATTAAAATGAATCATAACATTGATTAGACATTACATTATGTATTAAGGTTAAGCATTATGTGTTGTATGTAAAGTGGTCTAGCAGGTAAGTTTTCCAGATGAGTCCTTATGTGGATTTCGTACTGTTACTAGTCTATTACAGAAACTGAATTAATCAACTCCAGACAGCTTATGTTTGCCTGCACCCCTGGAACCTTTGTACCACGTGGCATTTTTTTAACCTTGATATTTACATTTAGAATGTGTGTGTTGGGGCACTTTCAAAATCACAGTAGGTCTCTCTCTAACAATCTCCACTTTCCTGGTGTTGCTGAGAATCACAGACAAGACCCACACACAGAAATCCAAATGCCAAGTCCTGCCAGCAGTGGGAGGTTGAGAACAGCCACACACAAAAAAATGGCATGTAACCTGAGATTAGAAAGCCCTCTCTGTGCCTGAATCACTGGCAGCTGAACACACCTAAACCTGTTTGTCCGAGAGCAGTTCTCCAAAAACAGTCCACCAACTTTGGTTTCAGTAAAACCCAAAGTAAAACAAACTGTATCTGTGGCTCAGGCTCCCAAACAAAAGTCTTGCAACTTCTAAGACAATTAGCTAACTTTATAGAGTGAGCAGTGAAGGAGGAAACGCTGAGAGAAGCCCGCCGGCTCTTACCTGTGAGCTGTATGCCAAGGAGAAGAAGCACCGCACGAGTAGAGCTCTTGCCATACATGAGGGAAACCCAGCCTTGGCCCCAGAGACCAGACCGGGCAGACCGAGGGCTCCAACACCCTGCCAAGGCCACTCCGGGAGGAGCAAGCACCGCGTTTTCCCAGAGAGAGGAGTTTGAGTTGAGTTCCTCACCTGTGCCTGTGACTCAGCCCGCTCTGCTTGTGCACTTTTCTGAAATGAAAGGTGGGGCCTCAGCTCCCAATGCCCTCCTTCCTTTCCTCTCTCCCGCCCTCTACACGAACGAGCATGAGCACGTCTGCACAAAGGTCCCAAACTCCCGCAGTCCTCTCTTTACTTTCAGTTAATCTGACTGGGCTCTGGCCTCTAGATGGCCTCGGAAACAGCCAGAGGAGGTGGTGCCAGTCTGAAATGTCCCAGACTGTTATGGGTTTGGCCCCCACACGCCCTTTTAAAACAGGCTTTAGGCTTGCCTGGGAAGTGAATGTTGAAACTGTCCTGCAGTGATTCCACTTCTCAAAGCACCACCCCAGGGCCACATTCACCTGGGACTGGATTCGATACAATTTCAAAACGGGAGTCGGAATTCCTTAGGACCCTCTGTGGACAAAAAGCTGATACCCTTGTTACCACAAGGATTCCTGCACTTCTTCTAGTTTGTAGCTTTCCAGGAGACCTGGCAGAAACAAACCAAATCAAATCTCCACGCTTAACAATCCTTTACCTTTGAAGAATTTAAAAACAAATCAGGACACCATCCCTGCTCATTCACCCTGCCATCCGAGTGCAATCTACAAAGTGCTCTCCTGCTGATTGTTTCATCTCCATAACGCCCCTGTGAAGCATTCCCATTCTACCAGCGAGGACGCTAAGAACCCGAGGAAGGTAAATGATTTGCCCAAGGTTGCACAGCTACCATGTGGCAAAACCAGAACTTTTCTTAAAAATCTAGTGTTCTTTCCACCAAATAACAGCTAATATGAACAATCAGACATGGGGCTCTCAAGGAAAAGGTTTTCATGATAACTTTGTTGTGCCTCGGATTTCATCTGTCATTTTTTGAATAGCTAAATGACTGAGAAGTCTAAAGAGCTGAGGAATCTAAACGAGAAAAGATGCCTCCTTGTCTGGAAAGAGGGTGGGTCATCGTTACAGATTAATGAAGTGGCACAGAAACATCGGTAGGAGGGGTATGAAGATTACACATGCAGTTAAGAAGTAGGCTGGGCTGGGAATCTAACCCTGAAAAAAGACAGATTGCGTTTATCCCTGGATTAGCAGTCTAGAAACTCTTCAGTCACTCATAAAATCTTCTAGCTGAATCCAGAGCAGAAAGGGTGGCAGGAACAAGAGAAGGCGGCAGGCTGAATAGAAAAAAATAAAACATCATAAAGAGGGAAGAAAAGAGAAAATTCTACCAAAAGAGAGGAGAATGCAGAAGTGCAGAAAACAGAAAGCAACAGGAGAAAGATGACATGGGCATGGAGCAAAAACAGGTAGACAACCACAAAAATCCATTGTGTTGGAACTCAGAAAACAGAGGTGGCCCCAAATGCAGACCAGCTGTGTGCTAGTGAAAATCTGTTGCATGGTGAGAGTTTCTGAAAACTGTGTGGCGTCTTTGTCAGATTCTCGTTCAGAAAGGGACCTAAAATCAGTCTGCTGGGGGAACCTTTCAGATGTTGGTGAGGAAGGATAAGATACAGCCTTTCTGGTATGTAGGTCAGAAGAGTTCAGCTCCAGGACCCTGAAAGAAAAAGAGTTAAGGAAACTTGATCTTGGTTGGCTTCCAACTTTGCAGGGAAATACAGCTACAGAGGAAGGAGAGGTAGAGCCAGGATTTTGAAGTCTACAGCAAATTGCAAAAACTGGTGAGAGGTAGAGTTACCAAAGAGCTCAGGGATGCAGTGAAAAGCAACAGGAGAAGAATCAGGGCAGGAAGAACTGAACAAACTGCCTGTTGTCAGGAGCAGAAATCCCTCCCCCAGGTAGCCAAACACCCATGAGCTGGCTGCCAGCCTTGCTCTGAGGGGCAGGAGTTATCCAGATCCCACTTCTCAGCTGAGTTCAAGTTCCTGGCTTAGTGCCTGGCAACGCCCAGTTCCTTCCAGTTAGCAGGAGTGGCTCCACAGTCAACCACTTCACCTCGCTGGGCAAGGAAGAGGCCAAGGGTAGAAGGTTAAGAAGAGAAAATGCTAAATAAAAAGGATGTTTGCCCCTCACAGTTTTCTGGACACCAGTCAGCAGGACTTAGACCAAAACTGCAGGCATCTACATAAGGCCTAAGTTATGTTTGTGCCCAGGCAAATGGAAGGAAAGGAAGAGGAGTTCTGGAAATTGAAAAGAAGAAAAGTAAAGTTTTCAGAGACACCATTTTCTTTCTAAACTTTTCCAGAGAAAGATCCTAATTGTCATTTAAAATTGTGACATACCAATAGTTTTTGAAAGAATCTCATCTGTCCCATCCATCTACACATTTCCCAAAAAATGATTTCTAGTGAGTATCTAGACCTTAGCCAGCAGGAGACTCACTGGGGGCTCAGGAGACAGAAGGGACAATGGGCCTGTATCAATATTTGTAAAAGTTGTCTTTCTCAACCTCCTAGGCAAAAATCTTTTTTTCACCTAAGGTGAAATTAGCATTCTGTGAAGCAAGGAAAACAAATAATTTAGCTCTTAGGGTCATCAAATAAAGCATTCGTTTACTCAAAAGTGTCTGTTCATATGTTTTTACTAGAAAAAAATCAGACATACATAGAATATTTCTACCTGGGAGGAAATAATATAAGATAGGAAGGTGAAGTAAACAAATAATTACCACTTTCTTGATTTTTAAATTCAATCCTTAAAGGATGAATAGGAATTCTGGAAAGAGGATAAACAAAGTCCTTCCCATTGGAACAAATGGGTGGGAATGTGGTACCCACAGGGACTAGCATGCAATTCCTCAAACCTGGAGCACAGAGAGGAGTGGCAGGCCAGGTGAGAGGCTAGGTCCACCTGGGCAGTGCCCTCATCCACCATCCTAAGGAGTGTGGACTTGATCCTAACAAATATACCCATTGGAGATGGCTAATATGTGACCCGAGAAGAGCATCCCTAGAAGTAGAATTACTTTGGTATTTCCCAGAACCATTAAAAACAAGAAGGAAAGTCTTGGGACACCAACCACCACTTACTCTCCTGGCTTTCGTTTGGGCTCCTGGCTTGTGAGCCAGAATGAAAGTGTAGACCTAACATCTGTTTTCCAAAGACTCAGGGACTCCCAGCCTTCCCCAACCAACAACTCCAATCTCTAGCATCCTTTGTCAAAACTTCCCCGGGTTTAGGGAGCTTTTCAAAGATGAGAGAGGGAGGCTAGGCTGTCAAGAGTCCTAGATGAGGGGTGGGCTCTTAGCCCAAAGGAATAGTTGTGTTCCCTGTGGCCCTCCCTCTTGCCTGAAGTTTCCTAGAGATATTCCAAAACAGGTCTGGGCCTGAAACTGAGCCTCTATGAGTTTAGAAAAATCGTGGGAGGGAACGCTTTCCTGCCCCACCTCATTACAGCTGATATGCACCTCTCCAATAAGCCTCAGGCTCCTCTGGTAATTATAGAGGACAGGCACCATGCCCTTATTAACCAGCCCAAAGAAGAGACTCTGAAGTGGTTTAACGCTTCACTTATTCTCAAGGGAAGCTACATAGATTGTGGAGGGCTAGAGAGATGGGGCATTTTTGAAGATAACTTTAAGGAACCTCTCGGGAGGATAAAGGGACCTTGATAAATGAATTTATCTACCTCCCTGTTAACCATGCACACCACATCTAAATGGTGGTGAGAATTTACATTATATTGTGTTTATTGATGAACACTGCATCTTTTATTATTGTTCCAGTTATCTCTTGTTAAAATTGGTTACCATGACCAATTTTTTATTCTTAGGAAGTTAATTAATTTCCTGAGAAAAGAAATAGCCACTTTTTTTTTTTTTTTTTTTTTTTTTGCTACTATATTCTAAGAGGCATGAGGTATAGGAGCTAGAGTCCAACCTGCCTAGATCCAGATCCAAGCTCAGCTGCTTACTAGCTGTGTGACCTTGGGCAGTTATTTAACTCTCTGTGCCTCAGTTATCTCACATGTAAAATGGGAACAGTAACATTTACCCCATAGTCTGGCTGTAAGAATCAAGTGAAATACATTAACTAAAGCTCTATGCTCAGCACCCACACAAAACATTCAGTAAATTTTAGTTGTTTGTGGCTATACTTAGTTAAGATGTTTGGGAAAAGGACTGGCAGTTTCTTATGAAACTAAACACTCAGCCACCCTGGCAATTCCACTCCAAGATGAATGAAATTATATATACAGAAAGATATTTGTAGGAGAATAATCATGGAAGCTTTATTCATAATAGCCCAAAACTGGAACAGCCCAGGGATCCATCAACAGAAAAATAGATCCTCTGTAGAATATTCATATCGTGAATCCTACTCAGCAATTAAAAGGAACAAATCACTGATACATATCACCACGATGAACCTCAAAAGTAAGTTGAACAAATTAGCCAGACACAAACAGTATAAACTCTTTGATTCCATTTATATGAAGTTCTAGAACAGGCAAAACTACCTTGTCATGAAAAAAGTACAAAAGTAGTGTTTGCCCCTGGGGGAATGGGGGCAGGGATTGACTAGAGGGGCATGAGAGAACTTTCTAGAGTGATATTAATGTTCTTCATCTTGACAAGGGTTTGAGTTACGCGCTTGCCAAAACCCTTTGAATGGTATACTCTTAAGACTTGTACATTTAATTGAATGTAAGTTTTACTTCAGTAATTTTTTTAAAAGAATTGTAAACAAATTCTAAACTCTCATTAATGCTGAAGTATTTATGGGGAAGCATCCTGATGTCTGCAATTTAATTTAAAAATGCATCAAAAATAAGATGCATTGATAAATGGATGGATGGAAGGAAGGAAGAATGGGTGGGTGGGCGGATGGATGGATGGATGGATGGATGGATAGATATGTGATCAAGTATAGTAAAATGTCAATTGAAGAACCTAGGTGGGATACACAGGTATTTACTGTATAATTCTTTAAACTTTTCTACATGTTAGAAATTTTTCATAATAAAATGTTAAGGGGAAATTTGCTCCCACATTCACCACGTTTCTTCAGCATTAAGTAAATGACAACACAAATTCAGTAATAAAGCATAGGAGGTTCATTACATTATATCATTCTAATTTAGACATACCTTAGAATACTGGTAGATTTTAACAAATCAAAATTACCATTAATAATTTTAAATTACTATTTATCAAGTGCCTACCATGTACCCAGCACTGTGGTAGGCATATTACATATATTAGTTCTGATCTCCATAACTGCAAGACGATACATAGATATCTCCATTTTATAGATAAGGAATTGAGACTCAGAGAGATTGATTCATTCTAATACCTGTTGAGCCCTGTTGCTAGAAATTGTGCTAGATGCCAAACAAGACATTACTGTGTACCCTTAAGTTGCTAACTATATCTTAGGAAACACAGTCAAATAAGTAGACAATTACAATGCAATGTGACAAATGAGTTGTGATCAGAGAAACACAGAAGCCAGGGTCCTTCCGCCAGCCTTGGAGGCCTTGGGAAGGCTTCCCAAAACAGGAACCATCCAGTGTAGCTGGCTAGCAGCTACAGGCTCTAGGGTCAGAGAAACATGGGTGTGAATCAAAGGTCTACATCATTTATTCATTCATTCATTTAAGAAACACGTTTTGGATACCTATGACACGCCAGGCATTTTCCTGGGCACACAAGGAATAAAGTAGTGAACAAAGGGACAAGGGGTGGTCAGGGAAGACCTCTCTGATAAGATGAAACTTAAGAAACATCTGAATGAAGTGAGGTAGTGAACCACATGGATCAGGAGGAAGGACATTCCGGGCAGAGGAAACAGTACAGGGCCTGAGGCTCCCAGGAGCATGTGTGTAGTATTTGAAGAAAAACAAGGAGACCAGTGTGGCTGGAGAAGAGTGAAGGGGCAGTGGCGAGGGGCTAAGGAGGGAGGGGTACAAGGCAGACCAGACCACCAGGGGTACAGGGCAGCATTAAAGGGCTATGAAAGACAATCTCTGGAAAGGGAGAAAATATTTCATATTTGCAAATCACATTTCTGCTAAAGGATTAATATTCAGAATACATAAAGAATTCCTGCAACTCAATAACAACAACAGCAACCAAACAACCCCATTAAAAAATGGGCAAAGGACTGGAATAGACATTTCTTCAAAAAGATATAAATGGCCAGTAGGCACAGGAGAAAATACTGAACATCACTAGACATTAGGAAAATATAAATCAAAACCTCAATCCATTAGGATGCTATTATCACATCCACTAGGATAACTATTACCAAAAAAAAGAGAGAGAAAATAAGTGTTGGCAAGAATGTGGAGAAATTGGAATCTTTGTGTGTTGCTGGTGGGAATATAAAAGAGTGCAGTCACTGTGAAAATTAGTATTACAGTTCCTAAAAAATTAAACATAGAATTACCATATGACCCAGAATTCCACTTCTGGCATGTACCCAAAAGAATTAAAAGTAAGTACTCAAACAGATAGCTGGACACCGACATTCAAAGCAGCATTAATCACAATAGCCAAAAGATGAAAATAACTCAAATGTCCATCAAAGTAAGAATGGATAAGCAAAATGTGACATATACATACAATGCAATATTTTCAGCCTTACAAAGAATAAAATTTTGACACGTATTTCAACATGGATGAATTCTGAAGGCATTATGCTAAGTGAAATAAGCCAGTCACAAAAGGACAGATACTGAATGATTCTACTTATATGGGAGCATCAAGAATAATCAAACCCATAGAGACAGAAAGTAGAATGGTGGTCGCCAGGGGCTGGGGGAAGAGGGAAATGGGGAGTTATTGTTCGATGGGTACAGAGTTTCCATTTGGGGAGATGTAAAAGCTCTGGAGATAGACGGTAATAATGGTTGCACAAGAATGTGAACGGACTTAATGCCACTGAACTGAACACTTAAAAGTAGTTAAAATGGTAAATTTTTTGTTATGTATTTTTGCTACAATACAAAAGAAAAAGAAAGGTTATGAAATGAAAAGTAAAATTATCTGACTCACGTTTAAAATGATCACTCTGACTTCTGTGTGGGTATCTGGATTTCAGTCTCTTCAACCATTCAATGAGGATAATGAGGCCTTCCTCATGGGGCGGTTGTGAGGATTGAATAAGATAGTGCAAATAAATCACTTAGCACATAATGGCACTCAATTAACATTATCTATTATTGCAATTACTATTATAATTCTTCAATTCTGAAGATACATACAAGGTAGGCAATGGGAGGTGGCATTTGAGAGGTGAGCCCAGGTAGGGGCAAAAGTAGGTACAAAGCCCAAGAAAAAAGAGAAAACATGGCCTTTTTGGCAATTAAAAAACTTGAGTGTGAGTGGAGAGAAAAGGGCAAAAAGAAAAGTGAATGACCCTCAGAGATGAGGCTGAAAATCTAATCAGGGGCCAGACCCAAGAGGTCCTTGATAAGAGTTAAGGAGTTAGGGCTTTATCCTGAGGCCAATGAGGAAACATTGAAACTGTTTAAGCCGAAAGTGATTTGATCAGATTTGGGAATTTGACAGATCGCTCAGTTACAGTATGGAGAAAGGCACTGGAGAGGAATAAGGCCAAGCAAGAGGCTTCCAGGAACCCAGGCAAGAGATTATTTGACCTGAGCTGAAATGGTGGCAGAGGGAATTGAGAGAAGTTAAGAGTTTGAGAGCTATCAAGGAGATGGAAAGGAAGGGGATTGGTACATGATTAAAAGTGGACAGAAGGGATATTAAGTATTGGAGGATAATTCTCAAATTTCGAACCTAGGTAACTGGGTGGAAGGTGACTGCCTTTCTCTGAAACAGAGAAGATGAAGACTTGTTGCATTTGATGTTTCTGTGGGACAGCCAAGCAGAGATGTTTAGTACAGCACTATTAAGTAAAGTTTATGGGAGCCCATTGTTTTGGACTAGCCTCCTGCAGTAGGTCCCAGCAGACCAGACCAAATCAAAATAGAGCCACTCATGCTAGGTGACATGTTATCAGACTGAACTCTGAAATGGGCCAGTTTAAAACAAACGAACAGAAGAGTCACAGTAACCAATCAAAAGAGGCCAGTGTACCTGAACTGGTATGGTAAGGAAGTCCCCTGGTTTCTTGTTTTGTTTTGTTTCGTTTTTTGGTGTTTTGTGTGTGTGTTTGTTTGTTTTGTTTTTTGGTTTTTTGAGATGGAATCTCACTCTTGTTGCCCAGGTTGGAGTGCAATGGCATAATCTCGGCTCACCACAACCTCCGCCTCCTGGGTTCAAGTGATTCTCCTGTCTCAGTTTCCCAAGTAGCTGGGATTGCAGGCATGCACCACCACGCCTGCCTAATTTTGTATTTTTCGTAGAGATGGGGTTTCTCCATGTTGGTCAGGTTGGTCTCGAACTCCTGACCTTAGGTGATCCACCCGCCTCGGCCTCCCAAAGTGCTGGGATTACAGGCATGAGCCACTGCGCCCAGCCTGTTTTTTGTTTTGTGTGTGTGTGTGTGTGTGTTTGTGTGTGTTCTTTTTGATGGAGTTTCACTCTTGTTGCCCAGGCTAGAATGCAGTGGTATGATCTCAGCTCACTGCAACCTCCACCTCCCGGGTTCAAGCGATTCTCCTGCCTCAGCCTCCTGAGCAGCTGGGATTACAGGCGTGTGCCACCACGCATGGCTAATTTGTATATTTTTAGTAGAGATGGGGTTTCACCATGTTCGCCAGGCTGGTCTTGAACTCCTAATGTCAGGTAATCCACCTGCCTTGGCCTCCCAAAGTGCTGGGATTACAGGCATGAACCACCACACCCAGCCAGAAGTCCCCTCTATTTTAGCCCAAGAAGGAAGGTCACTTCCAAACCACCCATAGGCTGGGTGCAGTGGCTCATGCCTGTAATCCCAGCACTTTCGGAGGCTGAAGCAGGAGGATTGCTTGAGGCCAGGAATTCGAGGCTGCAATCAGCTATAATCATGCCACTGCATTCCAGTGTGGCCATCAGAGCAAGAACCTGTCTCAAAAGCAAGCAAAAAAACCATTCGTCCACTTTTTGTTTCCTGTATCTGCTTTCTTCAGCCCCTTTCTACCTATAAAGCCAACCCCCTGTGCTCAGCTCATCAGAACACTCATTCTGTTTTATGGAATGAGGTGTTGCCCTCTTCTAGAATTGCAAATAAAAGGCAATTCAATATTTAAGCTAAATCTGTGGTAATTTTGTCTTTTGACAATAGTACCCAACACAGATCTGAGCTCTACAGAGAGTTCTGGACTGGAGATACCAGTCTGACGTCTTTCGCCTTTCTAGAAGGTAACTGTGAGAGTGGGAATAGATGAGATGGCCCGAGACCACAGTAGAGTGGGAAAGGACAGAATCTAGAGGTTGAACAATACCTAAGGGACAAGGGGAAGAGGAGATGTCTAAAGTCACTGAATAAGAGTGTCCAGATGAAAGGGAAAGAGGAGAATTACCAGGAGAGAGTGGTCACAGAAGCCAAGGGAGAGAGGTATTTAAATAATGAATGAATATTGGGGCCAGACGTGGTGGCTACGCTAGGAGTACAGGCATACGGCCGAGGCGGGCAGATCGCAAGGCCAAGAGATCGAAACCATCCTGGCCAACCTGGTGCAACCCCGTCTCTACTAAAAATACAAAAATTAGCTGGATGTGGTGGCACACGCCTGTAGTCCTAGCTACTCGGGAGGCTGAGACAGAAGAATTGCTTGAACCCGGGATGCGGAGGTTGCAGTGAGCCAAGATCGTACCACTGCACTCCAGCCTGGTGACAGAGCAAGACTCCATCTAAAAAAAAAAAGAGCGAATACACAAAATATCAAATGCTGCTAAAGTCAAATAAAACAAGGACTGAAAATGTCTACAAGATTCCCCAGTTGGTGATTTTGGTGGAAGCAGTTTCATCAGAAAAGTTACGAAGCAGAGCCCATTTTGCAGTAGATTGAGGAATCGTGGTAGACTAGGATGTAGTTTACTCTTCAAAGGACAGAGCTTATAAAGAGGGCAGAGACAGAGGCAGCTGGAAAGAAATAGGAATAGAAAGAAGTTTTCAGATCTTGATTTATTTGTTGGTTTTAAGGGAAAGACTTTAGCATGTTAAAATGCTTTTAGGACTGAGGCCAAAGACAGGAGGAAGTGTACCTCTTGCATTGTTAAGAAGAGGTAAAGAATGTTCTGGCTGCTTAAATCAGCCCTGACTCATACCTCTTATTCCACTGTAATGATTAACTGTACGCCTTTTACGCTGTGGTGTTACAGTTTGGAAGAAAATTTATATAGTCAATCTACATAAAGGGGAGCCCCCAGATGGGGCACAGGTATAGTTAACTTTGAAGGTAAAAGGGTTGGGACAGAAAGTTGAAGGAGTTTTTGATCTGGGCATGTGTGTGTGTGTGTGTGTGTGTGTGTGTGTGTGATTTTATAGTTTTTTTCTCCCCTGTAAGGGAGTTATCATCTAGTGGTCTCTACTTTCCTTACGTAGTAGAGAAGGAAAGTCACTGTCCTAGAGTAGAGGAGATGGAGAGGCAGAAGTCTTGAAGACAGAGGTGACCCAACAGTTTTTTGACAGGAATAAGAGAGGAAATTGGCCTAAGGCTGAGACTTAAGAGATCAAGTAGTATAACCAAGGTCACCAGGCTAGTGATATAGTCAGACTCACAACAAGACCTGCCTAACTCACAGGTCAACTCCAGAGACAACTTCAACTCCTCCTTCAACATCAGTCTCCCTTCTTCATTAGAATCTACCAAACATGTCAACAGTCAACTCTCAGTTGTATGTACCAACCACTCTTTGACCAGTAGTGCCTTCCTTCTCTCCCCAGAACTGCACCTCCACCATTCTGGAAGACTTTTGAAGCAAAAGCAAATGAAATAAACAGTAGGTATCCTTTTCTCAGCATCTCTCCTGAAAGAAAAAGTCGAAGGGAAAATACTTGGAATTTTTGCCTACAATGAGGTTAGGACTGTGCAAAATCTCATTTTGTTCCATTTGCCTCCTATTACTTTAAAAAAAAATAGTTTTGAGCAACTACCAAGTGTCAGGCACCATCCTCAGGAATTCAAGGGTGAAAATGATAAGATCTTAGCCCTCAAGGAGCTCTCAGGTTAAAAAAAAAAATTAGTCACAATACAGGGTGACGTCAATAATAAAGGAAATGCCAAGTTCAAATGATAGCACAGGAAGAACAAGCTCTGCCTGGAAGCATGAGGGAAGCTGTCTCTGAAAAGGCTAACCATACATGGCATCCTTTAGCCAAGACCAGTTGACAAAAGAACAGGGGGACTGGGTTAGGGTGAAATAGCATGGCTCACACAAGAGCTTCAAGTCAGAGGCCAGCTTGTGGGAATCGCAATAACTACCATTTGTTAAATAATTTTCTTTCTTTTTTTTATTTTTGAGACAGAGTCTCACTCTGCCACCCAGGCTGGAGTACAGTGGCTCGATCACAGCTCACCGCAGCCTCCACCTCCTGGGCTCAAGCGATCCACCTGCCTCAGCAACCCAAGTAGCTGGGACCACAGGCACGCGCCACCACGTCCACACTTGGATTCTTTGTAGAAACGGGGTCTTGCTATGCTGCCCAAGCTAGTCTTGAACTCCTGGGCTCAAGCAATCCTCCCACCTTGGCCTCCCCCAGTGCTGGGATTACAGGCGCGAGCCACCGCACCCAGGCAATAATTTTCTTTTAATATCTTTACATCTCACAACAACCTTAGAAAGTACTTTATTAATCTCCTCATTTTGCAGATGAGGAAAATGACACTAGGACATTTAGTAACTTACCCAAGCTTACATAGCTGGGAAGTAGTACAACTGGGCTTTAATTCCAAACTCCATGATCCTTCCTCCACAAAACAAGCTTAAGACAGAAGAGGCAGAGCAGCAGGAAAGGAGCTGTCGAAGGTGAGAGTCTTTTGTCTCCAGTTTGGTCCAAGGGTTTTTCATTGAAGTCTGATGATGTCAGGGAAATTCTAAGAAGTGATGGGAATTTTAAATAAGTGTGAAAGAGAAAGGCAACAGAGACTTGTCAGTAATGCTAAAGAGGTTTTACCTTTTTCATTATCAATGGGTTTTGTACACATATAAGGATTTAAGCATAGGTATGCAAAAGTGGTTGCATGGAGCACTCACTGAATCAGAACAGGAAGAGGGGTAGAGGAAAATCTGAAGGTTAGGTGGATTCTCCGCAAGAGGTACACTGTCCCAGGCAGAGTGGAAAAAGGCTCCACCTTTTCCAACACCATTAAACATTTTGATCCATCAACACCACTGAGACAGTGAGCTTACGTTTGAAAACAGACATAAGCTTTTTTGGAGGAAAGCTGATCTTGCAAGTAGCCTACTTGAATAACAGCAAGTGGAAGCTTAGAAGCTCATGGCAAGAACTGACTTGTAATCCCCACCAGTAATTCTTGTTTTCCCTGGCCTCAGCCTCAGCAACTTTCTGTCCAGGGTCCTTGACTTACTGTAACTCCACCTCTTGTTCTTTGCTCTTTTCAGAAGCCATCTCAGCCATCTCAGGGGAGAAAAGGGGGGCAGCAGACACATTTTGTTTGAGATAATGTAAGCAGGGCGAAGTATAGAATCAATAACTCAAGCAATGAGAAGAGTTTGCCTGTTTAAAACTCAGAATTGCAAGAAGCCGTGGAGATCTATTACAATAACATCTCCTAGATTGGCATCTGAACAGACACCACTCCTCAAGATATTAGTAGGTACTGAACAACAGAAAAGATTCTGTACACAAGGGAAAATGCTAGATTAAACTAATGAAACAGAATTTTGTTTTGGTTTGGTTTTAGCTACCGTACTCCTCAGGGCTTTCAATATGCTAACATGGGACCAGGTTTTTTATACCTTACCTAGTCATCTTTCCAGAACTTTCTGTTCACTGAAAAAAATTGGGACAATGCATCTCAAAGTGTGGCCTGCAGACTACCTGGAAACTGTCACTGGTCCTTAAGGAGATAAATACAAAACCTGAGAGTAAGTATTTAAATTTAAATTTAAATTTGACATTGCCTCAACATCCAAGGCTGTGATCAGAGGACTCACTGGACAGGTTATAGAACAGTGCAGGGGTTGCAAATTGTATGGCAGGAGGCATCATCATAGATCTGCCAAATGCTGAAAAGCAGCAAAGGTGCTGAGTTAGCAAAGGCATTTCAGCCTTTCTACCTTCCCCTCTATTTCCCATTGAGGCCTGAAGCTTCAAGAGAACAAGCAGGTTGGACTTGTCAGAGTTGAGAAGCCTTTCTGAGTAGAAAGGGCAGCCAGCTGCTTGTCCAGGCAAACAGGATGTGAGTCTTCTCAGGTGAGTCAGAGCTAAATAGGAAAGCCTTTCCTGCCTAGCTCAGTGAGGGGGTCCACCCTTAGCTTTGGAAAGGGGAAAACTCAGGGAAACATCCCAGCAACATCGCTCTTTTCTTGCAGTTTATTCCAATGTTATATGCTGTCTTGAGTGTCAATATCTGCTGAGCTACATTAGCAATAACCAAGAGGAAAAGAGGCTTTTAAAGCCAAAAAAAATTGTCATTTAAAGTTGTCACCTTGGGGACAAGCTTTTATTCTAATGATGCTGACATTATTCCAGATATTTCTAGAACATTTTTAGAATTGCCCTAGGAGTTTGAATCATAACATTTTTCGATTTAAAAAAAAAACAGGGTCTCGCTCTGTTGCGCAGGCTGTAGTGCAGTGGCGCAATCTCGGCTCACTGCAACCTCTGCCTCCTGGGCTCAAGCAATTCTCCCACCTCAGCCTCCCTAGTAGCTGGGACTACAGGCACGTGCCACCATGCCCGGCTAAGTTTGTATTTTATTTGTATTTTTAGTAGAGACAGGGTTTCACCATGTTGGCCAGGCTAGTCTCAAACTCTTGACCTCAAGTGATCCACTCACCACAGCCTCCCAAAGTGTTGGAATTACAGACATGAGCCACTGCGTCCAGCCTTGAGATTTTTAATGATGGCAAATCCTCATGCTTTTGAGAATGGGCTTGATTTTTGGACACATTTAAAAGTCATGTAGATCAAATCCAAAGAAAGTAAGAAAGTGAATGACCAAACCAGGCACTGATTATAAAATCATAAGTATGATGACTTGTGAAATGCATAAATGGTCCCTGAGGATCCTTCAAAAGACAGAATTCTCTTTAAAAGCTCTTTAGGCCAGGATCGGTGGCTCACACCTGTAATCCCAGCACTTTGAGAGGCTGAGGTGGGCGGATCATTAGATCAAGAGATCGAGGCCATCCTGGCCAACATGGTGAAACCCCGTCTCTACTAAAAATACTAAAATTAGCTGGGCATGGTGGTGCGTGCCTGTAGTCCCAGCTACTCAGGAGGCTGAGACAGGAGAATCGCTTGAACCCAGGAGATGAAGGTTGCAGTGAGCCGAGATCACGCCACTGCACTCCAGCCTGGGCAACAGAGCAAGACTCTGTCTCAAAAAAAAAAAAAAAAACCTCTTTAAAAACTGTTTTGTGCATAACTATAATAAAGGTATAATTTTCCATTTACTTTAAGGTCTCTTACCTTATTAAGCTGGATGTATAGCTTAACTGGCTCTTCTTAATTCACAGATTAAGGCCTTTCATGATCTGCCCCTGTCAACTAACCAGCCCCTCTTTCCCCACTTTCCAGGCTCCTTAAGCCTTATTCATCACTATGCCAAACTAATCACATGCTTGTTCTTACCTCCACATATATATTTGTGCATATGTTCTGTCTACTTTATCCAGCTGATCAACTCTTATTTGCCTTTCAAAATTAAGTTCACATTCCATGAAGCCTTCCCTGTCCCCTGGACCTGGAGTTAATAGTTCCCTTAGCACCTTGGGACACCTTTATTATAGCCTTTGCTGCACTGTATGGTCATTACTTGTTTACACGCCTGCCTCTACTGTAGACTGAATCCCTCCAGGGCAGGGTTCATGTCTCTGTATCCCCAACACCCAACTGTTAGGCACATAGTAGATGCTCAATACGCATTTGCTGATGAGTGAATGCATTCTTACTGAAGCATCTGTGTGCCCCACACCTCAGTGATGCTAAGCAGTATGGAGCTCCCACTGCTGGAACCTAAAGAAGTTTACTAAAGAAGTGAAGTGACAACCTAAAACTCAGTCCCAGCTTTAACTTGGCTTATCTTTGCATCTAAGTGAAGATCATCTCTAAGACTGGAATATCTACACTGAACAAGGGCTTCCCACCTTCCTCTGTTTTCAGCCTAGGCGCAACCATGAAAGGAAAGGAGCAAATGTAATCTGTATTATAATATATTCTATTTGAACATGATTAAATTAAAGCTAATTGATAATGTTGATTAAATAATAAACACTAATTAAATACTAATTCTCAGAATGTGTCTCCTACTTTTATTCACTCTTTATAAGTTTTAATTACTAAGTTAATGATCAAGAATGGTACTATGTTGGGCTGAAACCTAGGATTTGGAATATACCCATTCATTCATCTGCCAAATAATGTTTAAATTGAATTTAAAAACTAAGGCTGAATAATTATAGAGCACCTGTTATATGTCCAACACTGTGCTGAAAAAAATATATGAAGATGCCATATTTAGCTTCATGGAATTCACAACCCGGATAATAGAACCTTCCATCTGCAAAGCTCTTTGCAAAGCATTTGAATACATTGTATCATTTAATTCTCACTATTCTATTCTACCCAATTTTCCTCGTCTACTTTAGATAAGGAAAATGAGGATGACAGAGATGAAACAGTTTACCCAGTTACTCAGCTCACTCTGGCTAGAAAATAAATGGAAAAATTAGGGCTCAATCTGGGAGTTCTGTCTCTAAATCCAAAGCTTTTCTCATGGGCTCACACAAAGTCAATAATTTTTTTTTTTTTTTTTTTTTTTTTTTTTTTTGCTTTTTACTATGGAACATTTCAAACATATACAAATGTAGATAAAATAATATAACAAACCCCATGTCCTATCACCCAGCCCTTATTATCAGCAACCCATGGTCATTTATGTCTTTATCTACCCACCCAATATTATTTTGAAGCAAATTGAAGATACCATATCATTTTGCCAATAAATATAACTTCTGTTAAAAGATAAACTTTGGCACACTTTAAAACTTTGAAGAGTTTATTTGAGCAAACAGCAATTCATTGATCAGGCTGCTCCAAACTGGAAATGGTTTGGGCTTCGAGGACGGAGCAAGAGGGGAAGGCTCTAATAGGGTAAATGCAGAAGCAGAGCAAAGAAATTATTTGATTGGTTAAACTTCCAGAAATTGCCTTATTTAGACTATCCAATAGGAAGTTAAAGACAATATAACTAATGCCCAGATGGCCTTCTTTGATTGGCTAAGTTTCTTTTAAATTAACTGCTTACAGGAAATGAGACTGAGTTAGGTTTTAGCTTGCTTAGTAGGAACTTAGTTAGAGCCTCCTCAGTCTGATGGCCCCCCCATTTAATTATTTAAATACTTCAACACCATTATCATATTTTATTTTATATTTTTAGAGATGGAGTCTTGCTCTGTCACACAGACTGGAGTGCATGGCACAATCAATTATCTTGCCTCAGCCTCCCAAGTAGCTAGGACCACAGGAGTGCACCACCATCCCTGGCTAATTTTTTTTTTTAATCTTATAATAGAGACAGTCTGTCTATGTTACCCAGGCTGGTCTTGAACTCTTGGCCTCAAGCAATCCTCCTGCCTCGCCCTTCCAAAGCGCTGGGATTACTGGCCTGAGCTACCATACCCAGTCTCCATTATCATATTTTAAGAGAATTAGCATTTCCTAAATGTCAAATAACCAGTGTTACAATTTCCAGTTATCTCATAAATGTTATAACATGTTTTTACAATTTGTTTATTTGAATGAAGGTCCAAATAAGGTCTAAAATTTGCAATTGGTCTTTATGTTTCCTAGATCTCTCTTAATCTATGGGTTCCTTATTATCTTTTATTATTATTCCTTATTACTTTTTATTTCCTTGCAATTTACATTTAAAGAAATTGAGTCATTTGTCTCATGGTTTTCCACAGTATTTTTTTTTTTTTTGCCTGCATCACAAAGGTGTTGTTTAATATGTTCCTCTGTATTTCCTATAGACTGGTATTGTATTTAAAGCAGTAGTTTTCCATTTTTAGTGAGCATCAGAATCACCTGAATGATTTGTCACAACAGATTGCTGGGCACCACCCTCAGAGTTTCTGATTCTGGTCTGGGAAAGTCCCAAAAGTTTGCATTTCCAGCAACTTCCCCTGTGCTTGATGCTGACCACTCCTTGAAAACTATTGATGTGGACTGAACTGAGGCTCAATCAGATTGAAATCTGACTTTTTTAAAGCAGGACTACCTCACAGGCAGTGTTGTGGTCTTCCTCCAGGAGGAATATAGTATGTGGTTGTCTCCTTTGTGTGTTTGATGTCAGTAGCCTTTGACGCTCAGTGCCCAGATCCATTCATTCATTTGGTGTGCAAAGTGATGATCTTCTAATCATATCATCCCTACTTTATTTATTAGCTAGACTATTTCTAGAAACAGAAACTTCCTCATCTACAAAGTGACTACTCACTGGGATGGTTCATATAGAAAAGATAGATTTTGAGGCCGGGCTTGGTGGCTCACGCCTGTAATCCCAGCACTTTGGGAGGCCGAAGCGGGCAGATCACAAGATCAGGAGATCTAGACCATCGTGGCTAACATGGTGAAACCCCGTTGCTACTAAAAATACAAAAAATTAGCTGGGCGTGGTGGCAGGCGCCTGTAGTCCCAGCTACTCAGGAGGCTGAGGCAGGAGAATGGCATGAACCCAGGAGGCGGAGCTTACAGTGAGTCGAGATCGAGCCACTGCACTCCAGCCTGGGCGACAGAGCTAGACTCCGTCTCAAAAGAAAAAAAAAAAGAAAAGATCGATTTTGAGCACAATGCATTGGTTCACTAGCATCTTCCAGTGATTAGCAATGAGAGTTTTTTGTTTTTAGTGTTATTACACATAATGACATTGTGACATAATGACCAGCCATTCCCCAGTCTCTCTTCACAGGCCTCCCAATTCCCTGAGACACATGATATTGAAATTAGGCCAATTAAACCCTACAATGGCCTCTAAGTGTTCAAGTGAAAGGTAGTTAACACACCTCTCACTTTAAATTGAAAGCTAAACATAGCATTAAATATATTTGATGTGTTTCAAACAACATCATTATTATTCTTATTGATTCTCAAATTTTCTCATCTTTGGCCATCGGGAGCCTCTTCAAGTTGGAAGAGGCTCTTCCAGCTTTAAGTGCATCCTTGCAAGGTGTGTTTGCTGCATTCTTTATGAATGTTAAAGTCTGCTTAGAAAGTAAGAGAAGGAAACAAATATGGAGACTAGATGAAATTAAGTGTAGAAGCAAGTAGCTTGTAAGACGTGTTAGACCTTGGTAGGTAGAGCAGATTTATGCTGATATAAGAAGGGATGGACAGACCAAGTAGACACAAGACACAGGAAACACCAAATATTTATGAGACACTGAATATTCACAAAAATTTAAACCAGCCATCCCGTTGTGACACCCATTCTGGCAATCTGCATCCTCTGCCTGAGATATGCAGATAAAACCCATAGCTGCCCAACAGGGTAATCGGCAAGCTACAGCTATAGCCAAGGATTCTTGTCCTTGCCTTCCTACAATAGAGCAAGAGTGTTTTTGGGCTCCAGGCCCAGTCAATTTGCTGAGTCCTCTTGCTCATCCACAACTCGGGTCCTTGTAACCATCGGTGGGGAAGGCTGATGCAGTAGAAAGATTGGGCATATGAGCGTTACATAACACAGAACTCACATAGGGTACTTCTTCCACCCTGTGCTAAGGGTGTTAACCTTCCTCATCTCTTTTCCATTGCTTCTTACTAAACATTTAATTGAGTTGATAAACCAAGTGATTCAGGATCGTAATTTTGTCTGTGAGCCATTCTGTTCTGTGACCTCTGGGATAGCTTGTTATGTAATATGTTAGAAGGTTATCATTGCACCAAGGTAATTCCTCATGTGACAGTCCTTTTGACCCATATGACGAGATGTTCCAGGCTCATCTTGAACACTTCTTGCCATAGACTTAAAATCATCCGCAATTCTTCAAGGATCCCTGATTTCTTTTAGTGGGAAATGGTGTTTGAACCTACAATCTGGGCATTAAGGATACACTGCTACGAGGTTGTTAAATTATTTTTGTGACTCATCTACTGCTTTATGCTGTATAGGCAGACCTCATTTTATTGCACTTCACTTTATTGCACTTTGCAGGTATTGTGTTTTTTACAAATTGAAGGTTTGTGACAACCCCATATAGAGCAAATCATTTTCCAACAGCATGTGCTCACTTTGTGTCTCTGTGTCATGTTTTAGTAATTCTCACAACATTTCAAGCTTGTTTATTATTATTCTATATGTCGTGGTGACCTTTGATCGTGATCTTCGGTGTTACAGTAGTAGATGTTTTGGGGCACAACAAACCATGCCCATACATGATGGCAAACTTAATCAGAAAATGTTGTGCGTGTTCTGACTGCTCCACAGACCAGCCAGTCCCCCATCTCTCTCTCTATTCTCAGGCCTCCCTATTCCCTGAGACACAGCAATATTGAAATCAGGCCAGGTGAACCCTACAATGGCCTCTAAGTGTTCAAGTGAAAGGCAGTCGCATGTCTCTCACTTTAAATCAAAAACTAGACATGAGTAAGCTTAGTGAGGAAGGCATATGGAAAGCAGAGATAGGCAGAAAGCTCGGCCTCTCGCACCAAACAGCTAGCCAAGTTGTGAATGCAAAGGAAAAGTTTTTAAAAGAAATTGAAAGTGCTACTCGAATACATGAATGATAAGAAAGCAAAACAGCTTTATTGCTGATATGGAGAAAGTTTGAGTGGTCTGGATAGAAGATCAAACCAACCACAACCTTTCCTTAAGTCAAAGCCTAATCCAGGGCAGGGCCCTGACTCTGTTCAATTCTATGAAGCCTGAGAGAGGTGAGGAAGCTGCAAAAGAAAAGTTTGCAGCTAGCAGAGGTTGGTTCATGAGGTTTAAGGAAAGAAGCCATCTCTATAACATAAAAGTACAAGGTAGACCAACAAGTGCTGATGTAGAAGCTGCAGCAAGTTATTCAGTAGATCTAAGTAAGATAATTGATGAAGGTGGCTACACTAAACAACAGATTTTCAATGTAGTCAGCTGCAGGGGTTCACACCTGTAATCCCAGCACTTTGGGAGGCTGAAGCGGGAGGATCGCTTAAGGCCAGGAGTTCGAGAACAGCCTGGGAAACACAGTGACACCCCATCTCTACAAAAAAAATAAAAAATTAGCTGGGCATGGTGGCATACACCTGTAGTCCCAGCTACTCGAGAGGCTGAGGCAGGAGAATGGCTTGAACCCAGGAGTCCCAGGAGGCTGCAGTGAGCTATGATTGTGCCACTGTACTCCAGCCTGGGCAACAGAGTGAGATCCCATCTTAAAACAAAAACAAAAACAAAAAAAAACAAGAAAGAAAACTGGGCATGGTGGTGCACATCTCTAGTCCCAGCTACTCAGAAGGCTGGGATGGGAGGATCACTTGAGTACAGGAGTTTGAGGATGCAGCCAGCTATGATTGTGCCACCGCACTCCAGTATGGGCAAGAAAGCAAGATCCTTTCTCAATTTTTTTTTTTTTTGAGACAGAGTCTCATTCTGTCATCCAGACTGGAGTGCAGTGGCACAATCTTGGCTCACTGCAACCTCCACCTCCCAGGTTCAAGCAATTCTCCTGCCTCAGCCTCCCAAGTAGCTGAGATTACAGGCATGCACCACCATGCCCAGCTAATTTTTTTTTTTTTTTTTTTTTGTATTTTTAGTAGAGACAGAGTTTCACCATGTTGGTCAGGCTGGTCTCGAACTCCTGACCTCGGGTGACCCGTGTGCCTCGGCCTCCCAAAGTGCTGGGATTACAGGCATGAGCCACCATGCCCAGCCATCAAATCTTTTTAAGTTAAAAAAAAAATTAAATGTAGACAAAACAGCCTTACGCTGGAAGAAGATGTCATCTAAGACTTTCATAGCTCTAGAGGAGAAGTCAATGCCTGGCTTCAAAGCTTCAAAGACAGGCTGAGTCTCTTGTTAGTGGCTAATGCAGCTGGTGACTTTATGAAGCCTATTTATCATTTACCATTCTAAAAATCCTAGGGCCCTTAAGAATGATGTTAAATCTACTCTGCCTGAGCTCTATAAATGGAATAACAAAGCCTGGATGACAGCACATCTGTTTCCAGCATGGTTTTTTGTTTTTTTGTTTTGTTTTGTTTTGTCTTTTTCTTTTTTTGAGACAGAGTCTTGCTCTGTCGCCCAAGCTGGAGTGCAGTGGTGTGATCTTGGCTCACTGCAAGCTCCGCCTCCCGGGTTCACACCATTCTCCTGCCTCAGCCTCCCGAGTAGCTGGGACTACAGGCACCCGCCACCACACCTGGCTAATTTTTTGTATTTTTAGTAGAGACAGGGTTTCACCATGTTAGCCAGGATGGTCTAGATCTCCTGACCTCGTGATCCGCCTGCCTCAGCCTCCCAAAGTGCTGGGATTACAGGCATGAACCACCGCACCCAGCCGGTTTACTGAATATTTTAAGCCCACTGTTGAGACTTACTGCCCCCCTAAAAAAGATTATTTTTTAAAATATTATTGCTCATTGACAATGCACCTTGTCACCAAAGAGCTCTGATGGAAATGTACAAAGAGAAATTACTGCTGTTTTCATGCCTACCAACACAACATCTATTCTGCAGCCTATGGATCAAAGAGTAATTTTGACTTTCAAGTCTTATTATTTAAGAACTACATTTTTTAAGGCTATAACAATCATAGATAGTGGGATGGATCTGGGAAAAGGAAACTGAAAAACTTCTGCCAAGGATTCACCATTCTAGATGCCATTTAAGAACACTCATGATTCATGAGAGAAGGTCAAAATATTAACTTTAAGAGGAGTTTGGAAGAGGTTGATCCCAACCCTCATGGATGACTTTGAGGGGTTCAAGACTTCAGTGAAGGAAGTAACTACAGATGTGGTGGAAACAGCAAGAGAACTGGAATTAGAAGTAGAGATTGAAGATATTACTGAGTTGCTGCAATCTCATGATAAAACTTTAATGGATGAGGAGTTGCTTCATATGGGTAAGCAAAGAAAGTGGTTTCTTACAATGGAATCTAGTCCTAGTGAAGATGTTATGAACATTGTTGAAATGACAACAGAGGATTTAGAATATTAGATAAACATAATTGGTAAAGCAGTGACAGGGTTTGGAGGATTGACTCCAATTTTGAAAGAAATTCTACTGTAGGTTAAATGCTATCAAACAGCATTGAATGTTACAGATAAATCTTTCATGAAAGGAAGGGTCAATCCATGCAGCAAACTTCATTGTTTTTTTTAAAAAAATTTGCCTCAGCCACCCCAACCTTCAGCAACCACCATCCTGATCAGTCAGCAGCCATCAACATGGAGGCAAGACCCACCACCAGCAAAAAAGATTATGACTTGCTGAAAGCTCAGATGATTAATAGCTTTTTTTTTTTTTGACAGGGTCTCACTCTGTCGCCCAGGCTGGAGTGTGGTGGTGCAATCTCAGCTGACTGCAGCCTCCACCCCACAGGTTCAAGTGATTCTCCTGCCTCAGCCACCAAACTGTAATCCTCAGCCTGGGACTACAGGAGACATGCACCACCACCCCAGCTAATTTTTGTATTTTTTGTAGAGATAGGGTTTCGCCATGTTGCCCAGGCTGGTCTTGAATTCCTGAGCTCAAGCAATCCACCTGCCTCGGCCTCCCAAAATGCTAGGATTAGAGGTGTGAGGCACCACGCCCAGTGGATCAATAGCATCTTAAAGCAAAAAAGTATTTTTAATTAAGGTATGCACATTGTTTTTTAGACATAATGCTATTACACACTTAGAAGACTACAGTATAGGGTAAACATAACTTTTATAGGCACTGGGAAACCAAAGAATTTGTGTGACTCACTTTATTGCAGTACTCACTTTATTGTGGTGGTTTGGAACTGAACCTGCAATATCTCTGAAGTATGACTGTATAGGCTTCTTAGTTTTTCCATTAAAATGAACAATTTAAAATTAAATACCCAGGCTCAGACTTCAATCTACTCTTTATTCAATCAACTCTCCATTAGTCAAACTTTGTAGATAAATTAATTAATGGGAAAGCAAACAGAAATACCAGATTTTAGGTTAAACATGACAAAGTGAACACACATGTATTTCATTCTTTTTATCTCCTAGAAAGCCCACTCAAATGGCATATACCCGTAAAAGACAAGGACAATATAAGGATAATAGCAGACAAGAAATGAATAAAAATGTGGAAGCTGAAAAACAAGTGAATGAGTGATAAATAAAATAGAATGCCAGAAAAAAACTAAATTCTTCCAGAAAATAAAAGAAATAAAATGTTCCTCAACTCATTTATTGTGGCCAGTATAACACTGATACAAAAGAAAATAAGATAAGGACACTTAAGAAAAAAATTCCAAGCCAATTTCTCTCATGAAAATAAAGACAACAATTCTAAACAAAATATTAGCAAATTGACTTCAAATGGGTAAAAATTTTAAAAAGATAACACACCACTACCAAGTAGGACTTATTTCAGTTATATAACAATGGTTTAATATCAGGAAATCTATAAATGTAATTCATCATATAAACAGCTTAAAAGAGAAAAATCATAGGAACCTGTCTATAGAACCGGAAAATGTATTGGATAAAATCCCATGCCTATTCAGGATAAAAGCTCTTTATAAATCAGTATTAGAAGGGAATTCCTTAGCCTGATAAAGGGTAACTATTAAACCCCCACAGCAAATATTGTTCTAAGTGGAGACATATTAGATCATTCCCAATATTCAATATAATTCAATAATTAAAGAAGAATGCCCAGTATCTTCGCTGCTATTCAGTGTTATATTTGAGGACCATCTGGTACAGTACAAGAAAAACAAATTAGAAGCTTACCGAACAAAAAAAGAGAAAATAAAGCTGTAATTGTTTGCAGATGACGTGATTTTTTACATTGACAAAGCAAAAGAATATAGACAAATGTTTAAGAATAATAGAATTTAGCAATGAAACTGAATATTACACCAATATACATAATATTTAAAAACATTTCCATAAGGCAACAACAATCAACAACAAAAAAATAACTTCTTTTTTTTTTTAAACGGAGTCTCCCTGTGCCGGCCAAGGCTGGAGTGCAGTGGCGCAATCTCAGCTCACTGCAACCTCCACCTCCTGGGTTCAAGCGATTCTCCTGCCTCAGCCTCCTGAGTAACTGGGATTACAGGCATGAGCCACCACACCCGGTTTTTTGTATTTTTAGTAGAGATGGGGTTTCGCCATGTTGGCCAGGCTGGTCTTGAACTCCTGACCTCAAGTGATCCGCCTGCATCAGCCTCCCAAAGTGTTGGGATTACAGGCGTCAGGAACCACACCCAGCCAAAAATACATAACTTTTAAAAAGATACTACATACTATATTATCAGAGTATATCTCATACCTAAGAATAAATCTAATAAAAAAAAGTATGACCTACACAAAGGAAATTATAAAACTTTAGTGACATTTAAAAATACCTTCATAGACCAGGCATGGTGGCTCACACCTGTAATCCCAACACTTTGGGAGGCCAAGGCGGGCGGATCACTTGCTCCTGGGAGTTTCAGACCAGCCTAGGCAACATAATGAAACTTCTTCTCTTCAAAAAATGCAAAAAATTAGCTGGGCATGGTGGAGTGCACCTGCAGTGTTAGCCACTTTGGAGGCTGAAGTGGGAGGATCGCTTAAGCCCCGGAGGTTGAGGCTGCAGTGAGCTGAGATCGTGCCACTGCACTCCAGCCTGGGCAACAGAGTGAGACCTTGTCTCAAAAAAATAGCAATAATAACAGAGAGCTATGTCATGTTCATGTATTTTAAACAATATAATAATATCATAAAGATATAAATTCCCCCCAAATTGATCTATAAATTTGTTTCATTTCCTATCAGAATCACAGCAGGGTTTTTCATGAAACTTAAGATTCTAAAATTTATATGGAGAAGTAAAAAGCCAAGAATAGCCAGAAAAAGGAAGAGCAGGGCAGGGAACTGACTCTATGCCAGGATGTATTGTAAATCTATAATAGTTAAGATGATGTGGTATTGATGTAAGGATAGAAAAATTAACTGATGAGACAATATATAGCCTATAAGTCAGGCCTTTATGCATATGTTATGCATATAAAAATTTGGTATATGATGGAGGTGGCATAGCAGATCAGTGGGGAAAGGAAAATATGTCCAAATTTGGAGCTTGGAAAAATGCCATAGGGGAAAAAATGAAATTGAATCTCTAGTTCACATTGTACACAAAATCAACTCCAGATGGTTAAGGGGTGGAGGAGGCAGGCAGGAGATTGTTGGTTTTCATTATAAACTTTACAATACTATTAGACTGTTATGTTATTTAGATTAAAATACAAACTACTTTTTAAGAAAGAAAAAAATTCCCAGGGTTAACAAAGATGTAATGAAAGAGTAACATTTATACCCTGTGTGAATATAAATTGGTATGACTTTTTGGAAGGGTAATTTACAAATATCTGTCTAAATTTTAAGTACATGTATCCTTTGGTTCAGCAATCTCTCTTCTAGTAGCTTATCCTGTAGCTATAGTTGCTGAAGAGATATGTACACAGATGTTTCTTGCAGCTTTGTGGGTGTATTTGTCCATTCTCAAATAGCTACAAAGAAATACCTGAGACTGGGTAATTTATTAAGAAAAGAGGTTTAATTGGCTCATGGTTCTGCAAGCTGCACAGGAAGCATGATGCTGGCATCTGCTTGGCTTCTGGGGAGGCCTCAGGAAACTTACAATCATGGTGGAAGACAAAGGGCAAGCGGGCACATCATATGGCCAGAGCAGGAGAAAGAGAGAGCCAGCGAGGTGCCACACTTTTTTTTTTTTTTTTTTGAGACAGAGTCTTGCTGTCACCCAGGCTGGAGTGCAATGGCACAATCTCGGCTCACTGCAACCTCCGCCTCCTGGGTTCAAGCAATTCTCATGCCTCAGCCTCCCGAGTAGCTGGGATTACAGGCATGCACCACCATGCCCGCTAATTTTTGTATTTTTAGTAGAGATGGGGTTTCACCATGTGGGCCAGGCTGGTCTCGAACTCAACTTCAGGTGATCTGCCCACCTCGGCCTCCCACAGTGCTGGGATTACAGGTGTGAGACACCGCGCCTGGCTGAGGTGCCACCCTTTTAAACAGCCAGATCTTGAGAGAACTCACTCACTATCACAAGGACAGCACCAAGAAAATGGTGTGAAACCATTCATGAGAAATCCACCCCCATGATCCATGACCCACCTCCAACATTGGGGATTACAATTCAACGTAAGATTTGGGCAGGGACACACATCCAAACTATATCAGAGGGGATAGGGGAATGTTTAATCGGTATACAGTTTCAGTTTTGCAAGATTAAAAAAATCCTGGATATTGATTGCACAAAATTGTGAATGGACTTAACACTACTCAACTGTATACTTAAAATGGTTAAGATGATAAATTTTGTTATTTGCATTTCACCACAATTTTTTAAAAAAATAACAATCCTGAAAAAAACATAGGGCCACTGCTCAAGGACTGCAAGTTTGCTAGAACCTGAGAGGAGATAGGAATCATCTGGGAGGCCAGAGAGGAGAACATGATTAAGTAGAGTGCCAGAAATCAGAGCAGGCTTCAAGCTGGTCCGGAGGCTCGTGGTGGAGGTTGAGTGAGGGCAAAGTTCAGAGAAGTAGGACACCTCATGCCAAGTATATTCGTGTCCATAATACTGATTTTCCAGTCAGTTGCTGCCTCCTTCTGTTCATTTTGGGAGGGATCGCGATACTAGGTTCTGCAAACCCAGGTCGGAGGAAGGCTCTAAACAGTGATTCTTAACTGAGATGGCACGGTTCCCCGGAAGATGTTTTGGAAATGTGTGGGACTGTTTTTGTGAGATGCTAGAGGCATTTAGTGGTTGGGGGCTAGAAATGCTGGCATCCTGCAATGCATGAGAACAGTTCAGCAAAACAAAGAATTGTCCTACATCCCACACGACTTTCAAATGGCACATGGGACATTAATGAAGCTGGAAAACCTAAATGTGTAATATCTGATCCTAGACCCTAGCTCCATTTTACACAATATGTTTTGCATGGTTTTAATATATGTTGAATTTTCCAGGCATGCAACTACCATATAATTTAAAGGAAGATTGTTTTGTTCAGAGCTTTATCAATTGTTGTTTACTGCTTTTGAAAATTACATCACTAAAGCATCCGTGGTATTTGAGTCACCGGCACCACCCAATAGCATACATTTGAAGCTGAGCATTTACATGGCTAATACATACACAGGCAAGAATCTGACTCTTATTCTGTCTTCTCATGGAATCATGCCAAAGGATTTATTTCATCATACACTTCTTGTATTTCTTCTTTACAAGGAGCATTGTATTGATTTGAGGGAAAATTGTGTGTGGAGATTCGCTTTCTTTTCTGTGATTTCCTTTCAGCGTAGTAAAGGGGATGTTACAAAATAGTTGTTATAGGAAGGGGCATGTGTCTTAGGAGCTGAGAAGCACTACATTACACTAAGGTGGCCAGTTGTTGTTCTGGGCTGTGCCATCTCAACTAATTAAGAACTGGATGGTGCCGGAAAGGGAAGGACTTCAAGCCAAGGAGGGTACCTAGGAACAGAAGCATGAATGATATGAGGACTGAGTCAGAAGAAGCAAAAATTAACAAATAAATGCATAAATAAGTAAGACACGTGAACGCTAGGAAAAGCAGGATGGGTATGTCCACATGCTGATATCAAAAATACATGCACGTTAGGCAGGGTGCAGTGGCTCATTCCTGTAATCCCAGCACTTTGGGAGGCCAAGGCAGGAGGATCGCTTGAGCCCAGGAGTTCAAGACCAGCCTGGACCACATAGGGAGACTTCATCTTTACAAAAAATAAAAATAAAAATAGCTGGGTGTTGTAGCACACACCTGTGGTCCTACCTACTTGGGAGGCTGAGGCAGGAGGATCATTTGAGCTCAGAAGGATGAGGCTGCAGTGAGCCATGTTCTTGCCACTGCACCCCAGCTTGAGTGGCAGAGTGAGACTGTTTCAAAAATATATCTATATTTCACATTAGATTCATACCTATTTGAAAATTAGCATCAATTATTCTTTTCTTTTTTAAATGCTTATCTTTAGTTATATAAGTAATAAATATTCATTACAGAAAATTTCAAACGTAGAAAAGTATACGAAGAAAATTTAGATTGTTCTATTTATATTCATGTACCATCTTTGTAGGCATTTTGCTGTAGTTTTTTCCAGTCACTTTCATAAATATACATTTGCATTGTACATGGTAAAGATTATACTGTGCAATTCTGTCTTTTTTGTATGATTAAATTGAATTGGTTTTGAATTTTTTAGATTTAACTTGTCAATTCCTTTTGGTTCTATAGTTGTATAAAAGATATAAGCATATTGAGTTCTTGCCTAGTTTTATGTATCTATCATTAAAAAAAGAATTCCCATGAAATCACATCCCCTCCAACCAAAGCCCCATTCTCTGCTCTCTTTCACTGAAAAACTTCTCAAAAGAGATGTCTACATTCTGACTCTACCTCTTTACCTCTCATTTATGCCTAATTTTTTTTAGTGAAGAAGTATAAGGACATTGTTTTAAAAAATCAGTTTGCTAGGCCGGGCACAGTGGCTCATACCTGTAATCCCAGCACTTTGGGCGGCTGAGGCCGGTGGATTGCTTGAGCTCAGGCGTTTGAGACCAGCCTGGGCAACATAGCAAGACTCTATATAACATTACAAGAATTAGCTGGGCATGGTGCATGCCTGTAGTCCCAGCTACCTGGGAGGCTCAGGAATGAGCCTCGACCGCGTCACTCTACTCCAGCCTGGGCGACAGAGCAAGACCCTGTCTCAGAAAAAAAAAAAATCAATTTGCTGAAGGCTTAGAATGAAAAAACAACCAACAAATCCTTGCCCCTCCCCTTTTACTCTATGATCTATTACTTTGACATTGTTCTGTAGTCTTTCTCCCATGTGTGTATAGGTGTCTATTTGTACATTCTTTTTTTGAGGTTTGATTTACATACCATAAAATGCACCCTTTTAAATATACAGTTCAAGAATTTTGACAAATGTATGCACTCGTGTACCACCACCCCAGTTAAGATACAAAACATTCCTGTCACCCCTAAAGTTTCCCTCAAGGCTCTTTGCAATCAATCTTCCACCTACCTCCAGCCCAAAACAGCCAATTATTTTCTTTCTGTCACTGTAAATTAAATATTACTGTTCTAAGCCAGGCATAGTGGCTCACACATGTAATCTCAGCATGTTGGGAGGCCGAGGCAAGAGGATCATTTGAGTCCAGGAGTCCAAAAAAGCCTGGGTAACCTGGTGAGATCCTGTCTCTACAAAACAGAAAATAAATTAAAAAATAATAGTAAATAAACTTTACTGTTTTAGAATTTCATATAAAAGAAACCATACAGCAATACACTTTTGTGTCTGGATTCTTTGCTTAAAATAAAGTTTTTGAGATGTAGTTTGCTACATCAGTGGTTTGCTCCTTTTTATTGCTTTAGTAGTATGCTCTGAATGTACTGCAATTTATTTATTCATTCATCTCTTGTTGAACATTTGGGCTGTTTCCAGGTTTTTGCCATTATTATTTTTTAAAAAAACTGCTGTGATCATCATATACATGTCTTTTTGTGGATACATGTTTTCGTTTATCTCATTAACCTGGGTATGGTATTGCTGAGTCGTAACATAAAAGTATATTAACTTCATAAACAAAACTGACAACCATTTTTCCATTGTTATTTCAAGTGGTTGTACCATTCCACACTCCCACCAGCAAAGTAAAAAAGTTCCAATTGTTCCACATCCTCTTCAACACTTACTATTGTCAGTCATCCTAATTTTAGCCATTTTAGAATGTGTATAGTAGTATCTCATTGTGATTTGAATTTGCATTTCCCTGACAACTAATGATGTTCAGAATATTTTCATGTGCTTCTTGGCTATTTGTATGTCTTCTTTTATGAAGTGCCTATTTATATCCTTTGCCCAATTTTTTATTGGGTTGCCCTCTTACTAAGTTGTAAGAGTTAATTATATATTTTGAATACAAGTCCCCTGTCAGATACACATATTGTGAATTATTTCTCCTAGTCTGTGACTTACCTCTTCATTTTAATAGAGTCTTTCAAAAAGCAGGAAAGTTTTTAATTTTGACAAAGTCTAACTTACTCTTTTTTACCTTCTATTATTTATTAAAAATTACTATTTTTGTATCCTAAAATATGTTTGCCTACTCCAAAGCTATAGTGATATTATCCTATGTTTTCTTCCACAAGTTTTATAGTTTTAGCTTTTACATTTAGGTCCTTATTTCAAGTTCTCTCTCTCTCTTTTTTTTTTTTTTTTTTTTTTGGCATAGTTTGAGGTAAGGATTGAAATTCATTATTTTCCTTATGGATTTCTATCTAGTTTTTCCTAGACCATTTGTTGAAAAGACTATCATTTCTCTCATTGTTTACTTTCCTTGAAAATCAATTGTTTATATATGTTAGGGTCTTTTTCTGGGCTCTCTACTCTGTTTTATTGAATTATGTCTATTCTTAATGCCAATTCCAGCAATACACTTCAGAATACCCCATGAGTCAAAGATAAATCAATGGAAATTAGAATGTATTTTAACTGAATAAGTAAAATACAACATATTAAAATTTGCGGAACGCAGCCCAAGCAACAACATATAAGATTTTCAGAAACCCAATGTTAACCAAAAGACACCAAACACAAAGTGTGAGTGATATGAGTGATTTCATTTACATAAAACTCATTAAAAGGAAATGGAAATTAGTGTTTAGAGATGCATGCTGTAGCAGGTGTTGTTGGTGCCCTGTCGCATTCCCTTCACCTGCTCAGTGCACCCATCCCCTGGCTTCTGTGAGTATTGACTGCTAATAGCTTCACAGCAGCACACTTCGCCTGAGAATTGCCCTCCACCTCCAGGAAGCTGCCTTACCTGGCATCCTGCAGCCAATGACTGACAGATAGGGGAATACAGAAGTTCAGTCTCCTGCCTCTAGACGGGACAACTCCGTGGGGGCATTCTTGCTCTAGAGCTCCCCTGGAGATCAGATTAAGGCTAGACCTCAGCTGAACCCACATTTTGAACTAGCTTTTTCTCCTCTTCTAATGTGCCATCCAGTGCCATCCTTACTCCCTTACAGAACTCATCTGAAGGCACTCCCTCACCAAATCACTTGAACAAGAATTGCAATCTCAAGCTCTGCTCTTGGGGGATCAATCCTAAACTAGTTGGTTCTAGAAGTGGTCCTAAAAAGTAGATTTTAAAGATGGGATTCTGGAGTTGGATAACAGATGGCAATGAAGACCCCATCATCAATGGTAGGAGGAGCTACAGCCCCTGCGATGACCTGGGCCAAGATTAAGGTGGAAGGAATACACTGGCTTACGAAATGCTCCTGGCATGTCAGAAGTTCAGGTAAATAGTAACTATGAAGATTGTGAAATTGGGTGGCCCTTGCTTAGAACCACTGATATGTTAAAGAAAATGACAAGCTCATATCAATTAATCACCGACTTAAAACAAAGTGAGTCAGAGGCTGGCTTCCTTAGCAGCATTTAAAGAGCACCTCATCTCCTGCAGCTAGAGGGCACCCTCTGTAAAACTGGAAGAATTTCAGAGGAGGAATTCTTAGCCTAGGTAAGTTGCTTATGCCAAAATCAGGGCCATGATAAGGAAGATATGGGACCCTGAGGCTGAGCAAATGTGATTGAGACCCCTGAACTTCCAGTTCCCCCTGAACCCGCTGGGCCTAGGCTTCATATAAGAAGGTACCTTACAAGACATCATTAGCCCATCTCAGAATCTGCCCTCACCTCCCCTCCTGGCCATCAGATCAATCACTACAGTCAAATCTCAAGATGACCCAACTGAGGAAGTGCTGGGGCTGCTGAGAGAAGAGAGAGATTGATATGCCAAGGCCGCTGCAGGACCCCACTGATGTGGACTGGCAAGACCTGGGGCATTTGCCTGTGGGAGGCATGTGGATCAAGTGGGGTGGAATGTAAAGCTGAATGGAAGAGGCTTTGTCAATGTGGGGGCACTCTCATGACACGAGATTTAATACCTGGTATGGGCCCTAGGAGACTGATTTAATCTGCTGCTAGGAAGGCTCTTGAAAGTTTGGTAAGAGTGGTGGCCCACATTAAATGAAGTAGAGTGTCTGAACTGCTGTGGCAGACTAGGGAGAAAGGACCAAAAAGGATCAGAAAGTGAGCATGCTAGAATGAATCTACTCTCAAATACCAGAAAACCCACCAGTTGACTCTATCCCTCGGGGGGCCTAGAGGATTTGCCAACACATTCTAATAAATGAGCACCAGCATTATTTTTTTTAAGTTTTTTTTTTTTTAATTTTTGTGGGCACATAGTAAGCGTATATGTTTATGGGGCACATGAGATGTTTTGATAAAGGCATGCAGTGTGAAATAAACACGGCATAAAGAATGGGGTATCCATTCCCTCAAGCATTTATCCATGAGTTGCAAGCAGTTCAATTACACTCTTTACATTTTCATTTTTTGGTTTTTGGTTGTTTTGTTTTGTTTTGTTTTGTTTTTTGAGACAGAGTCTTGCTCTGTTGCCCAGGCTGAAGTACAATGGCGCGTTCTCAGCTCACCGCAATTTCTGCCACCCGGGCTCAAGCGATTCTCCTGCCTCAGCCTCCTGAGTAGCTGGGATTACAGGTGCCCACTGCCATGCCTGGCTAATTTTTGTATTTTTAGTAAGACAGGGTTTCGCCATGTTGGCCAGGCTGGTCTTGAACTCCTGACCTCAGGTGATCCACCCACCTCGGCCTCCCAAAGTGCTGGGATTACAGGCATAAGCCACTGTGCCTGGCCTCTTTAAGTTACTTAAAAATGTACAGTTAAGTTATTATTGACTATAGTCACCCAGTTGTGCTATCAAACAGTAGGTCTTATTCATTCTAATTTTTTTTTAACCAGTTAACCATCCCCACCCCAGTCTTTCACTACCCTTCCCAGCCTCTGTTAACCATCCTTCTACTCTCTAAGTCCATGAGTTCAACTGTTGCACCAGCATTATTGAGACAGTTAATATTAGTCATTTTCTGTAGGCCTGGGCTAATGGTATCATAGACCTGGTTCCTAGGTAGTAATGAGAATGAGAAGGTCCCGGAGAAGCAGAGGCCAGTTGGCGGCATTTATCTTCCAAAGCAAGGTGGCTATAAGGTCAAAACTGCCAGTCAGGAGGCCTGATTCACAGAGATCTATGGCAATGACTGATGGAATATGTTTTTCCTAAGGTGAGCTTGCCAGATTTAGCAAATAAAAATATAGGCTGCCCAATTAAATTTAAATTTCAGATAAATAACAAATAATTTTTTAGTGTCAGTATGTCCCATACACATCTGACAATATGTGTGTGTATTTTTATTTCCCCAAAATTGATCCAAGAATGAATGAACAGATGGCCAAGTTGAGCTTACTAATGGAAAGCCGTAATTCCCTTCTGAGTTTCCAGATCTTAGCCTATTCTCATACCCAGAACCAATCAACTGAAAGAAAGGCCAAGTCCCCATAAGAAAGGACATTACAACACCATGGCAAGTATATAAATTAGTGATTCCCACAGTCCTTCCCCACAAGGACTCATTTATTCGTGGAAAGGGGAATACCTGGACCTTTCAAGGGCTGTTGGATACAGGGCCCAAGTTGATGATTATAACCAGGGTCCCAAAGTGCTGTTTATGGCTGTTACAGGAGAGGCACATAAGAGTCAGGTGGTAAATGGGGTCCTTGCCCAGGTCCATCTCACTGACCCACCCAGTCACCATCTACCCAGTTCCCAAAAGTATGATAATGGATATAGCAGTTGGCAGAACCCTCACCTTGGCTCCTTAACGTGTAAATAAGAGCTATTGCTTTAGGAAAAGCCAGTGGAAGCCCTTGTAACTTTCCATGACTCCCTGCCAAGACAGTAAATAAAAAATAATATTGCATCCTAGAGAGAATGGTAGAGATTAGTGTCATTTTCAAAGACTTAAAGAATTGTGGTCCCATTATACACCCTATTTAATTCACTGATTTGGCCTTTGCAAAAATTGAGGAATCATTGTGGATGAGAGTGGACTACTGCAAATTTAAACAAGTAGTAGCCCCAACTGCAGCAGTTATGCCAAATGTAATATTTTTAATCAGAGCATTCACTCACAGCCAAGAGACAATATACTTTCCTGGTCTTGCCTGGGGCTGTGTCAACTTGCCAGCTCTCTATCATAACATAGTCTGAAGGGACCTGGACAATCCGGACGCTCTGCGGAACATCACATCGGTCCGCTATATCAATGACATTGTGTTAATCACATCAAATGAGCAAGAAATTGTGAGTATTTGGAGGCCTTGGAGAATAGGAGATAAACTCTATGAAGATTCTGGGGCCTGCCACGTAAGTGTGTTTTTGGTTTTTTTGGTTTTTTTTTTTAGATGGAGTTTCGCTCTTGTCGCCCAGGCTGGAGTGCAATGGCACTATCTCGGCTCACCGCAACCTCCACCTTCCAGGTTCAAGCAATTCTCCTGACTCAGCCTCCCAAGTAGCTGGGATTACAGGCATGCACCACCATGCCTGGCTAATTTTTTTTGTATTTTTTGTAGAGACGGGGTGTCTCCATGTTGGTCAGGCTGGTCTTGAACTCCCAACCTCAGGTGATCCACCTATCTCAGCCTCCCAAAGTGTTGGGATTACAGGCATGAGCCACCGTGCCTGGCCAGGTGTCCTTTTTAAGAGTGCAAGGTCTTGGACCATCCAGGTCATTTCTTCCAAAGTAGAGGCTATGTTATTTTACCTTGCACCATCCCCTCAGTTAAGAAAGAGAATACCTTATAGGCCTCTTCATTTCCAAGTGACATAAAACTCTTACAGCTTTGAGTGGAGCCCAGAGCAGTAAAGTGCTCTGCAGCAAATCCATGCTGTGGTACAAGCAGCTCTGCAGCTTGGGCCACATACCAGCAACCCTGATGGCAGTTAGAAGTATCTGTGGTGGGAAAAGATGCCTTTTGGAGTCTATGGCAAGTTCCAGCAGGAGAATCAAAATGTTGATACCTAGGGTTCAGGAACAAAGCCATTCTACCTACAGCAGTGAATTATATACCATTTGAAAAGCAGCTCTTGGCATGCTACTAGAGTAGATACACAGGAAGAAGTTGAGTAACTGACAATGGGACATCAGCTGACCATTAAACTTGATCTGCCCATTATAAGCTAAGCAGTGTCAGACCCTCCAAGTCACAAGTTTGGGTGGGCGCAACAATCCACTGTAAGAAGGAAGGAATGCAGTCTGGCTGAGGCATGAATAGTGCCAGAGGACACAAGCAGCAACTGCAGGAGCACATGGCCTCCATCATCCACCGCTACTACACTAATAATTCACCTTCAGTTCAACCTGTGGCTGCCTGATGGGCTATTCTTGAAGTCCAGCTGACAGAGGAGAATAAAGCCTGAGCTTCCTTGACAGATGTCATCTTAGTATGTGGATGCAAGCCAAAAATGGAATGCTGCAGTCCTGCAGTCCTGCATTCCCACTAGGGAACGAGCTTGAAAGAGTAGTAAAGGGAACCGGGTGTGGTGGCTCACACCTATAATCCCAGCACTTTTGGAGGCCAAGGCGGGTGGATTGCCTGAGCTTGGGAGTTCAAGACCACCCTCGGCAACATGGTGAAACCTCGTCTCTACTAAAATACAAAAAATTAGCTGGGAGTGTTAGCACGTGACTGTAGTCCCAGCTACTCGGGAGGCTGAGACACAAGCATCGCTTGAGCACCAGAAGCAGAGGTTGCAGTGAGCCGAGATGGTGCCACAGCACTCCAGCCTGGGCGACAGAGTGAGACTGTGTCTCAAAAAAAAAAGAAAAGAAAAGAAAAAGAAAGAGGAGTAAAGGGAAATCCTCTCAAAGGGCAGAGCTTCTGCCATTGTACGTGGTTATTCACTTTATGTGGAAAGAGAAGTGGCCTAATGTTAGAATATATAGAGATCCATGGGCAGTGGTGAGTGGCTTGATTTATTGATTAGGGGCCTGGAACAAGTAAGAGTAGAAGATTGGGGACAGAAAAGTCTGGGGAAGAGGCACGTGTATGGGCCCACGGGAGTCGTTACCAGGTGTGAAGATCTTTGTGTCACATGTGAACACCAAGCAGAGAACATCCGTCGTGGAAGAAGCACCACGACACAAAGTAGAAGAAAATGACTTGGCCCGTTAAAGTCAACTAGCCTCTGTCCATGGCCATCTCAAGACTCAAACAGTGGGGTTATGAATGTAGTAGCTATGGTGGCAATGGTAAATGCTAGACCTCGGCACAACAGGGTGGGCTGTCACTCACAAAGGTTGATCCAGCTACTGCCACTGCCAAAACAGAGTTCAGTGCAGAACCTCCAATTTGGCATCATCATTGAAGGAAACCAACCAGTCATTTCTTGACAAGAGGATTACACTGGACCCTTTTCAAACCAAAATCTGGAAAGGGCTCAATTCATTGACAGGACAAATCAATTCATTTGACATACTCTGGGTATGAGTTTGATTCTCTTACCTGCAGTGCCTGAGCTAGCCCTACTATCCAAGAGTTCACATACTGTCTGATCCGTCAGCATTAGATCTTCCATAGCATCACAACAGATCATGGGACCCACTTTAAAACAAGGATGTGTCCGTGGACATATGACCATGGGATCCACTGGCCCTATCATATACCACAACACCCAGAAGCTGCCAGCCTGATGGATCCATGGAATAGTCTTTTGAAGACATAGCTAAGTTATCAACTTAGAGATGACACCCTGCTAGGATTGGGCACTATCCTTCAGGATGTGGTGTACATATTAAGCCAATGACTGTTATATGATACTATGTCTCCAAAAGGTAAAACGCATGTGTGCAAGAGCTAAAGGTTAGAAGTAGGGATATTCATGCTTGCCATTACTTCCAGTGACCCACTTAGGAAATCTGTGCTTCCTGTCCCGCTAACTCTAGGCTCTGAGCTTCTAGGGGCCATGGTTTCCAGAGACAGAACACTTTCACCACAGCACCCATTAAACTTTAAGCTACACCACTGCCAAGAGACCAGCATGCCAAAAAAAAAAAAAAAAAAAAAAAGATTTGCCCCCCCAGCAGAGTGAATCTTTCCATATCTGATGATAAGGAGGAGGCAGGGCTGCAGGGACAACTCAGATAGAATCCAAGGGCTCCCCTGGGGCATCTTTTAGTGCAATTTTGATGGTAAATGGGCAAGTGCAGCAGCCACAACCTGAAAAGACCACGACGGCCAGGGGCTCAGACTCCTCAATCTATGTCTTCCCTGAGGTCAGCAGAGGTGCTAACTGAGGCTAGGAGCAATCCAGAAAAGGGAACAAGCGTTGCCTATCAGATGCGCCCTGGGGCAACTGTGCTAATGGGGCTGTAATTTGTCCCATTAGGAAACTTTCCTTTTATAAGCTTCTCCAAAAAAAGAGATAACCAGAATCCCGAAAAGGCTGTTTAAGGACAGGATGAAATTATCACATGAAGCGAATGGCTCCAAGCAGTGCAAGGGTTAAACTGCATGGATGCTGTGGCTGCACCCAGGTCATCACTCCAGGGCTGCTCCCTCCCCCAACTGCTGGGATTCTTGTACTCAGAGGACTCACAGTTGAGCTCTTTCAAAGACATTGCCTTCAGCAGAAGCAGCTGCCTCACCCAACTTCGCAGCCCCCTCACCCAACTTCGCAGCCCCTCAATTCATAATACCTGTATTTTTCATGGCCCCTTTGCTCAATTCAGGATAATTCAGGATAACTTGGGAAGGTGATCCCAGGCTAAGAACTCCCCATGGCTCTGGCTGAGGCTCCTGATATGTCTCATCGCAGTTCACCTCTCTCTGCCAGATGCTGCCCCTCTCTCCCTTACAGATGATGCTCCTGTGCTTCCTCAGAGAGCCACCTGCCCAAATCTCCATCTTTTTTTCCCAGAAAACCCGATGGATAGCAAGGCACATTTACAGACACGAAGGTAACCACCAGGAAAAAAAAAAAAAGTTGAAAAACTTAAAAGTTGTTTTCTCTAGGGAGAAGTGTAGGGGTGAAGCAAGGTAGAACAGGGGCTATTGTTATACAGCCCTTCTATATGCATTGTTTTTAACATGCACGTATTACTTCCATCATTAAAACTTTTTTCATTTTGGCCAGGCATGGTGGCTCATGTCTGTAATCCCAGCACTTCAGGAGGCCAAGGTGGGCAGATCGCTTGAGCTCAGGAGTTCGAGACCAGCCTGGGCAACATGGTGAAACTCTATCTCTACCAAAAATACAAAAATTAGTTGGGCGTGGTGGCAGGCACATGCAATTCCAGCTACCTGGGAGGATGAGACAGGAGGATCCCTTGAGCCCAGGAGCAGGAGGTTGCAGTGAGCCAAGATCGCACGATTGCATTCCAGCCTGAGCAACAAAGTGAGACTTCATCTAAAAAAAAAACCCCAACTTTTTCCATTTGAATATTATAAGAATTTGATACTGTCACTCACCTTTTTAAAACTATTTGAATACTTCCTACAGCCCTAAGAAAATCCTTAAGAATCCCTAACATAGCTTGCAAATCCCTTCCCATCTGGCCCCTGCTGAGTTTCCTATCTCTTTTTTTTTTTTTTGACAGGGTCTTGCTCTATTGCCCAGGCTGGAGCATAGTAGCACAATCATAGCTGACTGCAGCCTCAACCTCCTGAGCTCAAGTGATCCTCCCACCTCAGCCTCCTGAGTAGCTGGGACTACAGGTGAGCACCATCACATCCGGCTAATTTTTTGTATTTTTTTGCAGAGATAGGGTTTCACCATGTTGCTCAGGCTGGTCTTGAGCTCCTGGCCTCAAGCAATCTGCCTGCTTTGGCCTCCCAAAGTACCATATCTGGCGAATTTCCTATATTATTTCTTACGCTCCTCATTCTCCCTGTTACCTGCTGTGCTGGACTTTCCATTTCTCTTCCTCATCTCTGGACTTCAAACATGCTGCTGCCTCTATCTGGAATGCTTTCCACTCCACCTGGTTCATTGCTGTTCCTCCATCAAATTTCAGCTTAGATGTCACCTGCTCAGGGGGACCTTCTCTTCCCCATCCCACCCCAGACTATCTTAGACCCCTTCTATCACTCCCACAGCACCTGAACATCTTCTTTCTTAGCATCAATCTCCTGAAGTTATCTGGGGGGTTTTTTAGAGATGGGATCTCACTATGTTGCCTAGGCTGGAGCGCAGTGGCTATTCACAGGCACAATCACACTCACTGCAGTCTCGAACCCCTGGGCTCAGTCAATCCTCCTGCCTCAGCCTCCTGAGTAGCTGGGAATACAGGTGTACACCATCATGCGGGGCACGGTTATTGGTTATGAGGTTATCTGTTTAATCTCCACATTTCCTTTTTTATCCAAGAGGACTATTTATCTTGTTTCTCCTGTATTACTAGCACCCAGCATATAACTACAGTACAGTAGACAGAAAATAGGTATTAAATAAGTGAATTTCATCAAAATGTTTTCTAGAGTCCCAGCTCTGTAATCTGCAACTTAGATAACCTGCCTGAGCCTTAGTTTGCTCAAGTATAAAATGGAAATAAAAATAAAAATAATACTTACCTTAGAGGGTCGTTTTGAGGATTAAATAAGATATGTCAGAAAAGCTCTTAGAACGGTGCTTGGATATAGTAAGCATTTGATTAATGCATGCTTAAACATAAAGAAAAGTTACATCAATTCACGCTCATACCAGCAGACTTTGACACTATCACTCTTTACCCTGTTCAACATTGAGTCTTGTGTTTTTAAATATTTTTGTAAAGAATATAGGCAAAAAAAAATGGCATTTTTTCTTTGGATTTAATTCTTGTGGATTTAAGTCAACATGTATTTTCAAGCCAACAAGTTTTGTTAATAAGATGGCTGCACCCTGCTGCTCCATGCCAGATCCACCACAAAGAAAGCAAATGTTCAGTGCATCTCCCTCTTCCTGTCAGAGCTTATAGAGGAAGGAGGACCCCGCAATGTGGAGGCATATTGTATTACAATTACTTTTAATGGCAAAAACTGCAGTTACTTTTGTGCCAACCTACTACATGGTCTGGACAGCTAAATGTCATGTATTTTTCATGGCCCCTCCAGGTATTGTCAGAGTCCTCTTGTTTGGCCTTCTAGGAAGGCTGTGGGACCCAGCTTTCTTCAACCAGTCCAGGTGGAGGCCTCTGCCTTGAACGTTTCCAAGTGAGGTAAAACCCGCAGGCCCAGAGGCCTCTCTACTTCCTGTGTGGGGTTCAGAAACCCTCCTCCCCTCCCAGCCTCAGGTGCCTGCTTCAGAAAATGGTGAGTCTCTCTCTTATAAAGCCCTCCTTTTTCATCCTAGCATTGGGAACAATGGCCCCAGGGTCCTTATGTCTAGCAGATGTTTTGAAAAAGTCATCTGTTTTGCTTTTTTTCCAGAAGTAGTAAGTCTGCTGGCCTCCGCCATCTTAGTAAAGTAACTGTCCCATGAAAGAAAGATGCAGTCGGGCACTCACTGGAGAGTTCTGGGCCTCTGCCTCTTATCAGGTGAGTAGGATGGAGTGGAAAGGGTGGTGTGTCTCCAGACCGCTGGAAGGCTTACAGCCTTACCTGGCACTGCCTAGTGGCACCAAGGAGCCTCATTTACCAGATGTAAGGAACTGTTTGTGCTATGTTAGGGTGAGGGATTAGAGCTGGGGACTAAAGAAAAAGATAGGCCACGGGTGCCTGGGAGAGCGTTCGGGGAGCAGGCAAAGAAGAGCAGTTGGGGTGATCATAGCTATTGTGAGCAGAGAGGTCTCGCTACCTCTAAGTACGAGCTCATTCCAACTTACCCAGCCCTCCAGAACTAACCCAAAAGAGACTGGAAGAGCGAAGCTCCACTCCTTGTTTTGAAGAGACCAGATACTTGCGCCCAAACTCTGCACAGGGCATATATAGCAATTCACTATCTTTGAGACCATAAAACGCCTCGTAATTTTTAGTCCTTTTCAAGTGACCAACAACTTTCAGTTTATTTCGTTTTTTTGAAGCAAGATGGATTATGAATTGATAAATAACCAAGAGCATTTCTATATCTCATGTGAGATAAATAATACCAAAAAAAGTTGCCATTTATTGAGTGTCAGATACTGTGTAAAGAAAAAATTATTTAGACGTGTTAACTGGTTTAATCCTACTTCTGCCTAGGAAGGAAGGTGTTATATCCTCTTTTTAAAATTCTTTTTAATTTTGACTATATAAACTGATAAGTCCTCTCTACTTCACAGATTAAGAAATTGATACTCAAAAAAGTTAATAACTTGTTTTAAACCACATAGTTAGTAAGTGCCGAAGCCAATCTGTGAGACCAGGACTGTTTGTACTCTAAATGGCTGCACCACATGAGGCAAAATGGCTCGTGATGGTTTTATTTCAAAGACCTAGAAAACACTATCACAGCTGGGGCTCCCGTCTCAGAGCCACAGCCACGATGTCTCCACTTCCTGCTTCATCTTGGGTTTCTCACGTCTTGAATGTGCACACAAATCACCTGGGGATCTTGTTAAAAATGCAGCTTCTGTTTCAAAAGACCCAGACTGGAAATGGAGATTCCGCATGTCTAGTACGCTCTCAAGTTTATTAATCTGCTGCTGGTCCTAGGAACATATTGAGTAGCGAGGGGCAGGATGTGACTCCTGTAAGGAGGGGCCAGGCATTTTCTTAGAGACCTGTGTTATAAAGTATGCTTTTCCTTAAAAAAAGAAGAAGGAGGAGAAGGAGAAGGGCCAGGTGCAGTGGCTTACGCCTGTAATCCCAGCATTTTGGGGGACCAAAGTGGGAAGATCACTTGAGCTCAGGGGTTCAAGACCAGCCTGGGCAAAGTAGTGAAACCCCATCTCTACAAAAAATTAAAAATTAGCCAGGCAAGGTGGCACACACCTATAGTTCCAGCTACTTGGAGGGCTGAGGCGGAAGGATCACTTGAGCCCAGGAGGTCGAGGCTGCAGTAAGCCATGATCAAGCCACTGCACTCCAGCCTGGAGTGTCTCAAAATAAATAAATAAATAAGTAAGTAAATAAATAAATAAAAGAGAGAGTATCAAAGACCCAATCACCTCTAGACATCTGGCATCATAGGAATGTGCCCAGTCTGCTCTGGGGATAGGAAAGTGGGGATCCTGTCTCCCCCTGTGTAGAGGTTTCAGTAAAAGAAAGGCCTAGGTGTGCAGAAAGCTTTCAGGCAATGCCAGGGAAACTGATCATTGTAATGAATCCAGGGTATTGCTGAGTGAGGGCATCCTGGAGGGCCCGGTGGAAATGTGGTCAGGCTCTTCAATGCACAGGCCCTAGTTGATGAGTAATCAGGGTTTCAAATATTTCCGTCTCTGTCTCAAGCAGAAAACAAATGGAAAAACTGAACCACCAGAAAAGCAGAGCCAGAGATGGAACAAGAATCCCAGTGTTTGTACCCAACCAAGAGCGTGTTTTTCTTCCACAGAGACCAATGTTCAAAATGGAGGCTTGGGGGCAAAATTCTTTTGCTATGTCTCTAGTCGTCCAAAAAATGGTCCTAACTTTTTCTGACTCCTGCTTGTCAAAAATTGTGGGCTCATAGTTAATGCTAGATGCTTCCTTCCTCTATTTCCCCCCAAATTTCCTGGGAACCCCTGGTCAATACCAGCAGTAAGTTCCACTGTTCTAGGGTGTAGAAATGGCTGTGACCCAGCAGCAAGAGGGAAGGACATCAGATGTCATCAGTGGTCATACTGCAACACAGCCCTTTTTCTGTTTAGGAATGCAGATACCCACAACATTTACTAACACTTTTTTTTTCTTATTTATTTTCTAGTTGGCGTTTGGGGGCAAGATGGTGAGATATGCTTTCTTTCTTTCTTTTTTATGAAATCACCCCATCATTCTTTGTAGTTATGAATGGAGCTTTCTCTTAGGCCTCCTACAGAACTTCCACAGAGGTCAGGAAAAGGAGTTTCTGCCATCTACCCCTTTGACTTTCCTCACAAGTCTGGAGATATTTCTAGCCCAGAAGAGGGAAGCAACAGAGGCAGGAAATAATGAGTCTTAACCATACAAAAGAAAAATTGAGACTTAAATGAAGTTGAAAGCACTAACAGTTTTCATTTGTTTGCATTTCATATTTGATGTGAGATTCTGCAGAGGAGACATAGCCAGAATGCATGCACAGGGTTACTCTGGATAAGCTGCTGGGGCAACATTTGGATGTGTGTTCAGAATCACATGTCTGAATACTCTGAATACATGTGTGTACATGCGTATTTATGCGAGTGCACATGCATATGAGTGTGCCCGGCCTGAACTTACTCTCTCAACCACAGCGGTAGAGTCAGGAGTGTTCCAACGTTGGAAGCCCCTCTATTCAATCAGCTCTTCCAAACTGAGTGAACCAATGTTGTATTTAATGGCAACCATGGCTGGACACCATGGCTCACACCTGTAATCCCAGCACTTTGGGAGGCCGAGGTGGGCAGATCACTTGAGGCCAGGAGTTCGAGACCAGCCTGGCCAACATGGCGAAACCCTGTCTCTACTAAAAATACCAAAATCAGCCAGACATGGTGGTGTACGCCTGTAGTCCTAGCTACTCGAGAGGCTGAGACAGGAGAATCGCTTGAACCTGGGAGGCAGAGGTTGTAGTGAGCCGAGATCACACCACTGCACTCTAGCCTGGGTGACACATCGAGACTGTCTCAAAAATAAAATAAAGACAACCATTATGCCAGCCTAGATTCTGCCATGCTGCCTAATTTGTAGTGTCCTTAGGAGCCATTTTTGTAAATAGTCATCAGATAAGATGTAAGGCCCAAAACAGCTTTTTCTGTGCAGCCGAGGGAATTGGGAGATCCATTGTTTCCTAAGAGTTGAGGGAAGAGTCCCAACCCACGGGAGCAGGGTCTGATTTTCATTGCCAATAGAAACATTACTAATGGCTTCTTACTGTTTCTTTTTCAGGTAATGAAGAAATGGGTAAGAGGATTTCCACTCTATCTAGCAAAAGTTTTCAAATGTGGAATGAAATGCTCATAGAGTACAATCACAGTAACAAACCCTGAGAACTAAAACTATTAAAGGGAAAATACAAGTATCTTTCAATGGGATCTGTATGAAACTTGCCTGTATTTGTTGCTAGCTGTCATGTCAGATTATAGCTGTGCATATATGTATCTCTGATCATACACATATGGATGTGGGTTGGAGCTACCATGTGTTTTTGTATAAGCCATGAAATCTTTGAAGGCAGACAGAGACAGTGTCTCATTTACCTAGCCCAGTGTCTGGCACATAGTAGGTGCTCAATGAATATTTTTTGAATGAATAAATGAACTAACATATGAACACATTGCTAATTACCTCCCCTCAAGAAGCTGATGGTCTTGTGTGAGAGACAAATAATTGAAAATATAGTGAGTTGCATGTTATAATATGGGTAGATACAGAGTAAAATGAAGTATAAAGAGGGGAGTGGTCAACTCTACTGAGTGTCGTTGGGAAAGGTTCCCTGGGGGAGGTGATCCTTGAGCTGAATTTTAAAGGATAAGCTTATGTTTTAGGGAAGAAAAATATTTTATGCAGAAGAGATAAAGCTGTATAGTATGAGGGTAAGAGTCTAACTGAGCTAGATCAGAATGTTTGAATCTTGGCTCAACTCTCTACTTGCTGGGTGTGTTTGAGTAATTTACCTAACTTTTCTGTGCCATAGCATCATCGTGGTACAATGGAAATAATAGTGCTACCTAACTTGTAGGGTTATGATGAGGACCAAATGAGTAATTCATTTAAGGCACTTAGAACATTATCTGACATAAAATGCAGTAGGAGGGCCGGGCATGGTGGCTCACACCTGTAATCCCAGCACTTTGAGAAGCCGAGGTGGGAGGATCACCTGAGGTCAGGAGTTCGAGACTGTCCTGGCCAACATGGTGAAACTCCATCTCTGCTAAAAATACAAAAATTAGCCAGGCGTGGTGGCAGGTGCCTGTAATGTCAGCTACTCAGGAGGCTGAGGTAGGAGAATTGCTTGAACCTGGGAGGCGGAGGTTGCAGTGAGCTGAGATTGTGCCATTGCACTCCAGCCTGGGCGACAGAGCAAGACTCTGTCTCAAAACAAACAAACAAACAAACAGACAGTAGGTGAATTTTAGCTATTAATACATGGAAAGCATGCTGACTATAGATGATAAGCATTAAAGTTTACTGAGCATGTATGTTTTAGGCATTGCTCTAAATATTTTACTTGAATTTCCTCATTTAATTCTTCTGACACCCCTACTGTACTGTTAAGGAAACAAAGCCTCAAATAAATACAAAAAAATAAATAAATAAATAAATAAACAATCCAGTCCTGGGGATATAAATGCAGATTTAGGCCAAGTGCCATGGTTCATGCCAATAATCCCAACACTTTGGGAGGCCAAGGCAGGAGGCTCGCTTGAGCTCAGAAGGTGGAGGCTGCATTGAGCAAAGATTGTGCCACTGTACTCCAGCCTCTGTGGCAGAGAAAGACCCTGTCTCTGAAAAAATTAATAAATAGAAATTTAAAAATAAAAAAATTTTAATGCAGATTTATATGATACCAAAGTTCATTTTCTCAACCATTATGAAATACTGTCTCTGGATATGTATAAAATCTTTGTGAGCACACATATCTTTTTTTTAACTTAACTTTCATTTTAAATTCAGGGGTACATGTGCAGGTTTGTTATATAGGTAAACTTGTGCCATAGGGGTTTGTTGTATAGATTATTTCATCACCCAGGCATTAAGCCTGGTACCTGTTAGTTATTTTTCCTGATCCTCTCCCTCCTCCCACCCTCCACCTTCTGAGAGGTCCCAGTGTGTGTCACTTCCCTCTGTGTTCATGTGTTCTCATCATTTAGCTCCCACTTCTAAATGAGAACATGTGGTATTTGGCTTTCTGTCACTGTGTTAGTTTGCTAAAGATAATGGCCTCCAGTCCCATCCATGTTCCTGCAAAGGACGTGATCTCATTCTTTTTTATGGCTGCGTAGTATTCCATGGTGTATATGCAGCACATTTTTTTATCCAGTCTACCACTGACAGGCATTTAGGTTGATTTCATGTCTTTGCTATTGTGAATAGTGCACAATGAACATACGTGGAGCACATTTCTGTCTAAGCACAGACATCTAGACCCTTGTGTGAGCATGAGTTAAGTCTAAGCTCTGCTACTGAATTTGTGCCAATAAAAGTTGTGAGCAATTTTCTTTACATTTTTTTCAAACAAACACACCCAGCAGAGTATAATGTCTATGTACTTTATTTATGATTTCTAGTTCATTTAACATGTCTAAGAAACATCCGTGTTGAAAAATTATTTATAAATTAAAATAATATAAACTATCTACTGTCCTTATACTCAGCTCGCAATTATAAGCAGGTGGAAAAACCTGGAGAATGTTTTGTTTACATTCTGTGCAGTCTTTGTCAGAGGGCTGCCTGAGCAACTGGGTCAGAGTTCAGTTCTGTTCTGGGAGTAGCAGGACCTCAAGAAGGAAAGGAGGAAAGGAAGTAACTTTTTCTTGAGCACCTGCTATGTGTCATTCACTTTCACCTTCATAATCCATTTAATTTTCGCAAAAACTTTGTGAGGTTGGTGTTTTATCTCCATTTCCCTGATAAAGAAGTTGAGGTTCAGCAAAGTTAAATGACTTGCCCTCAGTCACACAGACTAGGGCAGATCCAGGATTCAAACTCAGGGCTTCTGACTCTTGAGTCCAGAGCTCTGTCCCTGACAGCGGCAGCACCGCCTCTCCTCTCTTCCAGCTGTTATGTCCAGACTGTAGCAGAACCCAGTGTTCCAGCCACAACTTTTCCAGGAAATAATAAAGGACTCCTAGCTCCACCTCCCAGGGCAAAAATGGCTGCTGTGGGAAATGTGGCTGGACCTACGAATGGCATTAGTGGTTTATTAGTTGATTTCAGTTGTCCACACTAATGGGCCTCCCTCTAACAAAAATAATTGAGAGCCGATTATGCTCAGATATAATGGAAAGTGAAGCCACTTTTTATTGGAAGAGGCATTCCCTCAAAACATGTAGAGTATTTCACATTATTTAAAGGCAAATAGAGGGAAAATTATATGGAATAAGAACAAAGATGTTTCTTCTCTATTATGAGGGACTCAGTTCTGAGAAAGGATTTCTAAATTGTAAGAAATAGGTAAGTCCACGAATCAGTGATTCAGTGGTGTGGAGAGCTTTATTTCTGAGAAGGCCAGTAGTGCTCCCTTCTGACAAGCAAATCTAAGACCTGGATGACAGATGACTTCCTGCATTTGGTTGGTTCTTTTGTCATTCATATCTATCTGTAATACAGTTCTGGCTAATTTAAGAGGATAAGCTTAAAGACCTCTGGAATTTTTCGGCTTTAGGACTTTCAGGCTTTCTGAGCTTCAGTAGATCTAGATCTAGGAGCTCATGCTGCTATATTCTGAATCTGATGTATCTGAGTTACATCTATGAGCTACTTAATAAATATATCTATGAGCTAAATCTCATAGGCTAACCATGAACCTCACCTCCAAGACTCGGGGTTCCTAAATGGATGAGACCCTCTTTGGGAAGTCTTGTGGGCAGTGTCTAATTCCACTAGAAAAATTTTACCTACAATTTAAACTTAAACCAAGATATTTTCTGACTGCTGTTTCCTTTTTTCATTTTCAGGTGGTATTACACAGACACGTGAGTTTATTGGTCTTTTATTTATGCCCTGTCTGAGGATGCAGATTGGTGGGTAGATGAGAAGGAACTGATTGAGAGAGATTAACCCCAAGAACTGAGATCTTCCCAGCATTGCATTCTCAACCCCATTTTAGAAAGGTTCCAAATAGGGACTTCTGTGGGTTTTTCTTTACATCCATCTTACCCTTCCCAAGTCCCCATGTCCCTGCGTAAACCCTAAAGCCACCTCTCAAAAGGTTCTCTAGTTCCCTTCAAGGTTCTCTAGTTCCCTTCATTCCACATATCTCCTCTTCCACACCCTCTAGCCAGTAGAGCTCCCTTCTGACAAGCAAGTCTAAGACCTAGATGACAGATGACTTCCTGCATTTGGGTGGTTCTTTTGTCACTAATTTGCCTTTTCTAAAATTGTCCTGGTTTGTTCTGCCAATTTCCCTTCTTTCTCCCCAGCATATAAAGTCTCCATCTCTGGAACCACAGTTATATTGACATGCCCTCAGTATCCTGGATCTGAAATACTATGGCAACACAATGATAAAAACATAGGCAGTGATGAGGATGATAAAAACATAGGCAGTGATGAGGATCACCTGTCACTGAAGGAATTTTCAGAATTGGAGCAAAGTGGTTATTATGTCTGCTACCCCAGAGGAAGCAAACCAGAAGATGCGAACTTTTATCTCTACCTGAGGGCAAGAGGTAATCCAGGTCTCCAGAACAGGTACCACCGGCTCTTTAGGGAGGACCATTCAAAAGGGCATTCTCAATGATTTTCCCTAACCCAGCTCACAGTGCCCAGGCATCTTTGCGCTTCCTCCCACACTCAATCCCGGGACTCTCTGGTACCACACGGCATCAGTGTTTTCTGGAATATAGATTAAACACCAATATGAGGCTTCTGGGTAACCCCAGTCTGTGCGAGATCTAAAATAGCAACTCCCTAAGAGACAGGACTGGGTCATTCGCACTGCATCACACCCAGGTTCATAGCACACCAACATGAGTTTATCTAATGCTTCCTCCAGAGATAAATTTTTCAGAAAGGTTTGCAAAAAACACTCAAGGCCACTATAGTAAAATGGCATAAGCTAAGGTATAATAATAAAATAATAACAATACTTAACATTTATTGAGTGCTTATTAAGTCTCAAGCACTGTCTGTACCCAACACTTATCAAGGATTTTTTTTCATGTAATCCTCTCAACAACCATATGGGTTAAGTATCATTTTATTCCCATGAGTAAAGGGATGAGGAAACAGAGGGTTTGTGAGTTGAAAACACATTTCACACTTCTCACAGCTAGTGAGTAATAAAGCTGGGACTCAAACCCAGGGCTGTTTGACTCCAGTGCCTCTACCCACGGCCACCACTCTTTGCTTGTCAATGTTGTTCTAAACATATTGAAGGGGGGGCTCTGGCCGTGGCAAGCGTGTGAGTAGTAAGGGGAGAATGGCCTTCATGCACTCCCTCCTCACCTCCAGCCCCTTGTGTTTTCCTTGCTTAGTGATTTCCCCTCTCCCCACCCCACCCCCGACAGTGTGTGAAAACTGCATGGAGATGGATGTGATGTCGGTGGCCACAATTGTCATAGTGGACATCTGCATCACTGGGGGCTTGCTGCTGCTGGTTTACTACTGGAGCAAGAATAGAAAGGCCAAGGCCAAGCCTGTGACACGAGGAGCGGGTGCTGGCGGCAGGCAAAGGGGTAAGGCTGTGGAGTCCAGTCAGAGGAGATTCCTGCCAAGGGGGATGACCAGCCTGGGCCAGGGTGGGTGGCAAGTCCACAGCTAGGTCAGAACAGCTTCTCTAGAGCTTCTATGCACAGCTTCTATTACTGTGATGACAAGATCTCAACAGAGGTTTTCAAATCTCACATCACTCCCCTCCTTCCCATCCTAGAAAAGTGCAAAAAAGTTTATGAAAGTGATGGGCTTCCTCACATACCTGTCAATGCCTGCAGTCATCCGATTCCACCCCTAAGCTGTGGGAAGAGAGACTTTGATATATTAGCTCCTGCCTTTTCCTTTCCCTTCCCCTATAGAGAGAAACAATGGGAGGATCTTGAGCTGAGGAAAGTCACAAAATGATGAGAAGAGTGTAGGGTCCTTAGAGATGAATGAAAGAAAAACAAGAGAAAGGATGTCTGAAAAGAAAAGGGAGCGGTAGAGGAGAGATCAACGGGGTTTGCCATTCTCTATCTGGGTCTCACTGGCACAGACAGTGCTGCAAGATTGGTTCCCTCATGGGAATGAAACATTTCCCCTCCTTTCTCCGCAGGACAAAACAAGGAGAAGCCACCACCTGTTCCCAACCCAGACTATGAGGTAACGTGGGATAGAAATGGACCAGGACGCTGGAGGGGATGTCCCTCCAGGGGGGAAGGGAACAGATGGGATGGCCCATCTTGTCTGCCAGATGCCTCAAAGCCCCTCACTCAGGGCTTCCATGACAACCCTCTATGTGCCACCTCTGCCTCCTTCATGGTAAAACAGGACTGTCTCAAAGGCTGCATGGCTTCCACAACCATGGAGAGGTGGAAGCTTGCAGGAGACATACTCCTCTTTCTCTGGCTTATTCATTGACTGGGATACAGCCATGGAGAATATCATATACGCAAATTCTAACACAATAAATTCAGGGCTGATATTCCACCAGCATGCACCAGTATAGCAAGTTATTGAAATATTAAAATTATATAAATATTATATAAAAGTTATTGAAATATTAAAATACTTCATTGGAAAATAGCCCCAAACTTTGCTAACCCCAACCCACCCTTACACACACACACACACACACACACACACACACACACACACACACGTGACCAGACATCCCAGTCCCTCCCCTACCGGGCTGCCTCTTGAGTTGGGGTAACAAAGAGTTAATGCCTGGCATGGCAGAGGATCACCAGGATTGTTCTAGTTGATTGGTATGTGTGCACTCCTAGTTGTTAAATATTTTCACTATCACACCTGGATATACTCAACAAATATTTGTTGAGCCAAATACTCAACACCAGCCAAGCATGTAGTATTTACTTTAGCTTAAGCGAATTATTTAGCCCTGACAGAAGCCCTGGAATGTGGGTCTTTAAGTTCCTATTTTTGAGATGGGAAAGCTGAGGCTCATGGAAGGAGGTGACCAGCTCAAGTCTCCTACCGTCCATGCCAAATTAGAATTCCAGCCTGCCTCCTGACTTCAAGTCCAAAGTTCTTCCCTCGCACTAAAGCTAGCTCTTCAGTGTCCTTTCTTAGGAGGTACTTCCTCCCGCACCACTGACCGCCCCCTCTCTATTTCACCCCCAGCCCATCCGGAAAGGCCAGCGGGACCTGTATTCTGGCCTGAATCAGAGACGCATCTGACCCTCTGGAGAACACTGCCTCCCGCTGGCCCAGGTCTCCTCTCCAGTCCCCCTGCGACTCCCTGTTTCCTGGGCTAGTCTTGGACCCCAGAAGAGAATCATTCTTTAGCCTCATGGTGAACTCGCGCCCTCCAGCCTGATCTCCCGCTCCCTCCTTCCTGCCTTCTCTGCTGGTACCCGGTCCTAAAACATTGCTGCTTCCTCTTCCTTTGAAGCATCATCAGTAGTCACACCCTCACAGCTGGTCTGCCCTCTTGCCAGGATATTTATTTGTGCTATTCACTCCCTTCCCTTTGGATGTAACTTCTCCGTTCAGTTCCCTCCTTTTCTTGCATGTAAGTTGTCCCCCATCCCAAAGTATGCCATCTACTTTTCTATCGCCGTCCCCTTTTGCAACCCTCTCTGGGGATGGACTGGGTAAATGTTGACAGAGGCCCTGCCCCGTTCACAGATCCTGGCCCTGAGCCAGCCCTGTGCTCCTCCCTCCCCCAACACTCCCTACCAACCCCCTAATCCCCTACTCCCTCCACCCCCCCTCCACTGTAGGCCACTGGATGGTCATTTGCATCTCCGTAAATGTGCTCTGCTCCTCAGCTGAGAGAGAAAAAAAATAAACTGTATTTGGCTGCAAGAGTTGCTGTCCCTGTTTTCTGAGAGACCCTCAGAGGCTGCCTTAACTCCCAAGACCATTCAGGTTCTCACTACCTTTGACTAAATTCTCAGCTATGACCCCAGATGCGAGCACTCTCTGTTTCCACAGCTGGTAGGGCCGTTACCTGAAGCTCTCTTTAGAGAGGGCATAAGGGACTAAGAAAAAAAAGAGAGAGAGAGAGTGAAGGGAGGGGAAAGAAAAGAAAAAGAGAGAGAGAAAGAAAAATAAAAGGAAAGGGAAAGAAGGGAGGGATTGAGGAAGGGAAGAAAGAAAGAGGATGGGAGGGAGAGAAAGAAAGGAAGTTTCACCAACTTCTCTTGGAGGAAAACATCAAACGTGGCAGAGGAAGACTGATGGGTCCCTGATGGAGTGGTTGGTAGAAAATGGACAAGACAGAAACAGGCCTTGAAAGACAGATGAAGGTACGGAAGAGGACGGTGGCGGTGGAAGCCGGGCTTGGGGATGGGACACAGATTTCCGCAAGCTGCCAGGAAAAGCTGCGAGCCAGGGCTGGGGAAGTGAAGGAGGGAGGTGTCTCAAGCAGGCACACCCCCACCCTGAGGCAGCCGCCTGCAGCCAGAGGCGGGCTGTGGTTAAGCAGCGCAGGATGTGGGCTGCACTGCCAAGCGTGGCTTCTGGGAGTGAGGGTGGGAGAGGTACAGCGGCAGCTGGGCGGAGGCCCGTGTGAGAGCGCTTTGTTCTCAGTCTCCCACAGCACACTCTGCTTGCAGAGAGAGGAGGCTGGAGCATCCAGGAACTGTCCTAATCCAGCTCAAACCAGTGGGCTCTCTTCTCTCCCTCCCTGCACTAATAATTCACCCTCCTGATTTATGAGTGCGACCACCACTAAAAAGGCCGTTCGTGACCAGCAGCCTCCACATACTGTTCCCCCTCAGCCTTGGGCTGTAGCTACAGCTTCTATTTGTTTTTGGTCGCTGTTGAAGAGTCACTTCCTTCACTCTAAGCATCAACACTTATGTTCAGAAGATGCCTCCATGATGTTGTCCATCACTAGCTGCTGGATGGCAGTTTTGTCCCAAGTATAGTTGATTGTGCCCTGTCAAGGGGAGGCATGGCTCAGTGTAATACAGGCAATAACAGCTAACGTGTGTTGAGCATTTACTCAATACATGCTTCAGAAATTGTACGGAGCACTTTACCTGCATTATCTCATTTAATCTTTATGTTGACACAAGAAGTTAGACGTCATCCTCATTTTACAGACGAGGATACTGAGGCTCAGAGAGGTCAAGTCATTGCCCAAGTCACAGATGGGGTGGGGCAGAGCTGGAACTAGCAGCCAATTCTAATGGTCAGAGCATCTACTCATTACTGACTGTGATCATAAAGAATGTTCCCCATTGTCGCACACTGGGGCCTGTCGGGGGTGTGGGGGCCAAGGGCAGGAAGAGCATTAGGACAAATACCCAATGCATGAGGGGCGTAAAACCTAGATGATGGGTTGAGAGGTGCAGCAGATCACCATGGCACATGTATACCTATGTAACAAACCTGCACGTTCTGCATATGCATCCCAGAACTTAAAGTAAAATTTAAAAATAAAAATTTTAAAAAAGAATGTGTCGGGCACGGTGGCTTACGCCTGTAATCCTAGCACTATGGGAGGCCGAGGCAGGCGGATCATGAGGTCAGGAGTTCGAGACCAGCCTGGCCAACATAGTGAAACCCTGTCTCTACTAAAAATACAAAAAATTAGCCAGGCATGGTGGTGGGTGCCTATAATCCCAGCTATTTGGGAGGCTGAGGCAGGAGAATCACTTGAACCCAGGAGGCAGAAGTTGCAGCGAGCAGAGATCGTGCCATTGCACTCCAGCCCAGGCAACAGTGCAAGACTCCGTCTCAAAAAAAAAAGAATGTTTCTCATTGTCCTGACTTAAAAGCTCTGTATTTAATTGTTTATGCATTCCTTCAATGAGTGCTTTTCTAATCACTCATGTGGCTATCAGCACTATGCTAACTGCTAAGAGGATATCAATAAACAGTTCTTGTCTTCAAGGAGCTTGCAATTATATAAAAGCGGTCAAACATGCAAAAAGTTAAAGAGCAACACAAGAACAGATGATGTGATTAAGCACTCATGCGTGTTACAGACAGTGTTGCAGGTGTTCAGAGGCAGAAAAAGCTCCACGGAGGAAAGACTTTATCTAGGCCTTGAAGGGAAGGATGAATAGAACTTGGAGATAAAGAAGGCACTCCAGGCCAGACACGTTGGCTCACACCTGCAATCCCAGCACTTTGGGAGGCCAAGGCAGGTGGATCATGAGGTCAGGAGTTCAAGACCAGCCTGACCAACATAGTGAAAACTCGTTTCTACTAAAAATACAAAAACTGGCTGGGCATGGTGGCATATGCCTGTAGTCCCAGTTACTTGGGAGGCTGAGGCAGGAGAATTGCTTGAACCCGGGAGGCGGGGGTTGTGTGGGTGAGCCGAGATTGTGCCACTGCACTCCAGCCTGGGCAATAGAGAGAGACTTCATCTTCGAAAAAAAAAAAAAGAAGAAGAAGGCACTCCAGATTGCAGAGAAGGTTATGAACAAAGACTTCCAGGCAACCAGCTCCGCACTACAGAAGCAAATCGACTTAAGGAAAGAAGAAGGAAAGTGGCTATTTGAGGGCACATGCTATGCTCAGGTCCTTTCTCAAGTTCTAGCCGCGCCTTACTTACTCACTCCTTAATGCATCATGCAAAGTAGGTATTATTTTATCAGTTTCGCAAAAGAGAAAACTGACTTTCAGCAATAATAGGTAACTTCCTTAAGTTCCCAGAGCAAGGAAGTGAAGGCCCTGGAACCTAAACCCAGATCCTCTAGCACACTCTCCCACAAATGTCTGATTCTGCTTTGCTGAAATACAGTGAGTATGGCAGGTCCCCAAAGTACATCCTAGGACCTTGTGGTTCCTGGCTGTGCCTGGCCACATCAAAGCAGGGAGGCTGACAATCTCTGTCCCTTCTTGGCTCCCTCTTCCACTCCCCTGAGTGGTTGGGCCACACTTTCAGTGCTCCTGTCAAAAGGCCACCCAATCCCTGCTCTCCTCACCGTGAGCAGCTGAGGGCAACTCCAGCTTCACGGAGAACAGAGAATAGGCCCACGGGGCCTGCAGCCAACCCCTTACCTACTCCCTCACGTGCTTCCTCACCTGCCCTTCCTGCCCCAAGGATGGGCCTTTTCCCACTCACCTAAAACCTTGATAGCCTCCCCTTTCTTCTGCTCCAGTGTCTCATGACATCACCTCTCCCTCTCCCCAGTATTACCCAACTGTCCCCTTTAACTTGATCTTTCCCCTCCACTGCATGCTCACATCTCTCCCATGCTAAGATAAGCTCTCCTTTGACCCTGCATGCCTCCTGCCCAGATACTTCCCTTTCTCTCTCTGCCTTTTTAAGTCCCAAAGAGAAGTCTACTAGGCCAACTTCCTCATTTCCCTCTGATCCTCAGCCCTTTACAGTCGGGCTTCCTCCTCTCCCACTCCAGAAACTCTCAAAAACATCACAGTGCCCTCCTTCTTGCCAAATCAAAGAAGCACTCCATGAGCCTTTCAAGAGCAGACCTCTTGGAAGTATGTGAAAGATTGACTGCTCACTTCCTTCGCTTCCATGACATCCTCTGCCCCTCCTTACCTCTCTTGAAATTCCTCCTCCCTGCTCCTTAAACACTGGTGTTCTTCGAGGTTCTGTTCTCATTCCAATACCCTTCACACTTCACCTATTTTTCTTACTTTCCCATATCTCTACCCCCAGACCTGACCAGATCAGATATCCTCTTAGGCTTTAGACATATTCTGGATGTATCCATTTGGGAGCCCACAGACTTCACAGACATTTCAAATTTGAGATGTTCAAAACTGAAGTCACCATTCCACCCCCCACCCACCCCCAATCCCTCAAACCATCTCCTCAACCTGCATGTCCTTCCCCAGCGAAGGGTACCACCATCTACACAGTGCTACTGGATCAGAAACCCTGGAATTGGCCTGGATGCCTCCTGCACCCTCATTTTCCACATCCAAATGGCACTCCCTAAATAGCTCTTCAAAGTGATTTCTCTCTGTTTCTGCCTCCAGAATTATGTGTGCCATATCACTTCCTGCTGGAAGCTCTTCAAGGATGCATTACCTCATACAGAAAAAGCCCATACCCCCTACTTAGCCTTACACTCCAGGTCTTCCGCCTTTGGACCCTTACCACCTCTCCCTTATTTCTAACACTCTGCAACTTGAACTTCATGCTCTAGTAAAACTAAACCTCTTGAAATTCTCCCTGCTCTCCACCTCCGTGGTGTCTCTCCCCATCTTTGCTCATGCTTTCTTCTCTGCCTAGACTGTTCTTTCCTTGCCTCCACTTTTCTTTTCTTTTTCTTTTTTCTTTTTTTTTAGTTAAGCAGACTTTATTTGAGCAAAGAAAATTTATGAATCGGGCAGCATCCTGAACCAGTAAACGTTCAAAGTGCTGCACCCAGCAACATGGGCAGGCCAAATTTATCGGAAGTAACACACAGAAACAGTTTGACGGGGTACAGTTCAGCATTTGCCTTATATGGACATGGTCTGATCAGCCTGTGACTGGTTAAAGCACAGTGGCTGTGACTTGCTGAGATTCAACTATTTGTTACAAGAATATAGTCTCAGTTGGGAGGCAGTTTACTTAAATACTAAGTTAGGTTGCAGTTCAACAGATATGCCAGCAGCTTTGGGCGAAATTTAATTTAAACATTTCTGCCTTTTGGTCAGCATCTCAATTTTGAGAGATTGACCAGAACCTTGGCCCCTGACCCCATTTTCTGTCACCATCATAATGGACTTGTTTTGTTTCAATATTGAATTCACAATTCACAACTTCACCTTAGTTGGATGATTCTTTATGCTTTCTTCATGTTTTTGTTATTCTAACCCTAATAGACCAGTTGATGTATAAAGAATGGCTGCATAGGAGCACTTAAGACTTCCCAGGGGAAGCAACACAACAGAGAGACAATTATTATTATTTTAATTTTTAAGAGGGAGTCTCACCCTGTCACCCAGGCTGGAGTGCAGTGGCACAATCTTGGCTCCCTGCAACCTCTACCTCCTGGGTTCAAGCAATTCTCCTGCTTCAACCTCCTAAGTAGCTGGGATTACAGGCACCCACCACCACAACCAGCTAATTTTTGTATTTTTAGTAGAGATGGGGTTTCACCATGTTGGCCAATCTGATCTTGAACTCTAGTCCTCAAGTGATCTGCCTGCCTCGGCCTCCCAAAGTGCTAGAATTACAGGCGTGAGCCACCGCGCCTGGCCAGGGAGACTATTATGATGACTATGAGTGGACAATGCCAAGAAACTGAAGTACACTCCTTATCAGGAGTTTCCACAAACAACTAGTCAAAATCAAACAACTCAAAGTCCGTTCAATAAAGATAGTTCAGTAGCATTTGAGTCCAGCTGGTCAGTTTTGGTTCAGGAGATGATGGTGATTAGGGCCACAGTTCACTACAAAAAGACCTGATTTAAACTCACTCCATTAAATGAGAGAGCTATATTAGAGATCTCTCAGAGACCTCCACCCAGCAACAGTGGACAGCCAGTGTTTATAAACAGAAAAAGGAAGTGGCATTGGATATAGCCTGATCGGTTACAGGTCACCCTTTGCCTAATTTAGACACATCTGATCAGTCTGCAGTCTGCCCCTGGCTGAAAGCTGGCTGCTATGGTTGGAGGAGACTTCCTTTCTTCTTACAAAAATATGCCCTCAGGTCAGGTTGTAGTTTGTTTACATATTAAATGAGGTTACATCCCAGTCAAATCCTCCCTACAAAGTATCCCCTATTCTGACCTCTATCATCATAGACTAGTTTTTCTGGTTTTTCAACTTTAAATAAATGGAATCACACAATAAAAAAAAAAAAAGAAGAAGAAGAAGAAGAGAAAAAAGGAGGTTGCAGTTCACTGAATTGCAGCATTTTGGAACAAATTTAATTTTTTTTTTTTTTTTTTTTTTGACGCGGTCTTGCTCTGTCACCCAGGCTGGAGGAGTGCAGTGGCACAGTCTCGGCTCACTGCAACCTCCACCTCCTGGGTTCAAGTGGTTCTCCCTCCTCAGCCTCCCAAGTAGCTAGGACTACAGGTGCCCGCCACCATGCCCAGCTAATTTTCGTATTTTTACTAGAGGCAGGGTTTCACCATGTTGGCCAGGCTGCTCTCGAACTCCCCACCTCAGATGATCTGCCCACCTCAGCCTCCCAAAGTGCTGGGATTGCAGGCGTGAGCCACCGCGCCCAGCCTGGAACACATTTAATTTAATTTAGCAGAACTTACTCCCTGGGCCCAGAGGAGGTAGAGGCAAGAGTTGCTTCCCATGATGAGTGCACCTGATGAGAAGGCAGCTCCAGATGACTCAAAGGAAAACCAAGAATCAGGAGTGAAAGAAAAGCGCAGGTCTTGCCTGCTTCAGGGGAGGACCCCAAACTCCTGGTTAATAGTAGGGACCTGCTTCCCCGTGCACCCCAGCTCCCTCTCCACCATACAGTCGCCTCCTAGGCCTGGCGACCACAATTTGGGGCCTCCTCTGAGGCCCAGAGTTCGCGAAGTCAGGCGACAACCAGCTGAAGTGGTTTGGGCCTTGTGACAGCACCAGATCCAGGGCGAGGTCGTGCTGCTGGTCCTCAGAGTACACGGGCCGGTAGCCCTGCAGCTGCAGTGCGCCGCCGCACACCTCCTGCACACGCAAAGGGCGGCAGGTGGCAAAGACCTTGGTGAAGGGCAGCGCGTGGCGCCGGGCCTGGAAGGCGTTGAGCTCATTCCTAGACAAAGTCTAGAAGGCCTCAAGTGGCCAGCCAATCCCTGATCCATGGGTGATGTTGTGGATCCAGGCCTCGAGCTGCGGCATGATTCACCTTGCCTCCACTTCTCACATGACTTCTATTCATGCATCAAAACTAAACAGATGATGATTTTCTCCAGGAAGCTTTCAAAATCCCTCCCAGATGAGGCTAAAAGCCGCTACTCCTTGGTACCAAACAACTCTATAACTCTGTCATATTCCTACCATCATATTAGATGTATCTGTATGTTTAATGAAAGGATGGATGATAAATGGATGGGTGGATGGGTGAATGGATGGATGGATGATAGGTGGATGAATGGATGAATAGATGATGGATGGATGAATTTTTTCACTACTAGATAAGAGGACAGAATCTGTATTTTTCTTTGATATACCAGCTCCTACACAGTTCAGAGCCTAGTTCATAATATATCCTCAATAAATGTTGACATGAACTGACCTTGAAGATGATGCTGATGGAACTTCCACAGAAGACCAATAAGATACCGATGGGAAATCCAGATATTACTAACATAGATAGAAAAATAATCAAAATGAACATACTAAAAACTTGCAAGCACAGCGTCCCTACTCAAAGGAACTTGCTATTCCTCTAACTCTCTGGCTTGGATTGATGTCTAGGAACAGCCAGCTAAAATCAACCTCATCCTAGGCAAAGATACTTTGGTTGGCAGTAGGGAATAAGAGAAAAAGTTTGGTGTGGAATGAGAAAAGGTAAGAGCTTTCTTTACTGGGGGAACCCATAGTTATAGATTATTCAGAAAGGGAAGCTGTCTAAAAACCAAGAGTCCCTTTTCAGATATGTCAACTCTTAGTTCCTTCAGACATCCCTGGTACAAGTCTTGGCCCCATCCCAGAGCTGGGACATGATTAGGAGACAGAGATCTGCCCCCCTGGCATTTGCCCATTCCCTGGCCATGTAAAGTACAAGCAACTAGATATAATGACAAAAATATTTCCCAACTTTTTCCAATGAGTTCTTGAGCTATTTAACCCTGAGCACTTATTTTATTTAAGAATATCTCAAAATGGAAGAATTGGAGGTGATGCTGAGAAGCCAGGGAAACCCTGATAACTCAGAGACAATTCCAACATTGCAGTGTAACTATCACTCCATCATCACACCCTGTTCACTCAGCAGGCTATGGACTCAGGGGTTCTATTTACCCTAATCCCATATTCCTCCTCCCAAATTTAAAGCCGACCAGAACAACAGGTCTCTTAATTCCCTCTTTAGCTAAGAATTTCTAGCCCTGAGAAATGCAAAGCAAAACCACAATGCGATACCACCTTACTCCTGCAAGAATGACCATAATCAAAAAATCAAAAAAAAATAGATGTTGGCGTGGATGTGGTGAACAGGGAACACTTCTACACTGCTGATGGGAATGTAAACTAGTACAACCACTATGGAAAACAGCGTGGAGATTCCTTATAGAACTAAAAGTAGAACTGCCATTTGATCCAGCAATCCCTCTACTGGGTATCTACCCAGAGGAAAAGAAGTCATTATATGAAAAAGATACTTGCACACACATGTTTATAGCCGCACAATTTGCAATTGCAAAAATGTGGAGGCAACCCAAATGCCCATCAATTAACAAGTGGATAAAGAAAATGTGGGGGGGGGTGTGTATATATGTATATATATATGGGTGTGTGTGTGTGTGTGTATGTGTGTGTGTGTGTATATATATGTATATATGTGTATATATATATGTATATATGTGTATATATGTATATATGTATATATAGTATATATATGTGTGTATATATATATACATATATATATGATGGAATACTACTCAGCCTTAAAAAGGAATGAATTATGAATTAACAGCATTCACAGTGACCTAGATGAGATTGGAGACTATTATTCTAAGTGAAGTAACTCAGGAATGGAAAACCAAACATCATATATTCTCACTCATAAGTGGGAGCTAAGCTATGAGGATGCAAAGGCATAAGAATGACACAATGGACTTTGGGGACTCAGGGTTGGGGATAAAAGACAACAAATTGGGTACAGTGTATACTGCTTAGGTGATAGGTGCACCAAAATCTCACAAATCACCACTAAAGAACCTACTCATGGCCGGGCATAGTGGTTCAGGCCTGTAATCCCAGCACTTTGGGAGGCTGAGGTGAGTGGATCACGAGGTCAGGAGTTCAAGACCAGCCTGGCGAAAATGGTGAAACACCATCTCTACTAAAAATACAAAAAATTAGCCAGGTGCAGTGGCAGGCACCTGTAATCCCAGCTACTCAGGAGGCTGAGGCAGGAGAATCGCTTGAACTTGGAGGGCGGAGGTTGCAGTGAGATGAGATCGAGTCACTGCACTCCAGCCTGGGTGACAGAGTGAGAATCTGTCTCAAAAAAAAAAAAAAAAAAAAAAAAAAAAAAAAAAGAACTTACTCATGTAACCAAATGCCACCTGTTCCCCAATAACCTATGGAAATTAAAAAAATTTAAATAAAGAATTTCTAGCCCTGAACATTGGTTTTATTTGTGAAGTCTGATCCCACAGGTACCTGTTGCTTACTGACATCATGGGCAGAAATATCCTAGCAGATGTCCTTGGAATGACAGATGGAAGGGTTGGAAGTGGAGGTGAAATCTTGAGTAGGTTTCCTACCTGGACAGAAGCAGAGTAGTGCAGGATAAATGTAGATGCTGAGGTGAGAAAAATAAGCAGGATGAGGAGGCTGTAGATTACATATGGGATGCAGAGGATAGGAGGGATACACATTATAGAAGGAACACCACGTTGCATTTGAATGCAGTGTATAGGTGGGAAACAGTGGAAAGGAGGAATACAGAATAAAGGAAAGATTAAGAGTGTAGAAGGCCCAAGTCAAACTTGTAGAGATGAAAACTATGATATCTGAGAGGGAAAAAAATGAATTGGCCATATCTGGCCGGGCACGGTGGCTCATGCCTGTAATCCCAGCACCTTGGGAGGCCAAGGCAGGCAGATCACCTGAGGTCAGGAGTTCAAGACCAGCCTGGCCAACATGACGAAACCCTGTCTCTACTAAAAAATATAAAAACTAGCCGGGCGTGATGGTGGGCGCCTGCAATCCCAGCTACTCTGCAGGCTGAGGCAGGAGAATTGCTTGAACCAGGGAGGCGGATGTTGCAGTGAGCCAAGATTACTCCACTGCACTCTAGCCTGGGCCAGAGAGGGAGACTCCGTCTCAAAAAAAAAAAAAAGAAAAGAAGAAAAATGCATTGCCCATATCTAACAGCAGATTTGATATTACAGAAGAAAAGATTAGATTAGTGGGCTTGAAGACATAACAATAAAAACACAAAGAGAAAATGAAATGCAAAGAAAAAAATTAAAGAATAGAAAAGAATATATCATGCTAACACTAATCAAAAGAAAACCGTATATTAACATCAGCCAAAGACATACTTCAAAGACCAAAGAATGTTACCTGGAATACAGAGAGATATCATGCCATGTCACAATGACAAAGGAGTCAAGAGAATATAGCAATCCTAAATGTTTATGCACCTAATAACAGGGATGCAAAATTGGCAGGCATGGTGGCTCACACCTGTAATCCCAACACTTTGGGAGGCCAAGGTAGGCAGATCACTTGAGGCCAGGAGTTCAAGACAAGCCTGACCAGCATGGTGAAACCCCGTCTCTATAAAAAATACAAAAATTAGCCAGTTGGAGTGGTGGACATCTGTAATCCCAGCTACTCAGGAGTCTGAGCCCAGGAGGTGGAGACTGCAGTAAGCCGAGATCACACTACTGTACTCCAGCCTGAGCAATAGAGCGAGATTCTGTCTCCAAAAACAAAAAAAATTGAAGCAACTCACCACAAATCAATGATAAGCATTTGAGGTAATGCATATATTAATTAGCTTGATCTAGCCACTCCACAAGATGTACATATTTCAAAACATCATACTGCACACCATAAATGTATACAATTTATATTAGCTTATTAAAATTAAATAAATAATAAATTTTTAAAATAAAAAAACCCCAATTACACAATTTAAAAATTGAAGCAATCCTAGCATTTTGGGAGGCTGAGGTGGGCAGATCACCTGAGGTCAGGAGTTTGAGACTAGCCTGGCCAACATGGTGAAACCCCATCCCTACTAAAAATACAAAAATTAGCAGAGCATGATGGCAGGCGCCTGTAATCCCAGCTACTCTGGAGGCTGAGGCAGGAGAATCGCTTGAACCCTAGAATCAGAGGTTGCAATGAGCTGAGATAACGCCATTGCACTCCTGCCTGGGCAACAAGAGCGAGACTCCCTCTCAAAAAAAAAAAAAAAAAAAATTGAAGCAAAAACTAATGAAACTTCAAGGAATAATATACAAATTCACAATTGTAGTTAGAGATGTCAACATCCCTTTTTCAAAAGGTAGAAAAACAAGTACAATCAGCCCTCTCTATCTGAGGGTTTCACATCCACGGATTTAATCAATCATCAATCAAAAATACTTAGAACAAAAGCGGATGGTTGCATCTGCACTGAATGTGTATGGACTTTTTTGTCATTTTTTCCTAAACAATACAGTATAATAATTATTTACATGGCATTTACATTGTATTAGGTGTTATAAATAATGTAGAGACGATTTAAAGTATATTAGACAATATGCATAGATTATATGCAAATACTATGGCATTTTGTATAAGAGACCTGAGCATCCATGGATTTTGGTATCTGAGGATTCTAGAACCAATCTCCTGTGAATACCGAGGTACCACCATAGACCAAAAATCAGTAAGATACGTAAACCAAATTCACTTGATTAACATTTATAAAACCCCACACCCACCACCAACAGAATACACAGCCTTTTGAAGTGCACACAGAACATTTATCAAAATTGACCATATTTGGGGTCATAAAACAAATCTCAATATATTTTAAAAGATTAGTCACATAATGGAATTAAATAAGAAATAAATAACAGAAAGATAAACTAGGGATGTTAGCCAGAATAATGCTTCCTTCAAGTATGTCCACATCCTAATTCCTAGACCTAACAAGAGGTCACCTCACATGACTGAAGGGACTTTACAGATGTAACTAAAGTTAGAGACTCCGTGATGGGAAGATTACCCTGGATTATCTGGGTGTGCCCAATCTAATCATATGAGTCTTTAAAAAGGAAGAGGAAGGCACAAGCATGAGTTGCGGAGAAGAAACAAAAGAAGAAAAAGAAAAGATACAAAGTGTAAGAGGGCGTCAACTCACCATTTCTGGCTTTGTAGATGGAGGAAGGAGGCCATGAGGCCAACGAATGTGGGTGACCTCTAGAAACTAAAAATGGCTCTCATTTTACAGCCATTGAGAAAACAGGGACTTCAGCCATACAACCACGATGAACAGAATTCTGCCAACGACTCAACTCGGCAGGAAACGGAGTCTCCCCTAAAGCCTCCAAAAAGGAATGCAACCTGCTGACACCTGAGTTTTAGCTCAGTGAGATCCATACTCTACTTCTGACCTATAGAACGATAAGATAATAAATTTGTGTAGTTTTCAGCCACTAAACCTACGGTAATTCGTTACAGCAGTAATAGAAAACAAATACACTGGGAACTCTTGAAATATTTGGAAAGCAAATAACACACTTCTAAGTAGCCTATGGACAAAAAACAAATCAATGGAAAAATTAGAAAGTATTTAAACTGAATAATAATGAGAACAAAACATATCAAAATCTTGGGGTTCCTGCTAAAGCAGTATTTAGAAGGAAACGTATAGACAGAATTAAACGTATCTTAGAAAAGAATAAAGGTCTTAAACAATGAGCACAGCTTCCACCTTGAGAAACTAGAAAAAGAAGAGCAAATTAACTCAAAGTAGACCCCAAAGAAAGAAAGAAATAGTGAAGATTACTATTCACAATAGCAAAGATGTGAAATCAACCTAAATGGCCATCAACAGTAGACTGGATAAAGAAAATGAGGTACATACACACCAGGGAATACCATGCAGCCATAAAAAAGAATGAGATCATGTACTTTTTGCAACAATATGGATGGAACTGGAGGCCATCATCCTTAGCAAACTAATAAAGAAAACCAAATACTTCATGTTCTCACTTATAAGTGGGAGCTAAATAATGAGAACACATGGACAGAAAGAGGGAAACAATAGGGGCCTACTTCTGGGTGGAGGGTGGGAGGAGGGAGAGGTTCAGAAAAAAAACTATTGGATACTATGCTTAGTACCTGGGTGATGAAATAATCTGTACACCAAACCCCCATGTCACAAGTTTACCTATATAACAAACCTGGACATGCTCCCCTGAACCTAAAATAAAAGTTAAAATATTTTTTTAAATAAAACTAAACCACATATAGATGAAAAATAATTTAAACAATTATAAACAAAGTTTAAACAAAAATAAACAATATGAGAATAACCATGAAAAATAAAATAAGATCAGAGCTGACATCAATAAAATAGGAAACAGAAAAACAACAGAAAAGGCAATGAAACATTTCAGAAATAAATAATCTGTAAGTAAAAACAAAAATCAATGAGACCAAACAATGGTCCAGAGACCAATAAAACTGATAAATTTCTAGCCAGATTGATCAGGAAAAAAATAGAGAAGATATAAATTATCAATATTAGGAATGAGAAATAACATCACAGGTCCTACAGGTATTAAAAGAATAAGAAGTCAGGCACTGTGGCTCACGCCTGTAATCCCAGCACTTTAGGAGGCTGAGGCAGGCAGATCTCCTGAGGTCAGGAGTTTGAGACCAGCCTGGCCAACAAGGCAAAACCCCATCTACTAAAATACAAAAATTAGCCCGACCTGGTGGCTCATGCCTGTGATCCCAGCTACTCAGGAGGCTGAGGCAGGGGAATAACTTGAACCCAGGAGGCGGAGGTTGCGGTGAGCTAAGATCACGCCATTGCACTCCAGCCCAGGCAACATACTAAGACTCAGTCTCAAAAAAAAAAAAAAACAATAAGAAAGGAATGTTATTGTCTTAGTCCATTCACCTTACTATAACAAAAATACAGAATGGGTGGCTTGAACAACATTTGTTTCTCAGTTCTGGAGGCTGGGAAATCCAAGATTTCCCAGATTTAGTATCTGGTAAAGACCCACTTCCTGGTTCATATCTTCTTACCATATCCTCACATGGTAGAAGGGGCAAGGGGGCTCTCTGGGTCCTCTTTTGTGAGGGCACTAATGCCATTCATGAGGGCTCCACCCTCATGACCTAATCACCTCCCAAAGCCTCCACCTTTTTTTTTTTTTTTTTTTTTTTTTGAGACTCTCTCTGTCACCCAGGCTGGAGTGCAGTGGTATGATCTCGGCTCACTACAATCCCTGCCTCCCGAGTTCAAGAGATTCTCCTGCCTCAGCATCCTGAATAGCTGGGATTACAAGTGCACACCACCACACTCAGCTAATTTTTGTATTTTTAGTAGAGATAGGGTTTCACCCTGTTGCCCAGGATAGTCTCAAATTCCTGACCTCAAGTGATCTGCCCACCTCGGCCTCCCAAAGTGCTGGGATTACAGGCGTGAGCCACCACACCCCACCTTCTCCCAAAGGCCCCACCTTCTAATACCATCACATTCAAGGTTAGGAATTCAACACAGGAATTTCGGGGGAACACAAACATTCAGCCCATAACAGTTATGAACAATCGTGCCAATAAATTTCACAACTCGGGTAAAATGGACACAGTCCTTGAAAAAGCCCACTGATGATGAAATAGATAGCCCAAATAGCCCTTTATCTATTAAATAAATTGAATTTGTAGTTTAAAAAAAATCCAGACCTAGGTAGCATCACTGGTGAAATCTACCAGACATTTAAAGAAGAAATAATACCAATTCTACACAAACACTTCAAGAAAATTGAAGAAGGAATTCTTCCAACTTGTTCTGTGGAGACCAGATTTACCCTGTGTTGATTACCCTGGTTAATTTTATCTGCCAACTTAGCTAGGCCCAGATATTTGGCCTAATACATCAGTATATTGTTGTGAAAGTATTTTTATAGATGAGATTAACATTTAAATTAGTAGACTTTAAGTAAGGTAGATTATTCTCCATAATGTGAGTGGACCTCATCCAATCACTTGAAAGCTTTAAGAGAAAACAGACTGAGGTCCTGTGAGGAAGAGGAAAATCTGTCTCTAGATTGTCTATGGACAGTTGCAACAGCAACTCCCTTGGTCTCCAACCTGCCAAAATACCCTGCAGATTTTAGACATGTCAGCTACATGAGCCAACTTCTCTAGAGAAACAGAACCAATAGGGTACATACACAGTTGTCCCATCCCTCGGTGGGGGATTAGTTCCAAGACCTCCCCATGGCTACCAAAAGCCATGGATGCTCAAGTCCCTTATATAAAATGATGTAATATTTGCATGTAACCTGCACACATCCTCCTATATACTTTAAACCATCTCTAGATTACTTGTAATACCTAATACAACATAAATGCCATATAAATAGTTATTGTACTATATTGTTTAGGGGATAATGACAAGAAAAATTCTGTATCTGTTCAGTACAAGTGCAGTCATCCTTTTTTTTTTTCCAAATATTTTTGATCTTCAGTTGGTTAAATCCACAAATGCAGAACCCATGGATTCAGAGAAACAGACAAACTGAACCAATGGGAGATATATATATATATGTGTGTGTGTGTGTGTGTGTGTGTGTGTGTGTGTGTGTGTGTATAAAATTAAAGTAGACAAAGAAATAATAAAGATTACTATTCACAATAGCAAAGTGGGATACACGCACACAAACACACACACACACACACACATATATATATATCACATTGGTTCTCTGTCTCTGGAGAACCCTAATATACTGATACCAAAAACAAAGACATTACAAGAAAAGAAAACTATAGACAAATCCTCTTATGACTTAGAGGCAAAAATTCTTAACAAAATTTTAATAAATTTAATCTAATAACATATCAAAAGAATAATACCAAATGACTAGAATTTTTTTCAGGAATGAAAGGTTGGTTTAACATATCGTGCCATCAATGTAATGTACCATATTAACAGACTAAAAAAGTAAAACCATATTATCATCTCAATGGATGCAGGGTAAGCACTTGACGAGACCCAACATCTATTTTTGATAAAAATTCTCAGCAAACTAGAAAGAAAAGAACTAGCTCAATCTGTTAAAGGACATCTAAGAAAAACCCACAGCTAATGTACTTAAAGATGAAAGACAATGCTTTCCTCCTAAGATCATGAACAAGACAAGGATGTCCTCTCTCCACTTCTATTCAACATTGTACTGGAGGTTCTAGCCAGTGCAATAAGCCAAGAAACAGAAACAAAAAGCACCCAGATAGGAAAGGAAACAAACTGTTTTTGTTCACAGACAACATGATTGTCTATGTAGAATACTCAACGGTCTTACAAAAAGTTACTAGAATTAATAAGTGAGTGTAGCAGTTTTGCTTTTTGTTTTGATTAATATACAAAAATTAATTGTATTTTTATATACTAGTAATAAACAATTGGAAATTTAAAAAATTTTAATACCATATATAGCCTGGTACAGGGGCTCACACCTATAGTCCCAGCATTTTGGGAGGTCAAGGTGGGAGGATCACTTCAGTACGGGAGTCCAAGACCAGCCTAGGCAACATAGTGAGATCCCGTGTCTACACAAAAATAAAAATATTCAGGCATAGTGGCACATGTCTGTAGTGCCAGAGCTACTTGAGAAGCTGAGGTGGGAGGATCACTTAAGCCCAGAAGTTCGAGGCTGCAGTGAGCTATAATCATGCCACTGTACTTCAGCCTGAGTGACACAGCAAGACCTTGCCTCTAAAAAACCAAAAAAAAAAAACAAAGCACATATAATAGCATCAAAAATATAAAATATTTCGGAATAAATCTGGTAAAATATATGTTCATGTATGAAAAGACTCAATAGTGTTAAGATGTTAATTCTCCCCAAATTGATCTATAAATGCAATACAATCTTGATCAAAATCCCAGCAGGCATTTTTGTAGTAACTGAGGAGCCAATTCAAATGGAAGTGCAAAGGACTTAGAGTAGCTAAAACAACTTCCTTTAAAAGTTTTGGGCCAGGCATGGTGGCTCACGCCTGTAATCCCAGCAGTTTGGGAGGCCAAGGCTGGCAGATCACCTGAAGTCAGGGGTTTAAGACCAGCATGGCCAATGTGGTGGAACCCTGTCTCTACTAAAAATACAAAAATTAGCCAGGTATGGTGGTGGGCACCTGTAATCCCAGCTACTCAGGATGCTGAGGCAGGAGAATCACTTGAACCTGGGAGGCAGAGTTTGCAGTGATCCAAGATCAGGCCACTGCACTTCAGCCTGGGCAACAGAGTGAGACTCCATCAAAAAAAAAAAGTTTCACCTTGCCAGGGGTGATGGTTCATGACTGTAATCCCAGCATTTTAGGAGGCTGAGGAGGAAGGATCACTTCAGACTTAGGTAGCAACACTGGTGAAATCTATCAAACCCAGGAACTCAAGACCAGTCTGGGTAACAAAGCAAGACTCTGTTTCTACCAAAAAATTTTTTAAAATTTGCCAGGTGTGGAGATCACTACTCCATCCTTGAACTCCTGGGCTCAAACAATCCTCTGGCCTCAGCCTCCCGAGTAGCTAGGACTACAGGTGCACACCAGCACACCTAGCTAGCATGAGTGTTTTTTGTTTTTGTTTTGTTTTGTTGGTTTTTTGTTTGTTTTTTTATCATGTGACATAAGATTTATTGACTTCATATCAGCATTTAAGTATTGTTAACTTTTTTTAAATTTTATTATTATTATACTTTAAGTTTTAGGGTACATGTTTGTTTTGTTTTTTGAGACAGGGTCTCACTCTGTCGCCCAGGCTGGAGTGCAGTGGTGAAATCATGGCCCACTGTAGCCTTGACCTCCCCAGGCTCAGGTGATCCTCCCACCTCAAACTCCCAAGTATCTGGGACTACAGGTGCGCATCACCACACCAGCTAATTTTTTTGTGTATTTTTGTAAAGATGGAGTTTCTCCAATATTGCCCAGGCTGGTCTCGAACTCCTGAGCTCAAGTGATCCACCCACCTCAGCCTCCTAAAGTATTGGGATTACAGGCATAAGCCACTGCACCTGGCCAGGCACCAGTGTTTTTAAAGCTCCCAGAAGATTCCAATGTGCAGCCAATGTTGAGAACTGGGGAATGAGGGATGTAAATGAATCCGAGGAATACAAGGTATTATGAATGTGTGGAACGCGAGAAGGATCCAAAGTTTTGGTTAGATACAAGCCATGGAAGGGATGCCCAAGGTAGAGAATCCAGTGGGAAAGCAGGATCTTGGGTTAGGACGACTGCAGGAGTAGGGATAAAAAGGATAGGGATAACTCAGAACTATGAATGAAACATGTGAATTAGACATTTGTTCTGTCTCTCATGAAATTAGGGTCTGAATGTATCTTGAGAAGATGGTGGGCAGAATCATCCAATTTTCTGGCTATGTGGTTACTAATTCTTTTCTCCTTTGGGAACCCAGGTCTAGGAAATTCTCAGTCATTAAACTTTCCAGAGGCTCTTTAAATTATTTGTGTAATCAGAGAACAAAAGAAGGAATCCCCTGCTCTGGGATCCAGGAACAGGCATAAAAGACATAAGAGAGAAAGTGGCCTCTATTCTCCCTCTAAACCAGAGACTCTGAATTTGGGCTGTTTCAGAATCAACTGGAAACACCCTGCCTAGAGTGCGTCTCTAGCACTTTTATTTTATTTTATTTTATTTTATTTTATTTTATTTTATTTTATTATTTTAAGACCAAGTCTCACTCTGTCACCAGGCTGGAGTGCGGTGGTGCAATCTTGACTCACTGCAACCTCCGCCTCCCGGGTTCAAGCAATTCTCCTGCCTCAGCCTCCCGAGTAGCTGGGATTACAGGCGTGCGCCACCATGCCCAGCTAATTTTTGTATTTTTAGTAGAAATGGGGTTTCACCATGTTGGCCAGGATGATCTCAATCTCCTGATCTTGTGATCTGCCCGCCTAAACCTCCCAAAGTGCTGGGATTACAGGTGTGAGCCACCATGCCTGGCCGCATTTATATTTTTAATAAATCCTTCAGGCCTCCAAAGTTTCAGAACCATAGCTATTTTTTTTAAGATAGGGTCTCACTCTGTAGCCCAGGCTGGAGTGCAGTGGCACAATCATAACTCACTGCAGCCTCCAATTCCCGGCCTCATGCAATCCTCCCACCTCAGCCTCCCAAATAGCTAGGACTACAGGTGCCCACCACTGCACCGAGCTGATTTTTTTTTTTTTTTTTTTTTTTTGGTTGAGATGGGATGTTGCTATGTTGCCCAGGCTGGTTTTGAACTCCTAGGCTCAAGTGATCCTCTTGCCTCTGCCTCCGAAAGTGCTGGGATTACATGCATGAGCCACTGTGCCCAGCCTAGAACCACTACCATTAGAAGTAATAGAAGATGACATCTATTGAAAATATCCCTGTCTCAGCCAGGTGCAGTGGCTCATGCCTCTAATCCCAGCACTTTTGGAGGCTGAGTGGGTGGATCATTTGAGGTCAAGAGTTCGAGACCAGCCTGGCCAACATGATGAAACCCTGTCTCTACTAAAAATACAAAAATTAGCTGAACTTGGTGACACATGCTTGCAATCCCAGCTACTCAGGAGACTGAGGCAGGAGAATCACTTGACTCCAGGAGACAGAGGTTGCAGTAAGCCAAGATCATGCCACAGCACTCCAGCCTGAGCAACAGAGCAAGACTCCATCTCAAAAAAAAAAAAAATCCCTGTCTCAAACTCCTGCTTTCCAGGTAGATGGAGCAGGATAATGTGCTTTAATTGGTGAAGGGTTTCTGATCCCCGTTTATCATGCAGAAGGCAGGAGCAAGCCAGGGACGGGTCCTGGCGAAAGGAAGCTAAAATGGTGCCTTTGATACAGGGGAAAGGGATACGAAAGGGGCTTAGGTGAGACCTCCTTACAGCTAGTGGCACCTGGTCAGCAGGGCCATAGAGTTGAGGCCATCCCCTTAGCAGCAGTGGGACTTTGTTACACACACCCTCTGAGTCTTGGTGAGAAACTAGTCCCAGGGCCCCTTGTTGTCTCTGCCACCCCCATTCATGACATCATGGAAACTTCTGTGCGGCTGGGCTCCTGAACACAGCAGCCTGCCCTCGGCTGGATGAGGCAGCCAAAACCCTAAAAGGGTTGTGATAGGGACTGGAGTCAACAAGTAGCTGTGGGAACGTGGTGGCGCAGACCCTTCACCCAGGGAGCCCTGTGGGCTAGAAACACCAGACAGCCAGGATGTGGCGAGAGACTGCCCAACACACTGTCTGTGTGGGGCAGAGGAAGGAAGGAGATGAAGGAAGGAACAGGTAGGTAGGAGGGCGAGATCCCAAGCAAGTCAGGACAACTCCCATGCCTTGCTCAGGAGCCTTAAGAAGCCCAGGCACCTGCTGAGTGAAAGAGGATATATTTATTGGCTGAGCAAGAAGGGAAGGTACAGTTGGTAATGGCTGCTTCTAGAAGCCACCAGTCTCAGGTTCACTTGTTCCGAGCCCAGTTTCCTCCAAGGCGGCTGTACTGAACATCATCTCGATCTCGGAGGGGCTAAGAGAGGAGAAGAGCAAACGGTCAGGAGGCAGGGTTAGAACTCTTCAAGGAAGGGCCCCAGCAGGCCCCGACGATGAGAGCTCCTGCCTGACCTCTCCAGTCACACCCAGCAATGAACTCCCCAGTAGGACCCTTCCCACGTGCAAACAGCATTCAGTGTCAGCCTCTCTATCCCCACTTACCCTCCCTTCATTCCTGCCTCCTTCCCCTCAAGGCTCACCTGATAGACCTGGTCATTCCTCAACAGAGCTTGTGTGTCGGCAGCTAGAAGAACCAGAGAGAGACATCAATGGCCCAGCAGATGGGACAGTGAGATCCACCCTCCCACACCCTCAGAAGTCTGCATGAGTGATATGAACACACAAGTTCTTTCAACAGTCAAAGTTCTAGGAGTCTTTAGGAGATTACAAGAGTAACTCCCAGCTGAGACTAAACCTACCACCAGCCCCATTCCTTAGCTGGTGCATAAGCTCACTGGTACACACACACACACGCGCACACACACACACACACACACACACACACTCTCATGCTCTGCTCTTCCACTAACCCCCAGACAGCCTTCCAGTCTCATGTCCAGCAAAGCAGAAGACTCCCAAAGCAAGGAGCAGAGTGGCAATGACATCAGTGACAATGATGCCAGCCACGGTGGCTGGATCCAGCTCCACACAGCTCTGGCACACTGTGGGGGAAGGGAGGAGAGAGGAGAGGTTGAGAGCCTTTAAGATCAGGGAACCATCCTCTGCCTCCTAGGGCAACCCTTAGATCTCTTATGCCAAAACCCAAACTTCAATAAGACCCTGGGAGAAAGGCCTGGTGATGGGCTTGCCACACCTTCCTCCACCCTGCATCCTAAGGAATCCCTGGGAAGAGCCAAGAAGTAATTTCAGCTTTTGGGACCTTGAACAAGGTGGTGGGCCAAACCTCTCACCCAACCAAGGCCGCAGTAACATGACCCCTACTGCTTTGTCTTGCTGAGTTAAGCTCTCTCTTCCACTTTGAAGGTCCCCAAATCTGGCTTGTACCATTACAATAGTGACCTCACTTTGTTTAGAGAACAGATGGGTTCACCATATCCCTCTCTAGCCAGAAAGTTCTCACATCCAGAAGCCCTATCCATTCCAACCCAAAGGGTTCAGGAAGCACGTACTTCGATAATGAACTTGCACGGTAGATTCTTTGTCCTTGTATGTATCTGTCCCATTACACCTATATATTCCTCGTGGGTCCAGGATGCGTTTTCCCAGGTCCAGTCTTGTAATGTCTGAGAGCAGTGTTCCCACCGTTCCCTCTACCCATGTGACGCTGGTATTGCAATTCACAAACACTCTGTCCTCAAGTTCCTCTATAGGTATCTTGAAGGGGCTCACTAAAGGGGAAAAAATATCACAGTTGGAGACAGCTCTTTGGTCTGCACCAAGCCCTTTGTTCTGCGGAAGCTCATACTTAACAGAGACCATTTTCCTGGTCCAGGACAGTTTATGGCTTCCATCAAGAGAGACAGAAGTCACAAGAAAAAGCCTTCAGAAAGTTCCCCGCCAACTGCAGGGGTCAAGGGGGACATGAGGATGCCATTCAAGCAGAGGACAGGTCTTGGGGCCTTGGTGCAAAAGAGGACCCCTCAGAGCAGGGTTGACCCAAGCACCTTCCTGGAAATGAATCCAGACCACTGATGAGGAGTAGGGGGAGCACGGACCACTGAAGCACCCAGAAGATGTGGAAAGACAGAAGAACATTCCTCGGTTGGAAATGTCTGCATTTTTTCTTCAAGGAAACATCTAATTCTACTTCCCAGCCATCTACAACACTCCCACTTCAGCTTCTTATCCTCATCCTTCCTCATTGCCCCTGCTCCACTGACAACCAAGAAAGCGGGGCTCTCAATACTGAAGCCTTTCACAGGGCCAGGGATGGCTGTGGGTGGAGACCAGCTGGTTTACCAGCCCCTGAATTATCAGCCAAGTGGTCCAGAACGGGACCAGGGCAAATCCCATGTACAGTTTTCCACCCTTGGTTAGAAGGAGGAGAACAGGAAAAAAATTTTATTGAATCCATCCCTAGAGCTCCTCACAAGTCAAGTCTTGTGGGAGACTTTTAGGGCTGGAGGTGAGTGCAGCAACATTCCAGATGCAGTGAGTTCCTCTGACAGCCTGAGCACATCTCCACAGGCCACAGAGGCACTACAGTCTATGCCTCCAAACACAGGGAAAAGTGGAGGCTACATTCATTCATCCTGGGCTTCACACTCAGTCCCAAATTTGGATACAAGAGCATCTTCTAGAAAACCCTGAAACAGCTGTTGCTCACACTTCTGAAGCAGGTTGGAAGTATATGTATGTATACTCAGGGAGACACATGCACATCAAATGCTTCACATCCTACAGTCGCGTCCTCTTCAGGGATCTGTCTCCAGTGGAAATCCTGAGTGTCCTAGTGCAGCCAACTATTAGGTGACCATTGGACCCAGTTTGCTTAGTGTTGAAGGGGTTCCTGGGACATGGGACTTTCCATTTTAAAACTGAAATTGGCAAACTGAGATGAGTTAAAATCCTCCCATGTAACAACCCCTCAAATCTTCCCTCCCTCCTGCTCAACCTAAAGTTAACTTCTCTTAAAGCATTCACATGAGTGCTAGGACATGCCTCCAGGGATGACATAATCACGGCCAAACAAACAAGAGTCCTGATTCCAGAGGCCATCAGGCCTAAAAGGAGTAGTGCAGGAAGCTGTGCTCCCAGATTCAGGTACATACGTACTGAGCTATTTTCTGCAGATCTCTGGCCTAAGGCCTTCTGAGAGTCATTCTAGGCCCACATGCACCCATGGCTGGAGTCAGTCAAAGCCAAGAGCCTGTTTCCCAGACTCTATGCTACATCCTGCCCCTGCCCTCCTGACACCCCTGGGGTGCCTGGTGAACTGAAGCTAGCACCGAGAAGCATTTTTTTTTTTTTTGAGATAAGGTCTCACAGGTTGCCCAGGTTGGAGGGCAGTGGCATGATCACAGCTCACTGAAGCCTTGAAATCCTGGGCTCAAGTGACCCTCCTGCCTCAGCCTCTCAAGTAGCTGGGACTACAGTTGTGCACCACCATGCCTGGCTAATTCTTTTGTTTTTTGTAAAGATAGAGTCTCATCATGTTGCTCAGACTGGTCTCAAACTCCTGGCCTCAAAGGATCCTCCCACTTCGGCCTCCCAAAGCTCTGGGATTACTGGTGTGAGCCACCGTGCCTGGCAAGAAACGCTTTCAAGTGGGCCTCACTCCCATCAGTAATGTCCCTCTCAGGTCCCTTCCCCCACCCACCTGGAGTAGCCTTACCTTGCGAGAGAAGGGTAGCCAGTACCAGGCCAGACAGAAACGTGCTATGTTCCATCTCCCAGCGGAACTCAGCCAGTAGATAAAGCCAGGTCACCGAACTATCAGCCTGGGTGAGAGCTGCCCTCCCCTAGCTGACTCACAGGTACCGGAAAGAGGAGAGTGGGGGAGGAACTAGAAGATGTCTGCTTCTCTGCTTTCTGCCGTTGATGATGGGAAATTGTCAGAGTGGGGGTGGGCTAGGGGTAGGGTAGGAAGGAAGCGGTGTAAATTGCTCTATCTCTGAGCAGGGAGCTGGCAGAGAATATGGAAAAGGTGGCCTGAACTTTAGCGTCCCTATTGACAATGCAACCACATTTACACACAACCTAAACACTGCCACATCTCGAAGCCCCTTGAGAGAAGCCGTCGGCCCCATAGCGCAAGCCGTAGCAGCTAGATTTCTCATGGAGGCTGATCTTTCTCAGGACCCTTCACTAGGCAGCCAGGGACACCAGATCTAGCAGCTTCTTGTCAGTGGGAGGTTGGGCTTTACAGACCCCAGCCAGAGATTTGAATCCTGGGTCCAATACTGCCTACCTGTGGGGCCTGGGCCAGCCATAAGATTTTTCAGAGTCTTATTCCATTAGTACCATTATTAGGATTCAAACAAGATGTTTGCATGGTGCCTCACGCATCATATGTGCTCAATAAGGGGTAGTTATTAATAATAATATAATTGACTGACAGGCAATATTGAGCCTCCCGGTGAGACAAATGGACCTTTTTCCCCTGTGGCCTACGAGGATCTGAAACTCTTCACGCTGCTGCAGTTAGACTGTCACTTACCTGGGGACAGAGTCATGCCTGTCTTGCTCACTGCTATATCTTGTGCCTGGTACATAACAGGAGCTCTGCACATTTTTGTTGGCTCACTGACTGACTGGCTGAGGGAGATAGGGGCCTGAGATCCTGGACATTCAGTCCGGGCTCTGGCCCCTGAAAATGTGCTGGCCTGTCCTCAGAATTTTTCCACCTATTCCCTTCCAGGCGCCTCTTTCATGATCTCAAAAGAATAGTGAAACCAGGTGCCGTGTCTCACGCCTGTAATCCCAACACTTTGGGAGGCTGAGGCAGGCGGATCACAAGGTCAGGAGTTCGAGACCAGCCTGACCAACAAGGTGAAACCCCGTCTCTACTAAAAATACAAAAATTAGCCGGGCTTGGTGGCACACACCTGTAATCTCAGCTACTCAGGCGGCTGAGGCAGGAGAATCGCTTGAACCCAGGAGGTGGAGGTTGCAGTGAGCTGAGATAGCGCCACTGCACTCCAGCCTGGACAACAAAGTGAGACTCTGTCTCAAAAAAGAAAAAGAAAAAAAAACTGAAAAAAATTCCTGAATGAAGGCCTGGACTGAGGTGGCTTTCCATTCGGAGGTCCAGCCCCAAGCAGCTGAGAGTCCCTCCTAAATTCATTACCTATAGCAACAACAACTAGCAACAAGTAACAACTGGCTACAATCCTAACAACTAATGACAGGGACATTTATCTCCCTCATGAAGAAACAGTCCCAGGACCATCTCCCACCCAGCATCCATTGCGGTTCCCTGTGCAAGATGAGCCTCTGAGTGGGAATCCAGCACTCTCTCCCTCTCCTCCTCCACCACCTCCACCCTCCTTAACGGAAAAACAAAAGGCATCTGCACCTGCAGCCCTGCTGAGGCCCCTGCTGCTCACGCTTGCAGCAGAGGGTGGAGGCTCTGGGTTCTTGCCTTCTCTCAAAGGCCCTAGCCCCAACAGTGATGGGTGGAGCCAGTCTAGCTGCTGCACAGGCTGGCTGGCTGGCTGCTAAGGGCTGCTCCACGCTTTTGCCGGAGGACAGAGACTGACATGGAACAGGGGAAGGGCCTGGCTGTCCTCATCCTGGCTATCATTCTTCTTCAAGGTAAGGGCCTACTAGGGGTCTGGCAGCCTGGGGAAGGGCTCAAGGGAAGAGCCCATCACTAGTGAGACAGGAATATTGGGATCCCTAACTTTCAGCCTACCTCTGCTGTCACCTTAGAGTTCAAAGAAGGGCAAAATGGAGCCTCTTAACTGTTCTCTGCTAGAGAGAAACAGTGTCCCATGGAAGAGAAGGAATCTTTGTCTCTGAAAAATGCAAACAGAGTACTTAACTGGCTGAAGAGAGGACCCTGTTACCGCCATCTTAGATTTGAATGCAGCCCAAAAGGGCATAGGCCAAGAAACTAGAAGGAAAAAGTATATGTTCCCTACTTCAGAGCTGGGGGCTAGCAGTCGAGCTATGAAATGTCCATTCACTCAGTTCGGCAGTTGGCCAATTGGTCAACAAAGATGGGTGAGACCCTAATATGTGATACGCCATGAGGAAATAAAAATGAATAAAACACTTATGCTCTACAGAGCTCATAGTCTCATTGGAGAGATTAGTTTTCGTGGTGCCAGACTGAGTGTACAGTATAGTATGGGTGCCTGCATGAATACTCCATTGGAATATCCAATAGGAAGTGGATGAACTGGGTTGATGCCTGGAGTCTGGACATACTGCGAAAGTTGAAACCATGGAATTTGCTGAAGTCACATAAGTACTATGTGAGGAAGAGGGAGCTGAAGATGGAACAGTGAGGGCACCAATTTTAAGGGGCAGTTAGAGAAAAAAAACATTCCAGGAAAGAGATAAAAGGAGAATCAAAGAGCTGAAATAATCAAATGTATGCACTACCTTGGAAACCAAGGGAGTAGAGAGCTTCTAGAAGAAGAGAATTACCAAGAGTATAAAATGTTAAAGAGAGCCCACTAATATAAGAATATATTTAAAAGTTTAAGTCTGCGGGATGTGGCAGAATATGCATCATGGGTGATTTAGCACAGTTTCAGCAGGGTATTGTGAGTGGAAGCCAAGTGAAAATTGGTAGAAGGTGAAGGTCAGGTGATGAGGTCAGCAAGTGTAGACTATTCTTTAAAGAAATTTAGATGAGGAGGGAGAAAAGACTGGGTGGTAGGTAGAGGAGGAAGTAGAGTCTAAGAATAAATGTTTTTGAGGGTGAGAGAAACTTGAGCACATTTCTAGGCTAAAGGAGAAGATGATGAGTAGAGCAAGGTCCTGGAGTTGATGGTGGAAGGACAGAGTCAAGAGTGGGGTCAAGAGCACAGAGGGGAAGGCAACGTTACCCTCTAAGACCGGGAGAAAGGAAGTGCAAACGGAGCTGGCCACAAATAGGTTTATAAAGGGAAAGGAAGCTAAAGGAGAAAGGACAATAACAACTTCCGTGTTCTAAAAAATCCAGGTGGGAGGCAATGCCACCTGCTGAAACTGAGCTGGGTGATGACCGGTTGGGAGACTTGAAGAGGACAGTGAGACGGAGTCTAAACTGTCTAGTCTAAACGGAGAGCTTAGAATAGAATTATTTCTGAGAGAAATGTGAGGAAAAGTCAGCTAAAGACAACACAGGTTGAGGAGCAACTCTCAAGCCTGGGTGAGGTGGCTGCATATCGTGGAAAGAGCATTTGAGTTGAGCAGTAGAAAACCTGAGCTCTGGATCCAGCTTGGACACCAATGAGCTATGTGTACTTGAACAACTCCTCCACTGTCTGGGAGTTCTCATGCCAGCCAATCCAGAAATGTGGCAGGGACGGGCATGGTGGCTCACACCTGTAATCCCAGCACTTTGGGAGGTTGAGGCAGGTGGATCACCTAAGGTCAGGAGTTCGAGACCATCCTGGTCAACATGGTGAAACCCCATCTCTACTAAAAATATTTTTAAAATTAGTGGGGTGTGGTGGTGGGTGCCTGTAATCCCAGCTACTCAGGAGGCTGAGGCAGGAGAATTGCTTGAACCCAGGAGATGGAGGTTGCAGTGAGCCAACACGGTGCCACTGCACTCCAGCCTGGGCGACAGAGTGAGACTCCGTCTCAAAAAAACAAAACAAAAAAAAAAGAAATGTGGCTATATGACCTCTTAAGTCCTAAAAGGAAACCTCACTCAGATATGCAACATTAAAAGATGTCAATCAGCCAGGCACAGTGGCTCATGGCTATAATCCCAACACTTTGGGAGGCTAGGGAGGGAGGATCATTTGAGCCCAGGAGTTCAAGACCAACCTGGGCAAAATAGGGATACCCTGTGTCTACAAAAACTACAAAAATTAGCCAGGCATGTTGGCATGCACTTATGCCAGCTACTTGGGAGGCTGAAGTGGGAGGATTGCTTGAGCCCAGGAGCTCGAGGCTGCAGTGAGCCATGATCACACCACTGCACTTCAGCCTGAGTGACAGAGCAAGAAAAAAAAAAAAGATGTCTCAAAAAAGAAAAAAAAAAAAAACTATGTCAACGTTCAGTGCAATCTCCTTCCCTGAAACCAATTTAGAATGAGGGGTCTCTGTCTTCTCTTGGTCTTCTGATCAGGTGGTCAGGAGAAGAACTAGTTAGAAACCTCTTTAACTGTTTGTCTTGCCTTTTCTCCCATTTGCTCATTTATTCATTTGCACATTCATTCAACAAATAAAGTTCCTACCATGTTCCAGGCACTGCACTGGATACTGTTCAAAAATAATCCCGCCCTGCATGAGGTTCTAAGACAGTTCACTTCTTGTATTTCCATTATACTTTGACTCATGACCGCCTCTCCCTATCACACACACTCCAACTCTAGCCACATTACCTCTCTTGTCCTTTTCCAAAGCTGCATCTTATTCAGCTATTCTTTCTACTCAGAATGACTTTCTCTATCTGGTATATTCCTGCTTACTCTTCAAGGCCCCGACAAATGTCATTTCCTCTATTAAGCTTTCCCTGATCCTCACCCTTGGACAAAATTAATAGCTTCTACCCTTTTTTCATATGCAGTCATATAAGCACTAAAAGATAATGTATACATTCTATTAAATTAATTGCATATATGTTTCAATTTTTTCACTTCATTCATAAACTTTGGAAGCAGCAGTTGATTCTTCATATCAGCACTCTTTTCTTTCATAATATCTAATTATTTTAGGTCGTAATAGTGCTCGTTAAATGTTTGGATTAAATCTAATTGAATTGAATTCAAGTGCCAGATCTCTGTAATATGTCTACCATGCAACTCTACTACCCTAAGGTTTTGTTTGTCTGTTTGTTTGTTTGTTTTTGTTTTTTTGAGACAGCTTTAACACCTAGGCTGGGGTGCAGTGGTGCAATCTCGGCTCATTGCAACCTCCACCTCCCAGGCTCAACCATTCCTCCCACTTCAGCCTCCTGAGTAGCTGGGACTACAGGTGCATACCACCATGCCCGGCTAATTTTTTTGTATTTTCTGTAGAGACAGGGTTTCGCCATGTTGTCCAGGCTGGTGTCTAACTCCTGGGCTCAAGCAATCTGCCCACCTCAGCATCCCAAAGTGCTGGGATTACAGGTGTGAGCCACTGCTGCCAGTCAACTCTGAGTTTTGAGACAGCTTTGAGGACTAATTGAAAAGCTAACTTCCCTGGGACATCCAGGGTTTTTATAAGAAAAGGATCACCAAGGCTGAATATTTTATAAGGAACTCAGCCTAAAGGTTTTGGATAGTGCACACCCACTCCTTGCCAGGGCATTAGCTGCTTAAGAAGCAGAGTGTTCTGGACCGGATAGGCAATATCCTTACTTACATATACTACAATACAATTCTGATGCTAACCCCCCAAATTAGTGTCAGACCCTACAGGTTAAGAGCATGGTTCCCAACCAGATTGCCCTCACTTTAAATGCCAGCTACAAGTTCAGGGTACCCCAGACCACTCACATTTCTGACAAACTGCCTGCAATCATAAGGATTCCCATGACCCTCCTCATTGATAATTTGCTAGAATAACTCACAGAATTTAAGAAAGTGCTGTACTCCCTATTTCAGTTTTATTAAAAAATAAAATAAAATCAGAACCAGCTAAATGAAAAGGGCAAGGTCTAGGAGGGTCCTGAACACAGAGCCTCCGTGCCCTCTCCCCGTGGAATTAGAACACATCGCCCCCAGCACTCTCCCACACTCTGCCAGCACATTGATGGGTTCACCAACCAGGAAGCTCCACCAAGTTTTTATTGAGGTATCTTTACATAGGCATGATTGATTGAATCATTGGCCGCTTGACTGATCTCAATCTCTAGGATCCCTTCCTGGGGCTGATACCACTAGTTTCAAAGCTGCAATCCTCTTACCATATGGTTGGTCTTGACCAGCACCATCCTGAGTCATTGCCATGCATAAACTCAGGTATGGTCTAAGGGTCCACCACAGATAACAAAGCCACTCCTGTCACTCATGAAATTCCAACGGTTAGAAACACCCTCCCAGGATACCAGGACAAAGATGAGACAAATTATTTATTATCACCTTGAATTCAATTGGGTGATTTAGTCTACAATCCGGAAAACTAAGTATAGATACTACCATTTTCATGGATTTGGATCTTTCTTCATCTTGGCCTCAAATAACCATGGAAATACTTCAGGGCATCTGAACAACTCCATGCCCAGGTAATACTCTATCTCTCTTCTGTCTTTACAGGTACTTTGGCCCAGTCAATCAAAGGTAGGAGAAATGGCTTCTTTCTATACTCAGACTCAGAATATTGACGGAAATTTGGCTTCCTACAACAGTAGTCCTACAGGAGCGAACAGTTTAGAATGAATGAAAGGACGGGGATAGATAGGTGATGTCTCTATTGTCAACCAAATCAGTGATCTGACATAACCTGTTCCGGGCAGCTTGCCTGTAGCTAAGCATTTCACTGGTCTCTTACAGGAGAAGCAGGACCCTAGTAGCTAGGGACACATCTCAAACTGTGACCCATGAACCAGCAGGTATTGGCGTCACCTGGGATCCTGACGTTAGTCTCTGTCAATCCTTCTCTTTAGTTCATCTATTCTACCCAAAGTGATCTCATCATCTGGTATGCTGTTAGCAGTTTCTTACCTGTATAGTATCTTTCAAATAACATGCCCCAAAATCCCAAAGTTTTACCCCTACTAATTACAGCAATGTCTCTTTTATTCTTCACCCCCGATGCAGATATTGGCGTCACCCGAGAGCATGTTAGTAATGCAGAATCTCCCCTCCCCAGAACTACTAAATAGCACCTGAAATTTTAACAAGATCCCCATGTGATTCATGTGCACATCAAAGTTTGAGAAACACTACTCTAATGATCTCCTGGTATGCAGAAGCAGGGAGAATTTCAGAGGCAAGATCCTTAATAGAACCATGGCTTTTCTCATTTCAGGAAACCACTTGGTTAAGGTGTATGACTATCAAGAAGATGGTTCGGTACTTCTGACTTGTGATGCGGAAGCCAAAAATATCACATGGTTTAAAGATGGGAAGATGATAGGCTTCCTAACTGAAGATAAAAAAAAATGGAATCTGGGAAGTAATGCCAAGGACCCTCGAGGGATGTATCAGTGTAAAGGATCACAGAACAAGTCAAAACCACTCCAAGTGTATTACAGAAGTATGTAATCCCCTTTGGTCTGTTTGTTGTGAAATTAATCAGTATTTGCTGTTCTGGTGAGCTTTTTATCTGGGGTGAAAGTGGAAATAGATCCTCAACAGTAATATTATCGCCTGTTCTCTTAATTTCAGCTTGCCTCTTTTAAAATACTGTAAGATACTTCCCTCACCCTATTGAAAAACTACAGCCAGTCCTGTAAAACTTTGTTTACCTTTGGGTGGGCTCCATGGATTCGAGCAATTCAGCACTGAGTTGAATGAAGGGGTTGGGGAGACAGGGGTGATCATAAGGTGAGCAGCAGTGAGAACTGGAGCGCAGTGGAGCATGAAGAGCATCTAGTCTTCCTTCTGTTCCAGATACTTCCTGGTAGTTAGACTACATGGGCTTCCCCAGGAATCCTGGGGGACTTAAGAGCATCAAGATGCATTGAGTTTTGGCGCAAGGATCTTCCCTTGCCCCGCCACCCACAGAGGAAAAGCCTGCTGCCCTCCACAGCGGCATTATTGCAGATAGGCAGGAGAAAACGAACCAGGAAAAACAACTTTCGCAACCTGAAGGTTTGTCTCTCCTTTTCCCTGCAGTGTGTCAGAACTGCATTGAACTAAATGCAGCCACCATATCTGGCTTTCTCTTTGCTGAAATCGTCAGCATTTTCGTCCTTGCTGTTGGGGTCTACTTCATTGCTGGACAGGATGGAGTTCGCCAGTCGAGAGGTAAAAGAATGCTCTTAGATGAGAGATGGGACCACCTGAGACCCTCAGCTTTCCTCCTACCATTATGTACCCAATAGAAGAGACTGAGTTGGTGCCTCTTGCTAGTGTGCATAGTTGGGTGAGGCTGTATTTCTCTGAGACAGGAGAAAAGGATACTTGGTGTTATCACAGCGTGTTCACCGGTCTCAAGATACAACTCCCTCTGTGAAAAAAAAAAAAAAAAAAAAACAGGCGCAGTGGCTCACGCCTGTAATCACAACACTTTGGGAGGCCGAGGCGGGCAGATCACGAGGTCAGGAGATCGAGACCATCCTGGCTAGCACGGTGAAACCCCGTTTTTACTAAAAATACAAAAAATTAGCCGGGCGTGGTGGCGGGTGCCTGTAGTCCCAGCTACTCTGGAGGTTGAGGCAGGAGAATGGCATGAACCAGGGAGGCGGAGCTTGCATGAGCCGAGATCGTGCCACTGCACTCCAGCCTGGGCGACAGAGCAAGACTCCGTCTCAAAAAAAAAAAAAAAAAAAAAAACTATTTTAAGTAAACCCTTACATACAGAAAAGTGAATCACAAGCATACAGCTCAAAAAAAAATTCACAGAGCAAATACACCCATGCAGCCAGCACATAATTTAAGAAAGACAATATTACCAATGCCATTGAAGCCCCTCCTGTGGTCACTTCCAGCCACTACCCATCCTCAAGAGTGAGCATTGTCCTGACTTCTAACAACAAGGATTAACTTTGCTTGTTTTTGTTCTTTACGTAAATGGACTCATATACTAAGTATTCTTGTGAGTAGCTTCTTTCACTCAACAACATGTTTATGTGCTTTATCCATACTCTTGTGTGTATATAAAACTCTTATTGTTATTTAGTATTCCATTTTGTGAATATAACCCAATTTATTATGCATTCTACCTTGTGTGGATTCTGTTTCTTTTTTGTGCAGCTTCAGACAAGCAGACTCTGTTGCCCAATGACCAGCTCTACCAGGTAAGGGGATGAAGAATAAAAGAGACATTGCTGTAATTAGTGGGGGTAAATCTTTGGGATTGAGGGGCATGTTATTTGGAAGATCCTATACAGGTAAGAAACTGCTAACAGCATACCAGATGATGAGATCAGTTTGGGTAGAATAAATGAACTAAAGAGAAGGATTGACAGAGACTGAGGTCAGGATCTAGTGAGCACAAGTTGAAGAACACACTGAGAGGGACACATGAAGAAACTCTCGACAGGCCGGGCACTCACTGTAGACAGGCCATGGCTCATGCCTGTAATCCCAGCACTTTGGGAAGCCAAAACAGGTGAATCACCTGAGGTCAGGAATTCGAGACAAGCCTGGCCAACATGATGAAAGTCTGTCTCTACTAAAAATACAAAAAAAATTAACCAGGCGTGGAGGCGCGCACCTGTAGTCCCAGCTACTCAGGAGGCTGAGGCAGGAGGACCACTTGAACCCAGGAGGTCGAGGTTGCAGTGAGCTGCGATTGCGCCACTGCACTCCAGCCTGGGCAACAGAGCAAGACTCCGTCTCAAAAAAAAAAAAGAGAGAGAAAAAAAAAGAAAAAAGACAGAGCCTCCATCTCCTTGTCCTCTTTCCATCCTCAGGACCATGAAGTACCCACTCCAAACTCTCACATATAAAAAACATTCAATAAACATGCATCAAATTAATTAATAGAGGATGGAAAAAATGACTTATGATTGTGCTGTCCTTTCCAGCCCCTCAAGGATCGAGAAGATGACCAGTACAGCCACCTTCAAGGAAACCAGTTGAGGAGGAATTGAACTCACGACTCAGAGTAGGTGGGTTCTTCAATGCCAATTCTAATAAAGGACCCTTGCATCAACTGCCCTCCCAGTTGCTTCTAAGTCTAGCTCCCTTCCCTAAGCGGCTATAAGCATCAGACTCTGGGGATCAGGGATTGGGACGTGGTTTGGGGTACTCTTTTCTAAAAATTCTGGGGCCATACTGATTGTCTTGGCCTAGGAAAATATGAATTTTATGTATCTGTAAATCCTGTCAGAGCAGGGCCTCAAGCCATAGAGATGCTGAATATTAATCTTAACCTACATTCGAATTTCTCATTACACTATTAACATTTTGGGCTAATTAATTATTTGTGATGAGGGGCTAGCCTGTGCATTGTAGGAGTTATGGAAGCATCCCTGGCCTCTCTCCACCAGATGCTGGTAGATTGTCCAGTGTGACAATCAAAAATGTGTCCAGACATTACCAAATGTGTCCAAACATCACCTCCAGGGCAAAATCACCCTTAGTTAAGAACCACTAACCCATATTAACCTTCCAATCAATAAATCAATCAGTCAGAAGTTATGATTTAATTAATCTATCTGAAGTTTCTATCAGGAAGACAGGGTTGAAAGCATTATTTGGTTTTTTTGAACAAATTGCAATTTTTCTTTTTTCAGTCCAGGTGTTCTCCTCCTATTCAGTTCCCAGAATCAAAGCAATGCATTTTGGAAAGCTCCTAGCAGAGAGACTTTCAGCCCTAAATCTAGACTCAAGGTTCCCAGAGATGACAAATGGAGAAGAAAGGCCATCAGAGCAAATTTGGGGGTTTCTCAAATAAAATAAAAATAAAAACAAATACTGTGTTTCAGAAGCGCCACCTATTGGGGAAAATTGTAAAAGAAAAATGAAAAGATCAAATAACCCCCTGGATTTGAACATAATTTTTTGTGTTGTAATGTTTATTTCGTTTTTGTATAGGTTATAATTCACATGGCTCAAATATTCAGTGAAAGATCTCCCTCCACCGCCATCCCCTGCTACCCAGTGACCCTGTTGCCCTCTTCAGCGACAAATTAGTTTCTCTTTTTTTTTTTTTTTTTTTTTTTGAGACAGTCTTGCTCTGTCACCCAGGCTGAAGTGCAGTGGCACCATCTCGGCTCACTGCAACCTCTGCCTCCTGGGTTCAAGCGATTCTCCTGCCTCAGCCTCCCGGGCAGCTGGGATTACAGGCACACACTACCACACCTGGCTAATTTTTGTATTTTTAGTAGAGACAGGGTTTCGCTCTGTTGGCCAAGCTGGTCTCGAACTCCTGACCTCAAGTGATCCGCCCGCCTCAGCCTCCCAAAGTGCTGGGATTACAGGTGTGAGCCACCATGCCCGGTCTTAAAACCAGTTTCTTATATATCTCTCTGGAGGTATTCTAGGCATATATGAGCACATTCTCAAGTACATATTATCCTCCCTTCCCCTATCTTTTAGACAAATGATATCAAACTATACATCTTGTGAGATTATTGCATACCATTATATGAAGAACTCCTTTTTAATGCAGCCATATTGTACAAATAGACTATGAGTTATTTAACCTGTTATCTATCAGTGGATATTTAAGTTGGTAGTTGGTTCCAATCTTTTGCTCTTACAACAATTCTGCAATGACTAACATTGTATAAATATCATTTTAAAAAATAATTGCATTGAAGCATAATTTACATGCCATAAAATCCACCCATCTTAAGTGATTTCACCTGTTCTCAGAAATTTTTAGTAAATTTAACTAATTATACAGCCATTACCATAATCCAGCTTTAGGACATTTTCTTTTTTTTCTTTTCTTTTCTTTTTTTTTTTTTAAGTGGAATCTTGCTGTGTGGCCCAGGCTGGAGTGCAGTGGCGCGATCTCAGCTCACTGCAACCTCCACCTCCTGGGTTCAAGCAATTCTCTTGCCTCGGCCTCCCGAGTAGCTGAGACTACAGGCACATGCCACCACGCCCAGCTCATTTTTTGTGTATTTAGTATTTGTGTATTTAGTATTTGTGTACTTAGTAGAGACAGGGTTTCATCCTGTTGGCCAGGCTGGTCTCCAATTCCTGACCTCAGGCGATCCACCCTCCTCGACCTCCCAAAGTGCTGGGATTACAGGTGTGAGCCACCACACCAGGCCCGTAACTGTATTTTAATATAGCCATTCTATGGATTTAATATGGTATTTTATTATGGCCTTAATTTGCATTTCCCTAGATACTAACCATGCTGAGTGTCCTGTCATGTGTTTATTAACCATTCATATATTTTTAGTGAAATGTCTATCAAATCTTTTGCCCATTTTTAAGTTGACTTATTTGTTTGTCTTCTTACTATTGGGTTGCATATGTTTTTGATATAAGTCCTTTATCAGATATATGATTTGGAAATATTTTCTACCAATCTGTGGTTTGTTTTTCTTAATGGTGTCTTTTGAAGTGCAAAAGGTTTGAATTTTGAAGTACATTTTACTGATTTTTTCTTCTATATATTGTGCTTTTGGTATCATGTCTAATAAATCTTTACGAAACCCACAGTTACAAAGATTTTCTCCTGTCTTCTTTTTATACTTTTTACAGTTTTATGGTTTTAACTCTAACAATAAATGTGATTTTGAACATACATAAGACTATTTGTAACAAACACAAATAAATTGAATTGTTAGGCACTTGTATTTGCATTTGTAATTTTATTAACTATTGCCAAATAGCAGTTGTAAACACATACACACACACAAGTGTATATACACATATACATATATACACATATACATATATGCATATATACATATATACACATATATACATATATGCATATATACACATATACATATATGCATATATACACATATACACATATGCATACATGCATATATACACATATACGTATATGTGTATATATGTACACATATACACATATATGTGTATATACGCATATACATATATATGACAGGGTCTTGCTCTGTTGCTAAGGCTGGAGTGCAGTGGCACAACATTGGCTCACTGCAGCCTCGACTGCCCAGGCTCAAGCAATCCTCCCACCTCAGCCTCCTGAGTAGCTGAGATTTCAGGCATGTGCCACAATATCCAGCTAATTGTTTAATTTTTTTTATAGAGACAGGGTCTCACTATGTTGCCCAGGCCAGTCTCAAACTCTTGGGGTCAAGTGATCCTCCCATCTCATCCTCCCAAAGTGCTGGGATTACAAGTGTGAGCCACTGTGCCCAGCCAGGTTGTACCAATATACACTACCAATAACAACAAACAAAAGTGCCTGTTACTCCATACATGTTCCAACAGTGTATTATTAAACTTTTGAATCATGCCAACCTGAATGGCTTCTCACTATAATTTTAGTTTACATTTTTCTTATTAAAAATTGGAGGCTAGGTGTGGTGGCTCACACCTGTAATCCCAACACTTCGGGAGGCCAAGGCGCGTGGATCACCTGAGGCCAGTAGTTTGAGACCAGCCCAGCCAACATGGCAAAACCCTGTCTCTACTAAAAATACAAAAAATTAGCTGGATGTGGTGGTGGGTGCCTGTAAACCCAGCTACTCAGGAGGCTGAGGCAGGAGAATTGCTTGAACCTGGGAGGTGGAGGCTGCAGTGAGCTAAGATTGCACCATTGCACTCTAGCCTGGACAACAAGAGTGAAACTCCGTCTCAAAAAAAAAAAAAAAAAAACTGGAGTAAACCATTTGTTTTTCCTTCTCATGATACATAAGTTCACATCTTTGGTCTTTTTCTTATTGACTTACACTAACCCCTTACATATTTGGGAAACTAGGTCTTTTGTGATATTAGTTGCAAGTCTTTTTCCAACTTTATGTGTTTTTTAACTTTGCTTAAAAAAACACATTGGTTAGTTTTTCACGCACACTTTACAATTATTTGCATGTAGTATAATTCACTGGTCTCCTATGGCCTCTAGGTTACGTTTCATATTTAGAAAGTCTTCCTCCATTTTAAAATTATCCTTTTTTAAAAGTTCCCCCATGAATTCCTCTAGAATTTTTATGGTTTTATTTTATGCATTTATATCCTTGACCCATCTCGAATTGATTTTAGCATCAGATCTAATGTAGTAACCAACTTTAAATACAGATAGTTACCCAGTTATTCCAGAAATATTATTGAATGATTCATTTTGTGTCCATTAATTTTAAATGCTGTTACAACCCCACTTGCCAGATTATAAGCTCCAAGAAGGAAAAGACTTATGTTTTTTCACCATGGTATCCTTAGGAACTAGAACAGTGGTAGGCACACAAAGATTGCCCAGGGCTTTGTGTGTGTGTGTGTGGTAAAAGATATATAACCTAAAATTTACCATTTTAACCTTTTTTTTTTTTTTTGAGACAGAGTCTCACTCTGTCATCCAGGCACTCTAGTGCAGTGGCACGATCTCGGCTCACTGCAACCTCTGCCTCCCAAGTTCAAGTGATTCTCCTGCCTCAGCCTCCCAAGTAGCTGAGGTTACAGGCGCACATCAACATGCTCAGCTAATTTTTGTATTCTTAGTAGAGACAGGGTTTCACCATGTTGACCAGGCTGGTCTCGAACTCCTGACTTCAAGTGATCTGTCCACCTCGGCTTCCCATAGTGCTGGAATTACAGGCATGAGCCACTGCACCCAACCCCATTTTAACTATTTTTAAGTGTACCATTCAATGGCATTAAATATATCCACAATGTGTAGCCATCATCAGTACCCATTTCAGAACTTTTTCATCCTCCTAAACAGAAACTTGGTACCCATTAGACAATAACTCCCATTCGCCTCTCCCTCCAATCCCTGGTGACCTCTATTATACTTTCTCTCTCAAGGAATGTGCCTATTCTGTGTACCACATATAAATTGAATCATACACTATTTAGTCCTTTCTGTCTGGCTCGTTTCACTTAGCATAACGTTTTCAAGGTTCATCAATGTTTCAGCATGTATCAGAACTTCATTCTTTTTCAAGGCTGAATAAGTCATCTGTAGCTATATACCATATTTTGTTTATGCATTCATCTGTTAATGAACATTCTGGGTTATTTCTACCTTTTGGTTATTATGAATAATGCTACTGTAAATATATGTATACAAGTATCTGAGTTCCTGCTTTCAGTTATTTTGAACATCTATATCAAAGCAGAATTGCTTGATCATGTGGTTATACTATGTTTAACATTTTGAGGAATCATCAAACTGTTTTTCCAAAAAGTCTGGACTATTTAACGTTGCCATCAGCAACGCATAGGGTTTCAATTTCTCCACATCTGCCAACAGTTACTTTCCTTTTTTTTATAGTTGCCATCCTAGTAGGTATTAAGTGGTATCTCATGATTTTTATTTTCATTTCCCTAAAGACTAGTGATGTTGAGCACTCTTTCATATGCTTATCCACCATTTGTACAGTTGGCCTTCCATATCTGTGGGCTCTGCATCTGTGGCTTCAACCAACCATGAATTGGAAATATTCCAAAACAAATTTCATCTGTATTGAACATGTACAGACTTTTTGTCATTATTCCCTAAACAATACAACACTATTTAGATTTATGTTGTATTAGGTATTATAAGTGATCTAGAGATGACTTAGTCATCTCTAGGATGACACAGGAGGATGTGCATAGGTTATATGCAAATACTGCATCATTTTATGTAAGGAACTTGAGCATCCTTGGATTTTGGTACCCAAGGGGGTCCTGAAACAAATCCCCCACAGATACCAAGTGGATAGTCATTCTCTTGGCATGTATCTTCTTTGGAGAAATGTCTATTCAAGTCCTTTGCCCTTTTTTGAACTGAACTGTTTGGGGGTTTTTCGTTCTTGTAGTTCTTTATATATTCTAGAGATGAATCCTTTATCAGATATATGAGTTGCAACTATTTTCTCTCAATCTGTGAATTTTCACTTGCACAGCGCTTTTAACTCTTGAAAATTATGCTGCTTCTATTATTTATGTGTATCCCGATCTCTTGCCCTCGTGACCTGCCCGTCTCAGCCTCCCAAAGTGCTGGGACTACAGGCGTGAGCCACTGTGCCTGGCCATCTATGTGTATCTCAAAACAACCTTGTAGGATGTATACTGTCTCCACTTTACAGATAAGAAAACTGAAATCCAATCAAAGATAGCACACTCCAAAGATTGCTCCAAAGACAGCACAACAATAACAACAAACTTGTAGTTGTTATTGCTGTTAGTGTTATCCCTTTGAATAATAGAGAGTAACAGAAGCTGCTTCAAAAAGGTCTAGGACTGGTGGGAAAATAAGAGAGCAGACCCCCAACAGAGGTTGCGAGCAGAGCCGGGGATCACAGAGTTTTATCTGCCCTCGGTACGCTGATTTCCAAAACCCAGCCTCATATTCTATACTCCAAAGCGCACTGCCAGGTGGCCCAACTCCAGCCCCCACAATCCGATGCCAAAGCCACTTCTTGCCACTTCCGGCCCGCCTCCAGCCCGCCGCTAACAAGCTAGCGCATGCGCTGTAGGACTATTTGCTCGCCGGTCCCCCGGGTGAGCCTGCACACCGTGCTTCCGGCGCGGAGATGAACTTCCACATGCCCCGGCGCTTGTTGATGACGTAACTTCCGGTTGCTGTGCTGAGTCGGAAGTGAGAGCCTTTCGGCTGCTGAGTTTCTGTCGTGTCGTCGCTGCTGGCACTTCAGGCTCTGGTAAGGCAGGCAATAGCTTCAGGGGACGGGGTCGTTGACTTTGCGTTGTGATGTTTTCTGCTGGTCCGATGCGACTTAGCCTGTTCACTCTTATCTTCTCCAAATTCTTTCTCCTGTGCTTTCCTAACCAGGGACCTTCTCCTTCTTGAACTTCGACCCTGTCTGATTTGGAACCCCTTACAGTGCCCCAGCTTCTGATGTCTCTTTGTACATTTCTGTCCCCATCTTTGCCAAGCCCCTCCAGGAAGAGGCCAGAGCGCTATCATTGCATTATCTTTTGACTTAACTTTCTCTAGAACGTGCCCCGGGCGGGTGGATCTCCCTCCTTCCCGCGAATCCCTTATGGAACATGGAAGGATAAAATATAAAGAGTAGATAACAAATAGGCAGATGCCAAGAAGATAAGATTAATCGCGAGTCGTAAGCAAACCAGTTCAATGCATACGTCAGGGTGTTGATATTTCTTAAGGCAGGTGATGAGTTCACCACAGATAACTCTTGGGGCACTCTGCTTCATGTTTCCTTGGGTTTAGAAGACACTTCTAAAATTGAGTGACCATGCCTCATGACCTTATATTTGATGAGCCTTCCTTTTAGGATCACTTTTATGCCCTGACAGCAAGCATGTGTTTAGTCTCGCTGTCATTTACTGTTTTGGTCTCACGTGGAAGCCCACCTGCGATAAAATGGGATCCAAGAAGGACTGCTGTCTGCTTTTTGACTTGAGATCCTTCTAGGCTGCAGATAGATGTGTTGATGGAATTTGTTGCCACATTAGCATGGCCTGATAGTGTTAGGTGAAACATACGACAACGAAAATTGTTTCTTAATTTCTATTTTAAATTGATATTTTAATTTCTATTTTAAATTGATATATGTATTATTTGCCAGGACACAGACCTTATGGGAGTATGATTTGGTAGAGCTTGATTTTGACGATCCCAGTTTTACAAAGTGTTCCAGATATTTCTGTTGAAAAACAATACCAAGTCTGATGTTAACACACTTGTGTGTTCATGAGAGCTGACAATGGTCTTAAAGGATTAGTGGTACTATTCATAAACAAAAGCTTGTATCAGGAGGAAGTGACAGAATTTTGTAGGACAGCTATTATAGATACAGATCTTTGCAGCAAGTATATCAGAGTGAAACTTGTTTTCAGGGAGGATATATTTTAAAAGAATCAAATCCAAAAGCTTCTAAGGTTGGTAGCTGTAACATCCCAAAGTGTCTGACAACAGGATAGTGTTGTATCTCTGTATGGCAGTTGAAAATAGGAAAAAAAGTACATACATATATGTGTGTATATATATGTGTGTGTATGTGTGTGTGTGTGTATATATATATATATATATATTTTTTTTTTTTTTTTTTTTTTTTTGAGACAGAGTCTGGCTCTGTCACCCAGGCTCTGCTCTGGAGTGCAGTGGCACAATCTCAGCTCACGGCAACCTCCATCTCCCAGTTTAAAAGTGATTCTCCTGCCGCAGCCTCCCAAGTAGTGGGATTACAGCCTGGCTAAGGTGTGGTGGTATGCGCCTGTAATCGCTTTTAGTGGAGACGGGGTTTCACCACATTGGCCAGGCTGGTCTCAAACTCCTGACTTCAAGTGATCTGTCTGCCTTGGCCTCCCAAAGTGCTGGGATTACAGGCATGACCTACTGCGCCCGGCCCTGAAAATAGGAGATTATAAATCCCGAGTGACATTATTGAATATTAAACAAAATATTTAGGTTTCATTTTATCGGACCTTTAGAGTGGGTGATTATCTGGGTACTCTTACTTTGGTAAGTCCATTGAACAAATCTAAACTGGCATCTCCACAAAGGTTCTCATCAAGTGATCAGTCCTCCTTTTTCCTGTAAAATTTTTCTATAAGTGACTACGCAGTTTTAGCCCTTTTTTAATGAAAAAAAGTTTGTGCACAGATTTGACGTACGTGTGAAAAAGATGAGCTTAGTGAAAGGTAGGTGAGAACCTTTTTGTTTTTCACAGATAGTAGAGATGACAACAGAGACTTATTTCCATCCACCATTCTACACATGCCAAGATACCAAAGAACCAGTGTCTAGCCTGGTAGCTTGACCTTCCACTGCAACCTAAGACAAGTAGTAAAGCCCTTACCTTGAAGTAGGGTCATGGGTGATGCTGTTGATTACAAGGAGTTCAGAAAGAACTACATGTAAGATTGAAGCCATTCAGTAACTACTTATTTAGGATTTTGTGATTGTGATGTATAATGCCAGACACAGAAGAAAGAATAATCAGATATGAACAGGTAATCAGAAGAGCTTACAGCCTAGCAATGTAGAAGATCTGCTTAGAAATACAATGCAGAAAGTTTAAAATCCTAGTAAAAATAGAGGTAAAATGTAGAAAGCTAGTTTCTTTATACAGTGCAACAGTATAGTATTGAGAAAGAAGGAAGTAATGCAGTTTATGGTGATAAATTCTTTTTGTTTCTCTTGATAGTCTTTTTGTTTGTTTGAGACAGTTTCCCTCTGTTGCCCAGGCTGGAGTGCAGTGGCACGATCTTGTCTCACTGCAACCTCCGCCTCCCAGGTTCAAGCGATTCTCCTGCCTCAGCCTCCTGAGTAGCTGGGATTCCAGGTGCACGCCACCATGCCTGGCTAATTTTTTGTGTGTTTTAAGTAGAGATGGGGTTTCACCATGTTGGTCAGGCTGGTCTTGAACTCCTGACCTCATGATCTGCCCGCCTTGGCCTCCCAAAGTGCTGGGATCATAAGCATGAACCACTGTGCCCGGCCTTCTTGATAGTCTTAAGAGCTTCTCTGTCATATGTCCTATATTCCTGGCTTTCAGCTTCCTTTCTGCTTACGTGTTGCAGGTGATGCATGTCCTTTGTAATAATCTGGACACTTTTCAGTTGTGTTTTAAAAAACATCAAACTGGTTTAGGCATTTAGGGAAATTTTATTGGTTTTTATAACTGAAAAGTCCAGACTTATCTTTCCATCTCTCAATTCTATTTTCTAGTGTATGTTGGCTTGGTTTTAGGCTAGGCCTTTTCTAAATGGTGTAAAGATGGCAACTCTTATCTTACCGGCTTATCAACTCAATCAGGAAAAAACTCACTTTTCCGTAGATTCAGCTGAAGTCCTGAAGCTGGTATTCATTGACTCTGTTAGGCCTCCATAGTGTCTTGTGCCCACTCCTGGATCAATTGCTTTGGCCGGAAAATGCTGTATTCTTTTTAGCCTGGCCAGACTTGTATGTTCATTCCTGGGGCTAGTGGGTGAGGTCAACCCCTTCTGAACTGGTCAGCCTCTTCTGGATTGAGTGGAGTGGATACCCAAAGGAAAAAAATGAATGTGATGTTTTAGAGAGAGAAATAACAAGAGCTCAATATACTTTTTGCATTCCTCTGGAATTTGAGGTATTTTAGGATGGAAGTAGAATGGTGGTCAGCTAACAATAAGACAATTCTTGGTGTTTTTACATTAACTACAGGTAATAATTAAACTTGTGCAGTAATTACATGGGGAAAATCCCTCTCATTAATTTCAATACTAAATATGGTATCTTTCCCTTTTTTTTGCATTATTAAGCTTACTGAAATATACATAGCAAAAAATAAAATACAGAAGGCCAGGCGCAGTGACTCATGCCTATAATTCCAGCACTTTGGGAGGCCGAGGTGGGAGGATCACTTGAGGTCAGGAGTTCGAGACCAGCCTGGCCAACATGGTGATACCCCGTCTCTACTAAAAATCCAAATAACAGTTCAGTTCCTTGAAGCAGTAAAGCTTTGAGCTGCACTGAGAGGAGACTAGACTGCCTAAATCATTACAGCTAATTAGCCTTTAGCTCTTGTGTGGAAAAAATGGCAGAGGAGCATGAAGCAAGTGCTGAAGATGCCTCAGAATTGTCAAGAAATGTTATACATAATCTCTTTCTCTGGTAAATAAGGGTAACTTTTTCGACCACATTAGCTTTTCTTTTTTTTTTTTTTTCTTTTTTTTGAGACGAAGTCTCACTCTGTCACCCAGGTTGAAGTGCAGTGGCACAATCTCAGCTCTCTGCAACCTCTGCCTCCCGAGTCCAAGCAATTCTCCTGCCTCAGCCTCCTGCCTCCCAAGTAGCTGGGATTACAGGCACCTGCCGCCATGCCTGCCTAATTTTCGTGTTTTAGTAGAGATGGGGTTTCACCATGTTGGCCAGGCTGGTCTTGAACTCCTGACCTCAGGTGATCCACCTGCCTCAGCCTCCCAGGGTGCTGGGATTGCAGGCATGAGCCACTGCACCTGGCCCACATTAGCTTTTGTTGATATGATCCTGTGAGGAGTCTTGCCTCAATAACCTAAAGGTAGACCAAATGTTCTTTTTTTCTTCCTTTGTACCCCTACTCCCGCTGTTTCTAAGGTCTCTGTCCTTATAGCAGTTCAAGATCCTTATGAACAAAACATTCATACCCTTTGTCTCTTCCCACCCTTTTCAGGGTTGTATTTAATATTTCTATGTCATGGCCTTAAAATTTCAGAAAGGGGAGAAAGCCTTTCAGGGAGCCCTGCTTATTCTGTTGTGCCACTGAGTTCACTTGGTCTTGAATGAGGAAATGTAATCAGAAGAGTGTGAATGCAGGCTCAGCCAGCTCTACTAAACACCTTTGAGGTATCTATATTTCATATTACACAGTAGACCTGACCGTTGGAATTCGTGTTTCTTCAGTATTATTTTAAGAAATCAGGTAAACAGTGAAGGTTAGATATAGCATGAAGCAAAGACCATTTAATTTTTAGTGGAAGAAATATCAGTATTTTTAAGCCTAGAAATAAATAGATTGCTTAATCTATGTTAAAAACCCACAACATACAGCTGAACTGCTTCCAGTCCTGATTTGCCAGAGTCCAAATCTAAGATATGGGCTTTTACTTAATTTATATGTAGCTGAGAAATATCCATCCCCAGCCCTAAGTCATAGAAGTGCCTTGTCCTCACTCCAGTGAATGAGAACTAGACTGCCAGCTTAATTCTTGGGAAATCCATAATTCTTGTCTTATTATTTTTCAGTGCCACATTGTTATTACAATTAGTAGGTGAGTTCTCTCTTTGACTCCAATAGTACTTTCTACTTAACCTGTTTTCTTAAAGGTATTGCAAATAAAAGCATATCAACAGATTAATGCATTCCAGCTAAACATGTTTTAGACTTTTTAGTTTCAGCTATCTACAAATCAAGCCACCGAGTCCAGCTGGTAGGTTTGTAACCATTTTGCCAAAAATGTTTTGAGTTTGGGGACAGGAATTGGAAAATCTTAACCCAAAGTATTTTAAAATGTATTGTATTTGAGAAATGGGAAAAGAAACAACCACAGGTATATTACAGCTATTGTGTCATCTGCCCTCTTGTGTCTAATACCTGTCCTTTGAACAGCCTCTCCCACTAGGTCTGGATGGAGGATACCTTAAAGTGAAATGACAGACCAGGAGAATAACAACAACATCTCAAGTAACCCCTTTGCTGCTCTTTTTGGCTCCCTGGCTGATGCCAAACAGTTTGCGGCAATCCAAAAAGAGCAGCTGAAGCAACAATCTGGTAAGTGGAGGAGCCAATAGCAGCAAATAAGATGACCTAGAATGGGGTCTTCCGAAATTAAGTATTCTTTGAGTCCTTAATTGCAATTGGAATTTAAGTTTGGAACAAAAGTTGGTTTTTGTTTGTTTGTTTAGAGCAGAAATTGGGGTTTTTTGTTTGTTTGCTTTTGTTGTTGGTTTTGTTGTGAGTCCCTCCCCTCCGCTGTCCTCTCCACTGTACAAAAAGAGACCAGATAACAGGTGGTTCCATAGTAACAGATGCCAGTCGTGATCCCAAAGCTGTCAGGCTGTTTTCTTTAAAAGAAAAAAAAATCACCTAGTAAAAGCTATTTAAATAAATGTTTTTAACATGGGACACAGAGGTGGTAAGTGTAGGTGTAGAAAGCAAGTCATGTGCAGCTATAGAAAGTAGATGTAAAAGGAAGAACTATAAAAGCTTTTTGACCTGTAGGCAAATGAGACTTGTTCTTAAGCTCAGCACTTCAAAGGCCCTCCCAAGCAAAGTGCTTCTTCTGTTCCGATGAGTGGCATCATTTGTAGCTTAGTCGTGTTAGGACAGACTTTTTTAAAAAATCTGATCCTTAGCCTTACTATGAAAAACATCAGAATAACATCTCACTAATCAGAAAAAAACGGTTTTCTTTCAGGCACTGAATTTAAGATCAAGTCCAGCTTCCTCCTATAAGGAGACATATACACTAGAAGAATTAGGATTTTTCTCAAATATGTTAGTCTTCTGAAGATATTCACAATCTTTCAAACCAGAAATTGCTCCACTTCTCCTCTCTCCGAAAAGAATAATAGTGTTTTTCTTTTGAGAGAAGGAGAAGTGTTTGCATTTTCCCTTTATTTTGTTTATTTTAAAAAAAAAAACACTCAGGTGCATAGCTGACTTTTGGCCTTTCAGTTAGAAAGGGCTGAAGAAAAAAGAGGTAAAGGCAAGACAGATGAGTGATTGATGCAAGGGAAAAACAAAATCAATGTTGATTTTTTTTAACATGGTATTTTCAGTCTCTGAAATCTCTCCCAGATTTCTATGATACGGGGCCAGAATGGGAAACTCTGGTTTAGAAGATTGTAGGGGAAAAAGCAGAGTGAAAAATAGGAAAAATAAGGAATGAGAAAGTATGATTTATGAGTATGTGGTTGAGGGAAATTTTGCTAAACAGATTCTTAGCTTCTGTCACCATTGGAGGTCAGAGAAAAACTCAACAGTATAGCAGCTGAGCAACAGAACGCTTGTCCTTCTGGCTATAAACAGACATAAATCTGGCTAGAGTTGGGAGCATTGAAGGCACATGCCCTTCTGTTACTATTTTGGCACCTCATCATCCTAGTTTGTTTACACTGAGTTTATCATGCTACCAGGTCCAACCTGTTTCCACTAGCAATTAGTACTTTGCCAAAACCTTTGGCTTCCTATGTTGAGCTTATACTCACCACACTGAAACAACTCTTACTTTGAGAGTTTTACCTGGACTTTCAGAGTAACCATTCTGTCAATAGAGAAAAGTAGGTATAGACTCATATGTGGCATATAGTGAATAACACTACTTTTATGTAGTCATTCAACATGAATGATGGGGCTGGGCACAGTGGCTCGCGCCTGTAATCCCAGCTCCTTGGGAGGCCTAGGTGGGCAGATCACCGGAGGTCAGGAGTTCGAGACCAGCCTGGCCAACATGACAAAACCCCGTCTCTACTAAAAACACAAAAATTAGTCGGGCATGATGACAGGCGCCTATAATCCCAGCACTCTGGGAGGCCAAGGTGGGCGGATCACCTGAGGTCAGGAGTTTGAGACCAGCCTGGCCAACATGGTGAAACCCCATCTCTACTAAAAATACAAAAATTAGCCGGGCGTGGTCGTGGGCGCCTGTAGTCCCAGCTACTTGGCTGAGGCAGGAGAATCACTTGAACCTGGGAGGTAGAGGTTGCGGTGAGCCGAGATCACACCACTGCACTCCAGCCTGGGCGACAGAGTGAGACTCCATCTCAAAAAAAAAAAAAAAAAAAATCAAAGGATGGGAGCAGATTTTGAGGACAGAAGTTTAAAAAAAAAAAAAATCGAAGGAATTTCATCAGTAAGAAAAAAATAACAAGAAAGAATAAAAAGGTACAAAAGATGTGACATGCAACTTATAACCAAATGATTAAAAAATTTATTCTCATCAATCATTAGAGAAGTGCCAATTAAAACAACCATTAAATAGTTTTTTTACCTATGAAATTCGTGAAGATTCAAACAGGCACTCTCTCATATACTGTTGGGTTTGCATGTAAATCAGACAGTCTCTTTGAGGGTAACTTGGTAGTAAATGTTAACTTTTTTTTTTTTTTTTTTTTTTTTGAGACGAAGTCTTGCTCTGTCACCGAGGCTGGAGTGCAGTGCAACCTCTGCCTCCCGGGTTTAAGCAATTCTCCTGCCTCAGCCTCCCGAGTAGCTGGGACTACAGGTGTGTGCCACCACGCCCGGCTAATTTTTTGTATTAGTAGGGATGGGGTTTCACCATGTTAGCCAGGATGGTCTCGATCTCCTGACCTCGTGATCTGCCCGCCTCAGCCTCCCAAAGTGCTGGGATTACAGGTGTGAGCCACCGTGCCAGGCAGTAAATGTTAACTTTTTAAATGTTCAAGCTCTTTGATCCAGCAGTTCTGCTACTGTGAATTTATCCTATAGAAATACTCATACAAGTAAACAAAAAGAGTTAAGTTGTATTCAGTGAGTATTTAAAATCATGAAATATTAGAAACAACCCTATTGTTCATCAGTTGAAAAGTAGCTACATAAACCACAGGGCATGCAAAAGATGTGATACAATACAGCTATTAAAAAGAGTGAGGTAGGCCTCTAAATGGCCTAACAGGGAAAGGTGTTGGTGCTGATTAAAAGGCAAGCTGAAAAGAGCTATGTATAGTATCCCATTTTTTAAAAAAATTAAAAAGATAGTAATGAATATTAGCACCAGAAAAGAAAAAAATTCTTGAACACTGTTAAGTGTCTTTAGGGAATTGGTTCAGGAGACTTTCTATACTATATTTTTCTGTACAGTTAAGAACTATTAAAACAAATGTGATCTCTTAAAATCAGGGAGAAAAGCCATACATTTAAAATAATTAAAGGCATTTTGATCTATTAGGTAATTCTTTGTTCACTAGGATTCTGTAGAGAAGATAACTTTGCTATTTCTGGCAGTGTGGAGTATAATTATGGATAGAAATAAAACTTTTGCTTTGTAAAATGTGGTAGGATTTATAGCCAGGAATTTCAAAACCCTATACTTAACTTCCCTGACTTGAGATGTTCACTAATTAGATGATTAGCTTGTTTTACATCTGAAATTATCATCCTCTTGGTTACATTTATTATTTTTGGTAGCATGCTTGGTTCTCTCTTAAAGGGGTGTAACATTTAACAGTATACATTTTCTGGCAGATGAACTCCCAGCTAGCCCAGATGACTCGGATAATAGCGTGTCAGAGAGCCTGGATGAATTCGATTACTCTGTGGCTGAGATTAGCCGCTCATTCCGATCACAGCAGGAAATATGTGAGCAACTCAACATCAATCACATGATCCAAAGGATCTTCCTTATTACTCTGGACAACAGTGAGTTACAAACTTGTAGCATTATTCTACCCTTCCTATTTGAGCTTGGGCTAGGGGCTTGCTCTTTGAAACTGGTTACAGCTAATGGTTAGATACAAACCTACTCACTGCACTCCCTGGAACTCAGGGTTTATATTTCAGTGAACCTTTTGGTATGACCTAAAAACAGTATTTAGACGCAGATCTAACTTTTGTTCCCATTTCAATACTGACTGCACTATATAGCTACTTGCCTTTACTACCTTAAAAAGGAAATGGGAAGGGTAGCCAAACCCATTTTCTTCTCAGAGGTAACCTAAATATTCAGATGGAAGCCTTCAGAGGCATCAGAGAGTGTTTGCCCTCTGTGCCCTGTCTGTGTTTAAACCCCAAGGTTGGTACTAATGTCTGGGATTTACTCTTTAAATGTCATGATGCTAGGTTTATAACAAATCCCATTCTCTGTGACTAGAGGGGAAAAAAAAAAGATTTGAATCTTTAGATGTTGCTTTGTGTATCAGGATCATTCTGGTATTACTTGAGTCAGATTTGCAGTTCAAGAGTGATGCTGTCAAGATCAGTTGTCTGTATAAAACAGAAGCATTATCCTTAACCTATCATATTAAAACCATTTCCCAGGTGATCCCAGCTTGAAAAGCGGGAATGGCATCCCTAGCCGTTGTGTGTATTTGGAAGAAATGGCAGTAGAGCTAGAAGATCAAGACTGGCTTGATATGAGCAATGTTGAGCAGGTAATATTCTTATGTTCCTAATGTGTGCCCTTAGCAAAAATTAGCTATGCAGCTGAATTCTGCTCACTGTTCTCCAACTTATGCTTGTGTCCATATGTCCATCCCTCTCTCTTTTTTTTTTTTTTTTTTTTTTTTTTTACCAGTAGAAGGCCAATTAACCTGGATGTGCATCTCTAACATTGTGGTGTTCCTCTTTTGGAATCTTTTCATCTACCATGGCCACATGCCCAAATCTACCCATCCTCTAAGAACCAGTTAAAATGCCTTCTTAATTACAAAGCCTTGGCCAGGCACATTGACTCATGCCTGTAATCCCAGCACTTTGGGAGGCTGAGGCAGGTGGATCACGAGGTCAGGAGATCAAGACCATCTGGCTAACATGGTGAAACGCCATCTCTACTAAAAATACAAAAAATTAGCTGGGCATGGTGGTGGGCGCCTGTAGTCCCAACTACTTGGGAGGCTGAGGCAGGAGAATGGTTTAAACCCAGGAGGCGGAGGTTACAATGAGCCGAGATCATACCACTGCACTCCAGCCTGGACAACAGAGCAAGACTCTGTCTCAAAAAAAAAAAGAAAAAATTACAAAGCCTTGCCAAATAAAAGTTGTTACTCCCTCCTCTGGGTACCTAGAATAATCAGCCTCTGAATCTCTTGTGGGAATTGTCACTTTCTGTCTCATGTTGCGGCTTTCTTATGTACTTGTCTTATCTCCCCTATTAGACTTAAGTTCTTAAGGGCAAGGCCCATCACTTTTTCTTCTTTATATCCTTTCTATCTTAGTCTGTTTTGTGTTGCTATAAAAGAATACCTGTGACTAGGCACAGTGGCTCACACCTGTAATCCCAGCACTTTGGGAGGCCAAGTTGGGAGGATCTCCAGGCCAGGAGTTACCAGCCCTGGCAACATAACAAGACCATGTTTCTACAAAAAATACAAAGAATTAACTGGGTGTGATGGCATGTACCTGAAGTCCTAGCTACTCAGGAGGCTGAGGTGGGAGGATTGCTTGAGCCTGGGAGGCAGAGGCTGCAGTGAGCCATAGTCACACGACTGCACTCCAGCCTGGGCGACAGAGCAAGAAAGACCCATCTAAAAAAAAAAAAGAACACCCAAGCAGTAATTTATAAAGAAAAGTTTATTTAGCTCACAGTTCTGCAGGCTGAGAAGATTCAGGGTATGTCCTTGGCCTCTGGTGAGGGCTTTTGTGCTCCCTCACAATGTGGTGGAGGAAGTCACCAAAGGACACATACCATGAGGATGCATGCAAAGAGGAGAAAACCTGAGAGGTGTCCTGGCTTAATAAGAACCCGCTCTGGAGGAAATTTGTCCATTCCTATGAGAATTAATCCAGTCTTGTGAGAGCAAGAACTCATTCAGCACCTTGAGAAAAGCACCAAGCAATTCAGGAGGGATCCGCCTCCATACCCAGACACCTCCCACTAGCCCCACCTCCAACAGTGCCACATGGAGATCAAATTTCAACATGAATTTTGTTGGAGACAAACATATAAACCACAGCACTTTAAAAATCAAAACAGTGCGTTGTACCTTGCAGGTGCCTGAGTAACATTAAAAGAATAAAAGTTTGGTAGGAAAGACAGTTGACAGCTTGCAGTTTAACTTCACATTTGGAGTATCTTTATATAAGTCTGAATGAGATCAGCAATCACACAGAATAGTAGATTTCACATCTAAGTTTAATCACTGATCTCAGCACCATTCAACAAATAGTCTTTTAATGCCTACTCTATGCTGGGGCTATACTAGACACTTGAGGCTTGATTTAGGATAACTTTATATATGCCATAATTTTCTAAAATTTTCTAAAGTAAAAATATACAGGGCCCTTTTTTTCTCCTTCACTCTACATTCAAATCTGTGATTCTTGCTAATAACCTGTGTCAGAATTACCTTTTACATCTTAATGTTCTCAGATTAATTTTGCAATAGTTTAGTATTTTTGTTTGGCTTTCTTTATAGGCCCTCTTCGCTCGCTTATTACTTCAAGATCCAGGCAACCACTTAATTAACATGACTTCTTCTACAACGCTAAATCTCTCTGCTGATCGAGATGCGGGAGAGAGGCACATTTTTTGTTACCTTTACTCCTGCTTCCAGAGAGCCAAGGAAGAGGTAAAGGAATAATCCCCATTGAATACTGTATTGTCGTCTTGGGTATGACTTCAGCATGTGGGCCAGAGTTGGATCAGTCTTTATTTCAATTTATATATGTCATAGTATGTCTAGAAGTGAATATCAGGGACACTAAAGCTTTTATATCAATTTATATATGTCATAGTATGTTTAGAACACTGGATATCAGATGCACTAAAGCTTTAGTCTCCTTTCCGTATCTTGGGTTCCACCCTTCTCCCCAATTAACCAGTGCCTCCTATTCTCTCTAAAACCTCTTTAGAAATCACATCCTTAAAAAAGTCTCATGAGGCTGGGCACAGTGGCTCACTCCTGTAATCCCAGCACTTTGGGAGGCCGATGCAGGCGGATCACATGAGGCCAGGAGTTCGAGACCAGCCTGGCCAACATGGCAAAACCTTTACTGAAAATACAAAAATTAGCCGGGCATGGTGGCACATGTTTATAATCCCAGCTACTCAGGAGGCTGAGGCAGGAGAATCACTTGAACCTGGGAGGTGGAGGTTGCAGTGAGCTGAGATCACACCACTGCACTCCAGCCTGGGTGACAGAGCGAGACTCTGTCTCAAAAATCAGAAAAGGGCTCATGAATTCATTTCCACTGAGATGTAAATATTAGAGTAGGCTAAGCCGGATATTTCCAGGTTTGGAATTTTAAATAGGCAGATAGATGATTCCTTAAGCCAAGGAAGGAATCTCTAATTAATTTTCAAGCATCCACAGGAGACCAGTATGTCTCTTCTATTGTATTCACTATGTCTACTTTCGTTCCAGATTACAGAGTTAGACTATAGTCCCTCTTTTCTTCATGCTGTTTGCAGATTACCAAAGTTCCAGAGAACCTGCTACCCTTTGCAGTGCAGTGCAGAAACCTCACTGTGTCCAATACCCGAACAGTTGTTCTCACCCCAGAGATCTATGTTGACCAAAACATCCATGAGCAACTGGTAGATTTGATGTTAGAAGCCATCCAGGGAGCCCGTGAGTACATGAACAAGATCTGTAAGCTTCTACATTTTGATTTTCAGATTTAAAATTTCACTAATTGCATTAGAAAGTCTCAGAGCCATTATGGTTCTGGTATAAATTAAGGAGGAGGGCTCACATCTTGATCTTTGAGGTTGAGTACCAATAGAATAAAGCTGGGCATGGTAGCACACCCCCGTAGTCCCATCTACTCTGGAGGCTGAGGCAGAAGGATCCCTTGAGCCCAGGAGTTTGAGGCTGTAGTGTGCTATAATCACACCTGTGAATAGCCACTACACTCCAGGCTGAGCAAAAAAAGAAGACCCCCACCTCTAAAAAAAAAAAAAAAAAAAAGAATTATTGAAAGTAAAGAGCTAGTGTGTAAAGGCATATAAAAATTCTTGTGCCCTCCTTTCTCTCTCATTTGTCTTCTGTTAGATTTTGAAGATGTAACTGAGTTTCTGGAAGAGGTCATTAAAGCCTTGATATTGGATGAGGAAGTTAGAACATTTCCAGAAGTCATGATTCCAGTGTTTGATATTTTATTGGGCCGAATAAAAGATCTAGAGCTCTGTCAGATCCTTTTGTATGCATATCTGGATATTCTTCTCTATTTCACTAGGCAAAAAGATATGGCAAAGGTAGGTCTGAAAGATGATATGTATTCAGTTGAGCTAGATGTGTAATACATGATGCTTCCCTATCCTGAAGACACTATAATACTACCTATAAAATAAGAAAAAGATAGCTTGGTTGTTGTATCAACTTAACTGTTTTGAGGCCATCCCCCCCCATCACCTTATCTCACCATGAAGATGAATAAGCAGAACTTGTCTTCTCTTACAGGTTTTTGTAGAATACATTCAGCCCAAGGACCCTACCAATGGGCAAATGTACCAGAAGACCTTGCTGGGAGTAATTCTGAGTATCTCCTGCTTATTAAAGACTCCGGGTGTTGTAGAAAATCATGGCTACTTTTTGAATCCATCTCGTTCCAGCCCCCAGGAGATCAAAGTACAGGAGGCCAACATCCATCAGGTGGAACTGTTTACCAGGGTATCCCAGCCCCCTGATCTTAAAAGAGTTTTCTCAGAAAGCAGATACAGATAAGGCTGCTCAAGCCTCTCTGGGAAAGCAAATTGATCTAGTTGGCTTTTACATCACATAAATAAATTAAAACTGGGCATGGTAGCTCAAGCCTGTAATCCCGGCACTTTGGGAGGCCAAGGTGGGAGGATCGCTTGAGCCCAGGAGTTCAATTTGAAACCAGCCTAGGCAACACAGTGAGACCCCCATCTCTACAAAAAAATACAAAACTTAGGTGGGCATGGTGGCAAGCATCTGTAGTCCCACCTACTCGGGAGGCTGAGGTGGGAGGATCACTTGAGCCTGGGAGGTCAAGACTTCAGTAAGCCATGATTGCATCATCACGCTCCGGCCTGGATGACAGAACAAGACTCTGTCTCAAAAAAAAACAATCCCCTCTTTGTAGCATATGCTAAGAACAGCATGTGTGGGGTAAGAATGAGCTGCTGCTACTCATTACCCTTTGCTGTAGCACTGCTACAGCTACTTCTCCCCAACCCTCATTTTTCTCACTGAGCTATAACTTTAGCTCTGAAAGTCTTTTGACTGAACTCTAGCTTATAAACCCAGTTTTTCTTCCTTTTCCTGTCTCCACCTATGCCCTCTCTATTTGGGCTTCTTCACATAAATTATAGTAGAGGTCTGGCCAACATGAGGCATTGAATGATTGAATTGGGGATAGTTTAAGTCCCCTAATCATTAATCATTACAACTCTCTAAGGCAAGGCATGGCAAACTAGCAGTGGCCAAATCTGGCCTGCCACCTGTTTTTGTAAATAAAGGTTTATTGAACATAGCCATGCCCATTAGTATATGTATTGTTTCTGGTTTGAATTCATACTACAGTGATAGAGTTGAATAATCGCTACAGACACTGTATGGCAAGTAATGCCAGAAATCCTTATCGTCTAGCCCTTTGCAGAAAAAATTTACAGACCTGTGCTCTAATACCGTGTAATGCCATCTGCAGTTGGGCAGCTGATCAGAAAATCTCTTATAAGTGCCCAGAAATATATTTTAAAATCAAATTAGGGGATGAGGCACAGAGAGTGAGGGGAAAGATTAGGATTAGCATATTTTTGGAAACTGCCAGTTGCTAAGGTTTGGGAATAAAAACTATTAGGATTGTGAAACGTTCTGTGGTTGTGTTTTCTGGTTGAACAGTTCATGGCTCAGTTCCACGAAAAGATCTACCAGATGCTGAAGAACTTACTCCAGCTCTCTCCAGAAACCAAACACTGTATCTTGTCCTGGCTTGGAAACTGTTTGCATGCAAATGCAGGCCGCACCAAGATTTGGGCCAATCAGATGCCAGAAATCTTTTTCCAAATGTATGCCTCAGATGCTTTCTTTCTGAATCTGGGTGCTGCTCTCCTGAAGCTATGCCAGCCATTTTGCAAACCCAGATCCTCTCGGCTCCTCACCTTTAATCCCACATACTGTGCCCTCAAGGAGTTGAATGATGAAGAACGAAAAATTAAAAATGTACACATGAGAGGTAGGAGAGAACCAGGCTTCTCAAAACTGTGTGTGTGTGTGTGTGTGTGTGTGTAACGTGTAAAGCATTCACTCCATTATCCTTTTTCACAGAGTTCCTTTCTCAAAAAAAGATGAGGCAGAAACAAGAGCTATTTAGATTTTTTTTTTCTTTTTTTTTGAGATGGAGTCTTACTCTGTCAGTCACTCAGGCTGTAGTGCAGTGACGCTATCTTGGCTCATTGCAATCTCTGCCTCCCGTGTTCCAGCGATTCTCCTGCCTCAGCCTCCTGAGTAGCTGGGACTACAGGCACGCGCCACCACGCCCAGCTAATTTTGTGTATTTTTAATAGAGACGGAGTTTCACCATGTTGGCCAGGATAGTCTCGATCTCTTGACCTCATGATCCATCCGCCTCAGCCTCTCAAAGTGCTGGGATTACAGGCGTGAGCCACCACGCCCAGCCAGAATTTTTTAAAGACAGATGTTTGAGAGAAAAAAAAAACACCTGGTAGCTTTTGAATGTTGTACTTTAGTGAGACCTTCTCTCTGGATTTGGCAGCCTTGCATATTCATTCATTCATAGTTTATAAAAATGAATAAAGCAGAGTCCTCATCCTTTTTGAAAGGCTCCAGAAGGCAGATATATTAACTGATAATTATAATATGGTATAGGGCTAAGCTATGGGAGCACAGAGGAGGGAGTAAATAATCAATTCTGCAGAAGTTGGAGGTCTTCATAGCTGAGTCTTGAGAGACAAGTTAGGTTTTACCAGGCAAAGAAGCAAGAGGGTCCCTTTATACAGAGAGAAAAGCAAGTGTAAAGGTACAAAGCTATGGAAAATCTTGACTAAGGAATGGTGAGAGGCTCAATGTGGCTAGGGCAAGGGGTAGATGGGGTTGAGTTGGGGAGGAAATGGATCAAGGGAGGAAGATAGGTGGGGCTGGATTGGAGAAAACAGTACAGAGAAATGAAGAGAAAATAAATGACTCATAGTCCTACCATTCAAAGTGAAATCACTCTTAATTTTGGTATATTTCATTCCAGTTTTATAATACTAATTGTAAACATGATAACTGCTCAAAAGCAAATAGTCAAATTCAGAAAAGCACAAAATAAATACAAATGATCTATTGCCTATCACTTGAAACAATCTATAGTAGTATTCCTTTTAATTTTTGGTGATTTCATGAAAAAGATTTAACTGTATTTCTGTAGACGGTGAGAAACCAAAAGATATATTCAGACAAAGAACTAATATGACAAGATATGTTTTTAAGAAGATATCACTGCTAACAGTATGGAAATTGAATGAGTGTAAGAGGAGACTGGAGACCAAGATAGATGTCTGTGACAAGACATTTACCCTCTTTTTTTTTTTTAACTTCTTTGAGGTTTGGACAAAGAAACCTGTTTGATCCCAGCTGTGCAGGAGCCGAAGTTTCCACAGAACTACAACCTTGTAACAGAGAACCTTGCTCTGACAGAGTACACCTTGTACTTGGGATTTCACAGGTAACTCCTCTGATGTCATTAGGAAAAAACAGTTTAGTTGTGTTGATAACTAGAAGGTAGAAATTGAGTCTTTGGCCAGGCACAGTAGCTCACATCTTTAATCTCAGGATTTTGGGAGGCCAAGGCGGAAGGATTGCTTGAGGCCAGAAGTTTAAGACCACCAACCTGGGCAAGAAAGTGAGACCCCCATCTCTACCAAAAAAAAAAAATTAGCCAGGCATGGTGGCATATGCTTGTAGTCCTAGCTGCTTCAGAGGCTGAGGCAGGAGGATTGCTCTAGCCGAAGAGTTGGAGGCCACAGTGAGCTATGATTGTGCAACTGTACTCCATCCTGGGTGACAGAGTGATAACCTGTTTCTTAAAAAAAAAGAGAGGAAGAGTCTTACAGATATAATCTGAGCTTATTCTAAAGGTTCACATTAGAATCTAATAGAAAAGGGGCATTGTATGAATTTACTTGTGTTTCATGAATCAGCTTTGTCCAGATTCCTTAAATTTGTTTTTAACTTTTATTGTTGTCGTTGTTGTTGTTGAAATGGATTTTCGCTCTTGTCACCTTGGCTGGAGTACAGTGGCACATTCTCTGCTCACTGCAACCTCCGCCTCCTGGGTTCAAGCAATTCTTCTGCCTCATCCTCCCAAGTAGCTGGGATTACAGGCATGCACCACCATGTCCAGCTGATTTTGTATTTTTTTAGTAGAGATGGGGTTTCGCTGTGTTGGCCAGGCTGGTCTCGAACTCCTGACCTCAGGTGATCCACCACCTTGGCCTCCCAAAGTGCTGGGATTACAGGCATGAGCCACTGTGCCTGGCCTGTTTTTAACTTTTGACCTGTTAAACTTTAAAAATTAAATCACTGTCTTCCTATTGTGATCTGGGAAAGTGGAATTGTTTTCATTTTATATTGCACTTTCTGCTCTTAAATTTTCATTACTGGCCGGGTGTGGTGGCTCATGCCTGTAATCCTTAGCACTTTGGGAGGCCGAGGCAGGCAGATCACTTGAGCCCAGGAGTTTGAGACCAGCCTGGGCAACATGGCAAAACCCCGTCTCTACAAAATATACAAAAATTAGCTGGGCATGGTGGCGTGTGCCTGTAGTGTCAGCTACTCACGAGGCTGAGGTGGGAGGATCTCTTGAGCCTGGGATGTTGAGACTGCAGTGAGCCGAGATTGCGCCACTGCACTCCAGCCTGGGCAACATAGTGAAACCCTGTCTCAAAAAAAAAAAAATTTCATTACTACTCCTGGTGATAAAAGATGAAGTTCGGCCAGGCGCAGTGGCTCATGCCTATAATCCCAGCACTTTGGGAGGCTGAGGCAGGCGGATCACAAGGTCAGGAGATCAAGACCGTCCTAGCTAACATGGTGAAACCCCGTCTCTACTAAAAATACAAAAAATTAGCCCAGCTTGGTGGTACGCGCCTGTAGTCCCAGCTACTCGGGAGGTTGAAGAAGGAGAATTGCTTGAACCTGGGAGGCGGAGGTTGCAGTGAGCCGAGATGGTGTCACTGCACTCCAGCCTAGGCGACAGGGCGAGAATCTGTCTCAAAAAAAAAATTAATTAATTTAAAAAAAAAAAGACCAAGTTCTACTCTACAGATAGAGACAAAAGTGGCAAATATTAAGGAAATGTTTATAAGGGAGCTGATGAGATCAATAGGACCACAGAAGACATTAGATAAAGAAGATTCTAGAAATGTTAAGATTTTAGAACTAGAATGTATGACTTCCAAAAACAGTTCTGGTTCTGGCTATTCATTATTCTGTAATTTGATTTAGCTGATTATGACAGGTATAAGTAGAGGGAGAAAACAGCAACTCAGTCATAGAAAGGGACACTAAGAATAGCAATTTTTAATGCCTTCTCAAGATACCTGAATTGATGCAGAGCATTTTTCAAAACTACTCAGTCAACACATTGCCGGAAGAAGGAAATTATGTCTTTAGAGAGAAATCTCCATCATAGACATTTTAAATAAGACAGTAGATAAAAGTTCAGCATGTGCTTAAGCTGCTCAGCTACCTAGATTCAAACAAAAAATGAATATCATCTAGTTTCCCAATATTAACTAGCTCAAGACATTATCTACAGGGCCAAAGGAAATGATTTTGGACTATTATCCATAACTTTGAATTATGTGTCTTCCTTTCAGTAGAGAATATTAGGCTGACCTTTTCTGAAGAATAATTTAATTTAATATTGAACAACAGAGAGCTGGAAGCTGCTCTTAGATTGCATCTCAGGTGGCTACTAGTTTATATGTGGTCATTACTAATCTAGAGTCCCTTTTCACCAGCTTAGTTTTCTACTAAACAAAGAAAGACTATCCATATAACCCCATCAAAGTATGATCATTGCATCAAAGTATGATCATTGCCCTTGTGTGATGTAAAACTATCCTGCTGGGCTTCTTGTACTTTGCCTAATAATTATTTTATGTAATAACAACCCATTCTACACCCTACTCAACCAAGCTGCCTTTCTTTGGATAGTGCATTTCAACTGAAGGCTGCTAACTATTTGCAATTAGCTTCAATTATGTTGAATACTTGGCAGCATTTTCCCATTGCTGTGCACCCTGCCTGTGTCCTGTCAAAAACTTTTGTGAGTGCCTTCTGTGTCATTGCAACTGCAACTCCCTACTATCCTTAAAGAGAAGGCTAGATAAATAATTGAGGATTTGTTTTTTTGTGACTTTCTGTTTTCCCTGACCCAGTCTCTTCTGCTTTCTTGGGGGCAGGTTGCACGATCAGATGGTAAAAATCAACCAAAATCTGCATCGGCTGCAGGTTGCCTGGCGGGATGCTCAGCAAAGTTCTAGCCCTGCTGCTGACAATCTTCGTGAGCAGTTTGAACGACTGATGACCATCTATCTTTCTACCAAGACTGCCATGACAGAGCCACAAATGCTACAAAACTGCCTAAACTTGCAGGTGTCCATGGCTGTTCTACTGGTTCAACTGGCCATAGGCAATGAGGGCTCACAGCCAATAGAGCTAACCTTTCCTTTGCCAGATGGCTACAGCTCTTTGGCTTATGTGCCAGGTAAGCAGGCTCTCCCTTGGGAATGTCCTATTTATAGCCTTCTGAGTTTAAGTAGGTCACTTTGGAAGTTTAATCCTCAAAATACCCTTTCTTCGTTATCATTCAGTTGTTTTTGGAGAAACAACTCAAACTTAGATAATATCTACTGGTCAAAGTATTAGGGGACTAACAGTTTGTTCCCTCAACCTTGTGTCCCCCTGCTATGCATATCAGAAAATCATCTTCAAAGGATTAAGTGTAATCAGAGTTTTCAGAGCTGTTAGTTTCTATCATTAATATTTGTTCAACTTACACATTCATCTAACTTTCCCCGTCCTTTTTGTAGAAAAAAAATTAGCTCCTGTTGGTTAACTCAGAAGGGAAAGAGTGTGTGTGTGTGTGTGTGTGTGTGTGTGTGTGTGTGTGTGTCATTGAGTCATTGAGGGGTGGGCAGGTGTTGTCAATCTAATCAGGTTATGTGTTCTTAACCATTGTATTGGTCATATCATGCTGAGTAACAGATTACCCCAAAACATAGCAGCTTAAAACTACAGACCGGGTATGATGGTGCGCGCCTGTAATCCCAGCACTTTGGGAGGCCGAAACAGGATGATTACTTGAGCCCAGGAGTTCAAGATTGGCCTGGGCAACATAGAGAGACCCTATCTCTACAAAAAATAAAAAATTAGCCAGGCATGGTGGTGCACACTTGTAGTTCCAGCTACTCAGGAGGCTGAAGTGAGAGAATCGCTTGAGCCCAGGAAGTTGAGGCCACAGTGAGCCATAATTGCACTACTGTACTCCAGCCTGGGTGACAGCAGGACCCTGTCTCAAAAAATAAAATAATTAATTAATAAACAAAATAACAACAACAACTGCAAACAGCTCACTCACCTGCAGTGTTCTGACTCAGAGTTCCTCAGGAAGTTATATAGCCAAGCTGTCAATCAGGGCCTTAGGAATCTGAGGACTCTGCTAGGGCTGGAGGATCCACTTACAAGCCCAGTCATGTGGTTGTTGACAGGCCTCAGTTGCTTGTGCTATTGGCCAGCAGCTTCTTTTCTAGGCCATGTACGTGTCTTCTAAATACTACTCATGATATGGCAGCTGGCTTCCCCCAGAGCAAGTGACCAAAATGGAGACTGTAAGCTTTTATACCCTAATCTTGGAAATGACATACTATCACATCTGCTGTATGCCTCAGAGTTTATCTTCTACTCTGAAAGAGTGAATGTGGGAGGGGACTGCATAAGGTCATGAATACCAAAAGGCAATGATCATTGGAGGACCATCCTGGAGTCTGGCTACCACGGTCACCTAACATATTAATCTTTATTAGGGAGTCCTCACACATCTGAAGGGTTTAAACCACAGTTAACCTTGAGAGTAAAAATGTATATATTAGTATACTGGTGTGTTAACATTTTGTGTCATTACTGTTCATATATTTACTTGAATAAAAATTTAAATTGACTTACATTTAAAGGAGATTTTACATTTATTGACTTATCACCATCTCTAGTACCAACAAAACATTTAGGGTTTTTTTTAACCTTCATTAAGTAGGGTGAAAGGAATTTAAATGTTGTTTATTAGTACAGATATACAGATGTTTGGCTAATTCCAGTGAATATTTTCTTTTTCAGAATTTTTTGCAGATAACCTAGGTGATTTTCTCATTTTTCTCCGCCGCTTTGCCGATGACATTTTGGAGACATCAGCAGATTCCCTGGAGCATGTCCTTCACTTTATCACCATTTTCACTGGAAGCATAGAAAGGTGAAGTGCTGAAAGCTTGGTTCTGTCACTGTTTAGGCTGTAAAACATTCAGAAGACTTCTAAACCAAGAAATAAACAAGCCTGAATCATAAGGGGTTGCCTTCAGAAGTTATGGTAACATTAAGGAATCACCTGACCATCCATATGGGTAGCCAGAAATCCCGCTGTTGAGAGGTATAATAAACAAAGGACTTTGTCCACAGAGAATTTAATCCTGCATATAAGTATCTTATGGGAATTCCACTGCCAGTCCCTGGTTAAAGTAGTTAACGTAATGCCAGAAACTTAACAGTGGCAGCCAGGTGCTAATGATCTTCTAATAATTATATGATAATAAAGCTTATTCTTGCTATTCTGAGTTGGATGAGCAGTAAACTTAAGTCAATGTTATTTCTCATTTCAAGTTTTCTCACTCATAGCTTCTAGTCCTCTTTTCCAAAGGAAGATACTGTGACTTGTAGAATTGCTTCCCTGATTTTTTTGATGCATAGGCTAAAGGAAGTGGAAACTCTGTGTACAAAAGTGAAGATTTGCTGCACAATGAAGAGAATGACCCACAATTCCCTGAGCCGTATCAGTGATAAGTAGAGAGAAGCCATTTCGTCACTGAGCTGAGCATACCTAATGAGAAGTCATAAGTCAACAAGTATTATGCATACACTGTATGCGTCATGGGTAATGTAGCGTAATTATATTCTAGTCTTTACCCTCAGAAAGCTTGAAAAGGCAAGTTTATTCCACATGAAACTGTCAGAGAATAGGAAGCAGTAAATAATGTATTATTACAGAGAAGTAAACAATGGCTAAGCATTCAATAGAAACTTAAGTGCTCACCCTCTTATTTGGTAAGCTGTCAACTCAAGAGTTAAATGATGTACCCTGCATCACCACCCCACCCCCCGCCCAGCTGCACCAAGAAACTGACAAACTTAAAACTGCAGAAGTGGATCCTTTTTTTTCCTATAATATGGTTTAGGGTGGATTTTGATTCTTATGTGGAGAGAACAGAGTCATAAATTTGGAGTTAAGCTTATCTGCTCATCTTGCTTTTTGCCCATTTTGCAGAATGAAGAATCCCCACCTGAGGGCCAAACTAGCAGAAGTGTTGGAAGCAGTGATGCCCCACCTGGATCAGACCCCAAATCCCTTGGTATCCAGTGTATTCCACCGGAAACGTGTGTTCTGCAACTTTCAGTATGCACCCCAACTTGCAGAGGCTCTAATCAAGGTTTTTGTGGACATCGAATTTACAGGTAAAGCAGTCATGAAGCTGAGCCCAGAACTGGGAAGCTGATACCAGTGGAGTTTCATAGTTTGATCCGTATTTGGATATCAAAGAAATGTCAAGCCATTACTTATTGAATACCTACTATATGCCAGGCTTGATGATAAGTGCTTTTTTTTTTTTTTAACATTATCCCATTGTCACCATCGGAAAAGTTTCACTCTATTATCCCTGTTTTATTTATTTTTTATTTTTTAATTATTCTTGTTTTACATATGAAGACATGACTGCCCAAAAGATCAGTTTGTCCATGTCATAACAAACTACCAAGTGGTAGAATCAGGTCTGTGTCACCTAAAGAAATCTACATATTCAACACCCTTATTATGTTGCATCATCAAATCAGACTCAAATTAGACTATTTGGGTCTTTATATTTCTCTGCCTTAAAATTACAGAATAGTGCATAAAGAGGCAGTGTATTGGTTGAAAGATTCTTTTATCTTAACCAGACTATCTAACTCTCCAACAGTCTAATGGTTCGATTAAAAATACCAGCAGGCGGACAGGCACAGTGGCTCATGCTTGTAATCCCAGCGTTTTGGGAGGCCAAAGTAGGCAGATCACTTGAGCTCCTGAGTTTGAGACCAGCCTGGCCAACATGGTGAAACCCATTCTCTACAAAAATACAAAAATTACCCAGGCATGGTGGCAGGTGCCTGTAATCCCAGCTACTTAGGAGGCAGAGGCACGAGAATTGCTTGAATTCGGGAGGCAGAGGTGGCAGTGAGCTGAGATCGCACCACTGCACTCCAGCCTGGATGACAGAGCAAGAAATCCCTCTCAAAAAAAAAACCAGCAGGCAACATTCCCTCTCTATCTAACCCTGAGCCCCTGTGTTTGTTTAAACAGTACCCTGTCTCAATCAGTAAATAAGATATGTTAAGAAGTTGTTGAAGACCATTTTTTAAAGGGATATCTACCATCCAATGATAAATACAACTAACATTTAAAGAGGCATTTAACATTTTACTGGCCGCCTTTCCATATTTGGATTCTGGTTTTTTTTAATTCGCTCACCTATCAACCTTAGTTTCCTCATCTATAAAATGGGTCAAAGTGATGATTAAGTGAAATAATGCATGTAAATCTTTATAATACATAAGAAATTGTATAATAAATCACTGCAGTTATCTCGTTATGTGACCATACAACCAAAGCGTTGTAATGGAGTACAATTTCTGTTTTATTTCTGAGGAAGTGGAAGCTGAAGAAGATTAAGAGACTTAGATTAAGCAGAGCCAGAATGAAAACGTAGGTCTTTTGACTCCAAATCCTACACTCTTCCTTTATTATGACCCAGCCTGTGGAGCTCTAGTAATACCTTTGGTATTTCAAAAGCAGTATAAGCCTCAGATTTTTAGCTCCTGACCTGATTTTTCAGAGTAATCAAGAACCTGTTGGCTACACAGTTTGGGATATTGTCTGTGAAGAATGTGGGAATTGCTTAGTGTCCCGTCCTGCACATGGCTTTCACTGCCATAATGGCCAGCCCTGAGCCCTCATTTAAAGCCTGAGAAGTACTCATGTTTGGATACGGAAACATTTGTTTCCCTTAATTTTATTTTACAGCTTGGTACTTGTCTCTTGCAGAGTAAGGTATCCTTTATCTCTGTCTCCCCCTTACTTCATCAGTAAGGAAATGAGCAAACACTTGGCCGTAACTCTAGGCCTTTAGAAACTCCAGGGCAGATTTTGTTAGTAGCCTTAACACACTCAAAAGCAAATGACTACAAAGCAAATGACTACACATAAGCATAAACTCTTCCTCTTATGGCACCGCCTTTGCTGATATTTCGCTCTTGCCTTACTCCAGGAGACCCCCATCAATTTGAACAGAAGTTTAATTACCGCCGTCCCATGTATCCTATCCTAAGATACATGTGGGGGACAGATACCTATCGGGAGAGCATTAAGGTGAGAGAGTTTTTGATGAAACCTGTTGCTTTATATAAGCCCTAATGAGTTGTAATTCAGTACTAAAATGGTTTTCTTGTGGGCTGGGACTTACAGGATTTGGCTGACTATGCCTCTAAGAATTTAGAAGCCATGAATCCCCCACTTTTCCTCCGCTTTCTTAACCTGCTAATGAATGATGCCATCTTCCTTTTGGATGAAGCCATACAGGTAAAAAAAAAAAAAAAAAAAAGATTTAACTTCTCCATACCATCAAATCATCAGCAGTACATACATTTTACCTTTTAATCATAGAGCAGTCCTTATGCCCCTAGTACCAGACTTGAACACCAAAAATTTGTGATTAGTAGTGTACCACCAAGCTTGTCATTATAGAGCTTTCTAGTTCATTCCATTAGAGACCAAGATCAAGGGTCATTGAAGCATCATGAGATGGACATTTTGGCAGAGTCAAAAATACCATATGGTGAAGCCAAACTAAGTTGTACTGGCAGGAGTAATTCATCAGGCCAGCACTACAGAAAGAAATCAGAGGAGCTTGTTTTTGGTCAGTGACTTTCAACCCTTATAATCCCAACATGTCAGTAAAATATCTCACTAAGACAATGATTTTTAACCCACTTTCCTAAAAGATTCTGATTTTTGCACCACTACTTGAAAGAAAATCTCTGATTTGGGTTATTTTTTCATATAAAGGCTCCAAGTTGTCAATACTTCTTATATTTCCACTGCCTTCTAAATTCTTGGCTATATGGTGAAACAAAGGTTTCACAAAGTATAAAATGCAGCTGGGTGCCTCTCAGCTCCTTCAGTGTATTATTTCCTTAACCTTCCCTGGTGGAACTGCTTACTTCTCCCATAAAAACTTGGCTGTCTGTAGAGCAAAACTTCCCTTACCTGTGATGGGTATAGGATGGACAGGGCACTGACCTAAAGGGAGATGAAGCAGGTAAATCCTGAGGGTAGCCTTTAGACAGTCATGAGCTCCTCCTTATGATCAGCAATCCCCTGAGTAGCTTGTGTTTAATTTGTGAGAAAGGTTTGATCTGATTTCTTCATAATCCTACGCTTTAGGATTTAAGATAGGTTTTCTTCAAAAGCGAGAATAGGTCCTGTTACAAACAGGCCCTTTTAAGCAAGAGGTGTGTGACACAAAGCATGAAGCAGATGGTATTTTCATGAGACTGTAAGTTTAACAAGTTGTTTGCTACAACAGGAAGGATGACGTGAGGTAGAGAGTTTTAAATAATTATGGTTCTTCCACGCATCTTGCATATGTGATAGAGCTTTGATTTTTTTGTAAGCAATTTGGCAGGGGGGATTTGTTGTCATCTTTCAGGAAGGATTCATTGTTTTTTCACTATAGTGTGGGGTTTTTTAGTTTTTTGTTTCTTGGCCTGGGTTTCATATATTAAACTATTCATCCTTCTTTGCATTTCACAATGCTATACTATTTCTAGGGGAATTACCTGTGAATCTACCCAAGCTGAAACAAATCTGTATGAAGCCACAATTTCTTTTTTTCCTGAAAGTTCTTTTGAGCTTCAGCCTTATGCTGAGAAATAAAGGCTCATGTCTCTTACATGGTCCCTCGTTTTCCCAGCTTAGTTGACTGGATTTTGAATAGGACCTCTTAAATGTCACGTCCCTTCAACTGCACCTTTCTTCTCTGATATATCCCATCTCTGGTTTCTGCAGTATTTGAGCAAGATAAAGATTCAGCAAATTGAGAAGGATCGAGGTGAATGGGATAGTCTGACTCCAGAAGCCCGCCGAGAAAAGGAGGCTGGCCTACAGATGTTTGGACAGCTGGCACGTTTCCATAACATCATGTCCAATGAAACAATCGGTACCCTTGCCTTTCTCACATCAGGTAAGGACATGAAGTACTGCTTCCCCCCAAAAAAGTAATGGCCAAGATCAGCTTCACTTGGGGGATCAGCCCAGCTGAAACTAAGAATTCAGACCCTGGTGACAGTATCCTCCACATCTGGAAGGGAAACGAATCACTTGAGAAGCTTCAAAAAGAATGATGATGCCCATTGTTGACATGGAAGTGAGGAAATGGTCACCCTCACACAGCTGCCAGAGAGCATAAGGTGGTAAAATCTTTCTTGAGGACAAGTTAGCCGTATAAATATATGTGTGTCTGTACACACACATATATACATATATGTTTGTTAATCTGAGAAATATGCTTGAATCCTGGTTAAATATGGTGGATCTAACAGAAATTTATCTCTACTCCTTCTATAGCTCCACTGTCCAATTCAGTAGCCACTTGCCACGTGTGGCTTTCAAGGATTTAAAATGTAGCTGGTCTGAATTGAGATGTGCTATAAGAACAAGACTTAGTGTTAAAATGTGAAATCTGTCCATTTTTATACTGATTACATACTGAAATTATCATTTTTAATGTCTCAGCTAAATGTGATATGACAATCAGTAATCACCAGACATTTGAGGAAATCCTCTAATGTGAAAAACAAATAGGTGAAAACTTTGTAAAAACTTTTTTAAAAAACTTTTTAATCTCAGAGGGATAAGAGAAGATACAGCAGCCACAAAACAAGAACAAAGAGGCAATGAAAGAGATTATTTAAAGAATAAGAAAGAGCCCTTGGATATTGAAATTTTTACCTCGGAAATGTTAAATATTCAGTAAAAGAGTTAGAAGATATAAATTCAAGGAACTCTTCTATGAACGTAGAACAGAAGGAAAAAGATGGAAATTAGAAGAGAAAGGATAAGAAAACAAAGGATGGATCTAGGAAGTCTCAAAAGCGAAAAATGGAGGGGAGGAAGTTATCAAAGATACCAAAAAATCCCCAAGACTCAAAGACAGCCTCTAAATTGAAAGGGCTTGCCAAGGCCCCTGCACAGAGAATTTTTTAAAACCCACAGTGAGGTATGACATTGTGAAATTTTAGGAAATCATGGTAAAAACAAGACCCTAAAAGAGCCCAGAGAAGTCAGGTAATGTTACCATAGTTTAAGTATCAAAATGGCTTTGCACTTCCAACAGTGTCATTTGAAGCTGAGACACATTTCTGAGGGAAAGTAAACCTAGGAGGAGGAAGGTGGAATTCAACACAAGGGAGACGCAAAGGAGATTCCCAGGATGACGGTGAAAGGAGCTTGTGTGGCCACTACATAGCAGGCCTGTAGAGCAAGCAGTCCAGGTTGGAGCAAAGGATGGAAACATCCAGAAAGAATGTTTCCAAAAATTAATCAGCAGCTGGAAATGACCATGTTGAGAGTTTTAAATTCCAATGGAGAGTTTGGAAAGGATTTAGTGATAAGAGGCTCTGAAAATAAGCAAATAAGCAAAAAGTTATACTAAAAAGGAACTATATACTCATTAGGACAGCACATGGCTCTGCTGTGAATAATATTTACATAATCTTAATAACAAACTAAATTATTTAACCAAAAATTTGACTATATATTGAGGGCATCTGTGATAATGACTAAAACTGAAAAATCAAGAACTATTAGTACCAACCAAACATAGCATTATGATACTGTCTGACTTGTTAAATTTGGCATGTATAAATTTTTTTTAATTTTTGGAATTCATGCCCTATAACATAGCAGTTCCTTACAGATTTGTTAAGAAGAAGCGATAGGCCAGGCACGGTGGCTCACACCTGTAATCCCAGCACTTTGGGAGGTCAAGGCAAGCAGATCACGAGGTCAGGAGTTCGAGACCAGCCTGGCCAACATAGTGAAACCCCGTCTATACTAAAATTACAGAAATTAGCCAGGTGTGGTGGCATGTGCCTGTAGTCCCAGCTACTTGAGAGGCTGAGGTAGGAGAATCACTTGAACTTAGGAGGCGGAGGTTGCAGTGAGCAGAGATCACGCCACTGCGCTCCAGCCTAGGCAACAGAATGAGACTCTATCTCAAAAAAAAAAAAAAAGAAGCAATGAGTCTACAAGATGTATCCACAATGAAGTTCATTGATAAGTGTAGGAAAAAACTGAAAATAGTAAAAATGTCCACCAGTAAAGACATTAAATAAATAACTTATGGTGCAGTTACAACTGGAAAAGTCAGCCATTAAAAATGATGTAAAACAGACTGGGTACAGTGGCTCACACCTGTAATCTCAGCACTTTGGGAGGCCAAGGCAGGAGGATCACTTGAGCCCAGGAGGTTGAGACTGCCTTGAACCATGATCGTGCCACTGCACTCCAGCCTAGGCACCAGCAAGACCCTGTCTCAAAAAAATAAAAAATAATTTTTTTTAAAAATGATGTAAAACAGCTGGGCACAGTGGCTCACGCCTATAATCCTCTAACCCTTTGGAAGCCGAGGCAGGAGGATCACTTTGAGCCCAGGAGTTTGAGACCAGCCTGGGCAATATAGTGAGACCCCATCTCATTTTTTAAAAAGGTTATGTGAATCACCCCTATTCTATAGAACTTTCTGTGATGGGGAAAATGTCCTATAAATCTGGGCTGTCCAGAACCATACTTAACTAGCCACATGTGGCTTAGTGTGACTGAGGAATGGATTTTTTATTTTTAATTTTAATAGCCACATATGGCCAGTGGCTACTATGTTGGATAGCACAGGGACATACACTTACTAAAATGATAAAGTATTTGCAATATAGTTACTGAAAACAGTAAGTTTCAGAATATGTAAAATATGATCATTTTTGTTTAAAAAATGTCTGTGTGTGTGTAAATAAGGACAGAAAAGCTAGAGAACGACAAAATGTTAAATTAGCAAGATGTTAACAGTGTTTATCTCTGGATGGTAGTTTTTGTCTTTTCTGTTTTTTGTTTGGTTTTGGTTTTTTGCTTGTCTATATTTTCTGCAGTGAAAATGAATTACTTAGTTTTTAAAAAAAGTAGTTCCTTCAAAATTTTTAGAAATAAAATAACAGTAGTCCCCAGAGGTCTCCAAATAAACTATACCTAATAAGGAAAAGAGTGCTAATGGATTGAGTTTTCAGAGACTTTGGATTCTTTTCCAGAGATCAAGTCACTCTTTGTGCATCCCTTCCTGGCTGAGCGCATCATCTCCATGTTGAACTACTTCCTGCAACACCTGGTTGGCCCCAAGATGGGTGCCTTAAAAGTCAAGGACTTCAGCGAATTTGACTTCAAGCCCCAGCAGCTTGTATCAGATATCTGCACTATCTACTTAAATCTTGGGTACCTGAGATTGAAATCTGTCAAGCCAGAGGGGATGCTGTTTTGATTTAGGGTTTTGATAGTAGAATGACTGGTTGGTGATTACGTGAAAATAGAAAAGAAATGGTTAATTCCTAGTTGCTTGATGAAGGAATCTTCTGTAGTTTTAAATAAGGAGATTTTATCTGGGCAAGGTGTCGTGTGCCTGTGGTCCGAGCTACTTGGGAGGCTGAAGTGGGAGGATTGCTTAAGGCCAGGAGTTTGAGACCAGCCTGGGCAACACAGCAGGACTCTGTCTCTAAAAACTAGTAAGATTTTGTGTGACCCATGGGACATTGAGATTTCCAGTATTCTGCTTTGATCTGTGCAAAGAGAAACTTTACTGGTTGTACCACTGTTTAGAAAAGTAGCATTCTTTTAAGGTCACATGATACTTGATAGACTTCCTAGAAAGTCTTTCTGTATCAAAAAGTATATATATATTAAATATATAATATATTTAATATATATTATTTATATTTAATATAATTTACAATATATAAATAATATAATATAAATAATATAATATTTATATATTATAAATAATAAAATAATATTTATATATTATAAATAATATATATTGAAATAAGTCTTTCTATATCAAAAGAATGTTCATGGCTTTTAAGTGGTGAGAATGCTTGTTCTGCAGCCTACCTATTGTCTCTTCCATTGACCACCCCTCTGGTGATCAGTTTTTTTCTGATGCTAACGTTCCAGGGATGAGGAGAATTTCTGTGCCACTGTGCCCAAGGATGGACGTTCCTATTCCCCAACTCTCTTTGCACAGACAGTTCGAGTCTTGAAGAAAATAAATAAGCCTGGGAATATGATTGTGGCTTTCAGCAACTTGGCAGAGAGAATCAAGGTGAGGAAGAGGAGGAATTGTTTGCTGATTTCATTAAGAACCACGTTGTCAGCCAGGCATGATGGCTCAAGCCTGTAGTCCCAGCTACTTAAGAGCCTAAGGCTAGAGGATTACTTAAGCCCAGGAGTTTGAAGCTGCAGTGTGCTATGATCATGCCTGTGGATAGCCACTACACTCCAGCCTTGGCAAGATAGCAAGACCCCATCTCCTAAAAATCCACGCAAAAAAAAATCAGATTGTCACCTCAGCTGTGCTGATTTTTACTCTATTTCAGGGAGAAAAAGAGCATTACCAAGAGAAAATATAAACAGATGGTTCTTTTTGGACAGTCACTTAGAACTACAATATTCTTAGTTTTATTCTTGTCAACATGAGAGTGAGAATAGAAATTTAAGAAATCGGCTGGGTACAGTAGTGGCTCATGCTTGTAATCCCAGCATTTTGGGAAGCCAGGGTGGGCAGATCACTTGAGGTCAAGAGTTCAACACCAGCCTGGCCAGCATGGTGAAACCCTGTCTCTACTAAAAATACAAAAATTAGCTGGGTGTGGTGGCAGGCGCCTGTAATCCCAGCTACTCGGGAGGCTGAGGCAGGAGAATCGCTTGAACCTGGGAGGCGGAGGTTGCAGTGATCACAACCACTGCACTCCAGCCTGGGCAACAGAGTGAGATTCCATCTCAAAAAAAAAAAAAGAAAAAAGAAATTTAAGGGCCAGGCGTGGTGGCTCACGCCTGTAATCCTAGCACTTTGGGAGGTCGAGGCGGGCAGATCACAAGGTCAGGAAATCGCGACCATCCTGACTAACACGGTGAAACCCCATCTCTACTAAAAATACAAAAAATTAGCCGGGCGTGGTGGCAGGCACCTGTAGTCCCAGCTACTCAGGAGGCTGAGGCAGGAGAATGGCGTGAACCCAGGAAGCAGAGCTTGCAGTGAGCCTGGGCAAAAGAGCGAGACTCCATCTCAAAAAAGAAAAAAAAAAAAAAATTTAAGAAACCTCAACTAGAAGAGAAGAATGTGCACATTTATGTAAGATGTTTTTATGAAAACGTTTATGCACAGTGTTACCAATAGATTTTAAAAGCTAGGGTGTTAATGCAGAATAACTTTTTAGAAAAAAAAAAAATATGAGTAGTTTTCAGTCATTAATTTTTATTTGGATTGTCTCTATGTTTGTAGTTGGTAGTTGGCTTTTATTGGAATATGCATACATTTTAAAGATTAAAATACTATATTGTATTTAGCTAAATCCCTTTAGTTAGAGTATGACAGAGCTCTATTAGCAGGTAAGAAGAAGGAAAATCATGGCACAAAAGTCTAATAGAAAACCTTCCTTATTGCTGTCAGTCTTCCCTCTATTGAGTTTCTTTTTTATTGACTTGGACTTCATCTTTGTTTAGAGCTTAGCCAGGTGGATCCCTGAGGAACTCAAGTTGTGAAGGAATTAAATGTCAAAATGACTTTAAAATTCCTATACCTGTTTGTATCAAAAATCAAAAACTGCTTTTCATACACAGGCTGCATGAGTGACTCTAATTATGCAAATAATACCCTCCTCCATTCCCCCTTCTCCGTCCCCTTTTGAATTATGGCATTTACAACAGAACTGTTGCCAGATGGATGTTATATGTGATGTATTTCTTTTCCTCCTAACATTTAAACCCATTTCCAGTATGACTGCCAGCAGCTGAGCCAACCTAAAGGTCCAGAGTTGGGGCTCAATGCATAGTTTGTTCTTAGAATATCTTGGCTTGTTTTTGAGAAAATGAAGCTCACGTGTGTCACTATCACTGTCAAGGGTTATTAATGACCTGTTTTTTTATTTTTGAGATGGAGTCTTGCTCTGTCATTGAGCACGCTGAATTCAGCTACACTGTGAATTCACTTTAACTACCAGATGTTGTATATTCAGTCTCTTGCAGACCTCCAACAACAGGAAGAGGAAACCTATGCAGATGCCTGTGATGAGTTCCTGGATCCCATTATGAGCACACTGATGTGTGACCCTGTGGTGCTGCCATCTTCCAGAGTCACTGTGGATAGATCCACCATTGCAAGACATTTGCTCAGGTAGGCCAGTCCCAAAAACAGACTCAAGAGCACATATATATATTAGTTTGCTATCTTTTTCTCCCAGGCACCTAAGACAGTACTTTGCACCCAACACATACCACATATTATTGACTTACTGATATGTTGGAAGACATTTTGGTTTCAATTGCTAGGATATAAACATTTCAAAACAAAACATTCTGTTGAGAAATGCTAACTCTAACCTTACCTCTTCCTGCCTTAAGAACATAATTTCTGGCCAGGTGCAGTGGCTCATGCCTGTAATCCCAGCACTTTGGGAGGCCGAGGCAGGTGGATCACTTGAGGTCAGGAGTTTGAGACCAGCCTGGCCAACATGGTAAAACCCCGTCTCTACTAAAATACAAAAAATTAGAGGGGTATGGTGGTGCGCACATGTAGTCTGAGCTACTCGGGAGGCTGAGGCAGAAGAATTGCTTGAACCCAGGAGGCAGAGGTTGCAGTGAGCCGAGATCGCACCACTGCACTCCAGCCTGGGCTCAGGTGATACTCCTGCCCCAGCCTCTGGAGTAACTGGGACTACAGGCATCCACTAACACGCCCAACTAATTTTTGTATTTTTTGTAGAGACAGGGTTTCACCATGTTGCCCAGGCTGGTCTTGAACTCCTGGGTTCAAGCGATCCACCCCCCTCAGCCTCCCAAAGTACTGGGATTACAGGTGTGAGCCACTGCGCCTGGCCTGTTTTTTTATTTTTGCGACAGAGTCTCGCTCTGTCACCAAGGCTAGAGTGCAGTGGCGCGATCTCAGCTCACTGCAAGCTCTGCCTCCCAGGATCAAGTGATTCTTCAGCCTCAGCCTCCCGAATAGCTGAGACTACAGGTGAGCACCACCACATCTGGCTAATTTTTGTATTTGTAATAGAGATGAGGTTTCACCATATTGGCCAGGCTGGTCTTAAACTCCTGATTTCAAGTGATCCTCCCACCTCAGCCTCCCAAAGTGCTGGGATTATAGGCATGAGCCACCTCACCCAGCCTGCTTTTTCTAATTCAGGTTTTACACTATATTCACCATGTGGATTAACTCACGTTCTGTTGCTGTTGTTGTATCAGCTGTGGTAACCATGAACTTTCCCCAGCCTGCCTATTCTTTAGACAGTCTGCCCCATGATAACTATAGAAAAGACAGGAATAAAGCAATAAATGGTAGCTTATTAGCTGCTTAATGGGCCCCTTAACTTTTTTTAGTCCGGCATTAGAAAGAAATGAGTACTGAGAGACTCTGCCTATTTATATATTTATTTATCTATTTTTTTGAGACAGGGTCTTGCTCTGTCACCAGGCTGGAGTGCAGTGGCATGATCTCAGCTCACTGTGGCCTCACCCTCCCAGGCTCAAGCAACCCTCCCATCTCAGCGTCACCAAGTAACTGGGACCACAGGCCATGTACCACTGTTCCTGGCTTATTTATTTTTGTATTTTTTGTAGAGAAGGGGTCTCTCCATGTTACCTAGGCCAGTCTCAAACTCCTGGGCTCAAGCAGTCCACTCACATCAGCCTCCCAAAGTGCTGGGATTACAGGCATAGCCACCTTGTTTGGCCTCTCCATATTTAAAATTAAGTTATATCGAGCCAGGCACAGTGGCTCACGTCTGTAATCCCAGCACTTTGGGAGGCTGAAGCAGGTGGATCACTTGAGATCAGGAGTTCGAGACCAGCCTGGCCAACATGGTGAAACCCCGTCTCTACTAAAAATACAAAAATTAGCCGGGAGTGGTGACACATGCCTGTTGTAATCCCAGCTATTTGGGAGGCTGAGGCAGGAGAATCACTGGAACCTGGGAGGCAGAGGTTGCAGTGAGCCAAGATCACACCACCGCACTCCAGTCTGGGTGACAGAGCGAGACTCGTCTCAAAAAAAAAAAAAAAAAAAATTAAGTTATATCTCTACAAAAAATTATTTTTAATTAGCCAAGTATAATGGCACATGCCTGTAGTCCTAGCTACTCAGGAGGCTGAGGCAGATCGCTTGAGCACAGGAATTCAAGGCTGCACTGAGTTATGATGGCAGCACTGCACTCCTGCCTGGGCAGCAGAGCAAGACACCGTCTCTAAATAAACAGATAGATACATGTGGTACACTTTGACCCAAAGTTAAGGAAATTTTTAAATATTAAAAAGATGAATTTTTGGCCAGGTGCAGTGGCTTACGCCTGTAATCCCAGCACTTTGGGAGGCCAAGGCAGGTGGATCACCCTGAGGTCAGGAGTTTAAGACCAGCCTGGTCAACATGGTGAAACCCCATCTCTACTAAAAATACAAAAATTAGCTGGGCATGATAGCACGTGCCTGTAGTCCCAGCTACTCGGGAGGCTGAGGCAGGAAAATCCCTTGATCCTGGGAGGCAAAGGTTGCAGTCAGCCAAGATCACGCCACTGCAACTCCAGCCAGGGCAACAGAACAAGACTCCATCTCAGAAAAAAAAAAAAAAAGAATTTTCTACCTCTTGGTATTTGGTATTAAGCATTCACTGTATCGCTCGAAATGTGGCCCAACAAAAATTCATAACGTTTCTTAAAACATTATAAGAATTTATGTATAGGCCAAGACAGTTCTTCCAATGTGGCCTGGGAAGCCAAAAGATTGACATCTGTCATAAACCTTCTTATGTTTCAAGAAACCGTAATCTGCATGTACTTGCATAACAATCAGCTGACTAAATCAAATGTTGGTCTACAAGGCTTTATTCCTTAACATCTCATACTGTTCTAAGAATCTGTTACTATAATTACAAATAGTTCTTTACACCGACATGAATGTATAGTGTCTCTGCCTTAGAGAAATCTAAAGGTGACAGAAGCATAGCATTTTTTAAGCCACTGTAATTAAATATCATCTGAACAGCAGTGTTGAGACAAAGTTTATTAAGAAATAGAGGCCAGGTGGGTGGCTCACGCCTGTAATCCCAGCACTTTGGGAGGCCAAGGCTGGTGGATCACTTGAGGCCAGGAGTTTGAGAGCAGCCTGGCCAACATGGTGAAACTCTGTTTCTACTGAAAATACAAAAATTAGCTGAGTGTCATGGTGCAGGCCTGTAATCCCAGCTACTTGGGAGGCTGAGGTCAGAGAATAGCTTTCACCCAGGAGGCAGAGGTTGCGGTGAGCAGAGATAACGCCACTGCACTCCATCCTGGGTGCCACTGCACCAGCCTGGGCGACAGGGCAAGACTCTGTCTCCAAAAAAAAAAAAAAAGAAAGAAAGAAAGAAATAGACAAAGTAGCTACAAAAACTCCTGAATCATCTTGTTCTCACTCTTTCTAACCCCAACTCGGCATTTGACTCAAAGTTATAATGCACTCTGGCTTCATTCTTAAGATGCAACGCCCAGGTGTTCTGTTTTTGGCTTAGAATGTTAGAACTTATGGAAATAACCCTATTTCCCTTTCTCTCTTTGTCCCAGTGACCAAACAGATCCCTTTAACCGTAGTCCCCTCACCATGGACCAGATCCGGCCAAACACAGAACTAAAAGAAAAAATCCAACGGTGGCTTGCAGAGAGGAAACAACAAAAGGAGCAACTTGAATAGATACTGTGAACTAACCAAACCAAAACCAACCCCAGAGTGCAGATAAACAATTGTTTATGGTTTCTCTCTTTCTGGTTCTGTTCCTTTTCTTTCTTCTTTTCTTTTTCTTTTTTTTTTTTTCTTTACTAAATTAGAGAACTGCTCTTGCCGAAATTATGATAGTTAAGATTCCTAAGAACTTGACAATGCTCCCCTGGCTTGCAGGAAATTATACTTATTATAGCATCACCAAGTTTAGAAATCATCACTAATTTTCACCCTCTGTTGTCTCTTCATATTCTTCTTCCTTTTCCTAAATGAAATTATATTATTTCAACTACTAAAACTTCCCGCCACCCTGCTATTTCTCTTCCAATTACTGTTCAAACATTTTTGGTGAGTGCTGCTTTTATAAGTATGTGATGTCACATATTTCAGTGACAGCTGATGTTATCAGAAAAATCCTGTGTTATCCTGTGTATTTACTAGTCCTCATGATCTAGACTTAACCCCTTTTCTGTGTTACAGAGTAACTTCACATAAAAGCAGATACCTTTAAGTTTGTGTAGACTTCTGAATAAGATGATAGACGAGAATTTTTTTTAAAAAAGGAATTTAAAGGAATCTTGTGCAACTTCTGTTGATAGCTCTTAATTTTGTTATACAGTCTTTTTAATGAGGATTGGTAGGGCAATCCTACCAATTGATGGGGGTGAGGAGACTGTTGGGCCCTTATTCTCTTATGAAAATCTGTTTCTACAAGGACTAGGCCTAAGTAGATTTAGGCAACGGGTATCATATCCATGAAAAATGTCATTTTAAGACACTAATATCAACAGTATATCTCAGTGTGTGAGATATATAAATACACACATACACCCCATGTGCTTTTTTGTTGGTTTAGTGTAAACTGAGTACCACTTTATATTTTCTCTTCCATAGTGAGATGTATGCAGTATGTGGCCATGTTTACTAACATACTCATTCTTCACAAAATTCTGAGATTATAAAATGTATATAGTTAATATTTGTTTGAGCTTGTGACCTGACTTCTAAGAGCTACTTCTAACACAGCCTTAGGTCTTCAATTAACAAAGTAGGAAGTTGAGCACAACCTTGTCCACAGCCATTTTAAATATCCACTTAGCCCTGTGTAGTTGGTAGGTGGACACCACTTTCATAAGTGAACTTGAGCTCACTACTCAATTGTGCAGCTTAATATGCTGACTAGGGACATTCCCCTATGGATTATCTTTATATCACTGTCTTTCTAAGCCCAGAGATGTCATAAGTGACAAGAAAAGTGATAGGATCAAGAAATGGGTGTCACTGCTTCATTTGGAACATGTTATTAACTATGGTCTCTTTAAAATAAAATAGTAGTTTTATATTTCAACACAAGTTGCTATAAGCAGTCCTTGATGGGTTTTTGATTGCATCAGCTGGAAAGCCTCAAATCTAAGAGGGCTTCCCATCCTAGATATAAAATAGGTGTTGCCTATTGCTGTGCTTATAAAATGAAAAAGGAAATTGAGGACACTTTTGCAAATGCCAGAATGTAAGATTCATTCAGTGTGCTCCCTGGGCCTTTATGGCATGGGTTGACAGGATTTGTTTATTTTCTAAAATTAGCTTCATTCAATATTTATCATCCTCCTTTCCCTCTCTGAGAATGAACTATGTATAAAATAAGCTTCTGCCTATTTGCATTTATCCTCCAAACCCAATCTAGTAGGATGTTCTCATTTTAAAAACGAGGGGAAAAGACCAGAGTTTTTCAGGAGAAAACTGGAGGAAAATGGGCACAAAAACTCAGAAGGCAGCTATTCCCAGCAGCTTCCTAGTTAACAACCCCCATGCTGCCTCCAGTCTTTGTCTGTATTCTTCTGTATTTAACCTTCAGATTGTAAGCCTTTTCTGGCAAGCTTTTCTTCTTTTTTTAAACTCTTTTCCTGAAACTTTTTATGAATGGCTATGGCACCATTAATGCTGCTGAATATCTTTAAACTCTGCACAGGCAAGTGTGTAGCTTAAGGCCACTACTGGTAAGGAAACCAAGTGTCCTCTGTGCCTTTTTTCTTTCTGTGAAGTAATTTAAGAATATCCAAAAAAATTAGACTTTAAAAAGTTATCTTGGTACAACACCGTGTGTATATACACTTGGAAGCTTAAAAAGGTGTTTTGTCTGGAACTTAGAAGCAGCTCTAAATCTAGTAGAGCAGACTTTCTAACATACCTAGTTTTGTGTATTGGCTTTGCTGGAGTATGATAGCAAAATGAAGACTCTTTTACTCAGCTCTGGTATTGCTCATAACTTACCAAGAGGCTAATACTAAACTTGGAAAATTGTTTAAGTATGTTTTATCAAGCAGTCTGGGTTTTGTTTTTTAATATACTTTTTAATGGATATGTGAAAACTGAAGGAAACGTTAAAGGTTTTTTAATGGTGCAAGTGAAGGTGCCAGTTGCTATTTGATATCACACTCTACAAAAGCTTCATTACTTTATTTGATGGTGGTTGCTAAGCAGCCATTGCACAGAGCATAAGTCTACTGGGTGCCTTTACATGCCAGAGGCTGATGCTGCACTGTTGATGTCATGTGAGGAAATAATGCACATGCTCTAACTGCTCAACAGGAAATGAACCTAGAAACAGAAACTGAAAAGGTTGATTGAAATAAAACTTGATCAACGCGACTGTATTTTGAAACATTCCAGGAAGGTTACTTCTTGTCAAACTTGCCTGGCAGTGTTTGTTCAAAACTTGTATTTAATAAATGAACATCTGACTTACAACCTTTGTTATCACTTTATTCCAGTATTAAAAGCTAGTGGCAGTTTCAGAAATCCCCCTGAAAACTTAGAGGATTCTGACGTTTCACTTTTTTTTTAGGTAAGTAACATCAAATATGTGTGACCTGGCTGACCCAGCCTGCCTTACCAGGCCTCTGGAGGGGACCCTGGGGTTACCCTCAGGAGATGAATCTCACAGTATGGTTTTCCTAACCAGCTGTCTTTTGGCTTCACTGTTTTTCTTTATCTGGCCTGAACCCCAGGTCTTTGTAATCATTTGCTGTTATCTTCCCCTTTCTTGCTCCTTGTTTCCATACCCCTGCCATGCAAGATGTCAGCCTAGATTAACTCAGCCATTCCCCTCTGCTGTAATATCCAAACTGCAGACCATTGTTGGAGGAAAAACACAATTTTTAGAATGGTACAACCACAAACTTATCTCTAACGTTGCCCAACAACCCTTCTGTGTGTCCTTCAGCTATTCCAAACTTTGGCCTCCTTCCTCAAATTCCTTCTCATACCCCCCTCCCATTGACCCCTCACAATCCGATGACTTTGCCTTCATTTTGCTGGGAAGATAAAGACTTCAGAGACTTTGAAGACTTTCAGACCTCTCTCCCACAATCACATCTGTGGAAAAGGCCCCATAGATCCCTGGCTAGTTCTCTTTTCCTGCCTCATCAGGGCTCTTGTCAATATCCCTTTTTATCAGGCAGGATGGCCTGTGCCTGTAATCCCAGAGCTAAGCAAGAGGCTGAAGTGGGATGATCTCTTGAGGCCAGGAGTTTCAGACCAGCCTGGGCAATGTGGCAAGACCCCATCTCTAAATAAATAAATGACTGCCTCTTCTCTGTCTTCAATTTCTCCCCTGAGTTCCACATTCTCCTTTGGTTTTCTGACTTGTAATCCTTTACAGCCATATTTCTTCACCATTCACCCTGGATTCTATCCTAATTTTTTGAAAAGGCGCTAATTAGTTAAAGATTGCCATATTGCTAAATTAACTTTCCCATCCTTAATTTGACTTTTCTGCAGTATCTAGGGCAGCAGAACCACTCCTTCATTGAAAAGTTCTTACTTCCTTGATAACACTTCTAATTTTTCTTCCCATCTCTCTAACCATTCCAAAAATCGGAGATTTACTTCTGCTCAGACTTCCCCAGGTTACATTACTTATAGTTCTGTTCCTCTCATCAAATGCCACTTCCCTACATACATCTTTTCCTCCTCATATTAAACTATGAAGTTTCAGCCCTCTGTAGTATACAGCTGTTCTCTTACACATCGGCTCAAGGATCTTTTCTAGGAAGTATGCTGAAATCAGCACCATGCCTAATCTGATGGAATGCCCCCTCTCTGAGTATACATTGCAACTTCAGATCTCAACTCTGCCACTTCCAAACTGTGTGGCCATTTTTCAAGCCCAGTCTCAATGGGGACAATGCCTTACAGGCTTTCTTTAAATTCCAAAATGCCTGGCATAGTGTGGGCGTTCAATACAGGTGATTTTTTCCTCACATCTGCACAGCTCCTTGTGGTTAACTAGGGAATTAGGGGAAATGGATTCCAATCGTGATACAGCACTTTGGGGAGATGGGGATTACAAAAAATCAACTTTAAAAGGGCTATGGGGCCAGGCGCGGTGATTCACGCCTGTAATCCCAGCACCAAGGCGGGCGGATCACTTGAAGCTAGGAGTTCGAGACCAGCCTGGCCAACATGGTGAAACACCGTCTCTACTAAAAGTACAAAAATTAGCCAGGCGTGGTGGCGGGCGCCTGTAGTCCCATCTACTAGGGAGACTGAGGCACAACAATCGCTGGAACCCGGGGCACGGAGGTTGCAGTGAGCCGAAGTCGTGCCACTGCACTTCAGCCTGGGCGACAGAGCGAGACTGTCTCAAATAAAAAGGGCTATGGGTTGAGCCTGGTGACAGGCTGTGTGGTGATTGCTCGGCCCCTAACTTTATATGTTTGGCCTTGGACCCTCTCTACCTCTGTACAACGATCGTGTTGGACTAGAAGAATCTCAGCGAATCCTTCTCCAGTACTGACTTCAAAGGTTCTCGGAATCGCAGCGAAAGCACCCTACGCAAAATAGCGGAGGTCGGCGCCAAGAAAAGCACTGCAGGTTCAGGGCGCATGCGCATTTCCGCTCCTTGCCGGTTTTCCGGACCTCTACGAGTGGCTGCCCCACAAAATGCCTGCTTCTCTGCGGAATCCTACTGTTCTTCACATGCTCTCTAATGCCATCTTTTCATATCCACTTTCTCTTCCATGTTGAAAAATTAAATTGACAGACTGGATTCTGCAAAGATCTTTGGACATTTAAGTATCTTCGACCGGCGCGAAAAGAGGCGGCCTGACCTTGGAAGTGGGACGGGGTCCTGCAGCGGGTCCTTCCGGCGGGTGACATTCAGCCGGCGGTTCGGGGCGACGGACTCTCCATCCCAGAACCATGGCCCAATTTGTCCGTAACCTTGTGGAGAAGACCCCGGCGCTGGTGAACGGTGAGCGCGATGTGAGACCGCCGAGGCGGGCACACGGGCGGCAGGGAGGCCTGCGATGGCCTGAGAGGAAGAAGCGGGCGGCGAAGACCCGAGGGGCCTGCGGGTGCCGGGGCGGGATGGCCTGCAGGTGGAGGGAGCAGGAAGCAGGTTGGCGACTCTTTTCTAGCCTTCCGCTCGTCTGACCTGCAGATTGGGTTCTCTACACAACCTAGAAGTTCCTGAATTCTCACCACGACTGGGAAGAGAGGTAGTGTGAAGGAAGCCCGGCGTTGCCCGGCAGCTGCAACCATTACGCCCCCTGAGATCGCTAAGAGCAGGGATCTAGAGGGGTTGGTTCTGTTAGGAGAGCTAAGAAAAGGAAGGGCAGAAACGTGAAAGTAAATCAATTCGGCCTCATTACATGTGGTCTTGTTCTCAGTGGAGTATTTGGAAGTCAACAGAAATGTTTAAGGATGGGTGAGCTTTTTTGAACGTTGACTTTGCTTTCTGTCCTAGACGGATTCTAAGATACTTCCGCTTTAATCCGAGGGAAATTTTAGGTGGAAATGGACTTCATGGATGAGTATCCATGCCCCAAGAAGCATAGAACGGGATCCGTATAAACAATAATCTTTGTTACTACAGCTTAGCATTCGTGGAATTTTTTCAGCTTGAAGAGCCTCACTGGTAGACCGCTGTATTTCACAAGAACCCTGAATAATCACAGCCTCTGAGTACTAGTTTATTTGGCCAGTAAATATTTCAGTTGTCTTCTCAGTGGCAAGCTATTCATTTTATTCCTGAAGTGAGATAAGCTAAATTGACCTAAGTTTTTCCTAGATGTGCTGTATTCCAGTAAGTGACTGAAGGTCGGATCTCTTAACTTTCGCCTACATTTGTGAAATGTGAATAGAAAGCAGAACTTCAAAAAAAATGTAATACTTTCTAGCCTATTTTGCTGTGTTTGAGTTTGGTTTGGGTATTTTCTTTTTCTTTCTTTTTTTTTTTTTTTTTTTTCTAGAAGACAGGGACTCACTCTGTCGCCCAGGCTGGAGTGCAGTGCAGATCACAGCTCACTGCAGCCTCCACCTCCTAGGCTCAAGCGATCCTCCCACCTCAGCCTCCTGAGTAGCTGGGATCACAGGCACGCGCCACCACACCCAGCTAATTTTTGTATGTTTTAAGAGACGGGATTTCACCATGTTGCCCAGGCTAGTCTCTTAACTCCTGGGCTCAGGGGGTCCTCCCGCCTCGGTCTCCTAAAGTGCCAGAGTTACAGGTGTGAGCCACAGCGCCAGCCGGGTAATTTATCCATTCTCTCCTCCCTTCCTCCATCACCAGCCAAACTATGAGTTATTGAAGGCTGTCCTGCAGAACCTCACAGCCTACTAGTGAGACATTTTACACATTTTCCCAAATAATTTCGTAAGCTTGCAAGAAAGTCTTTTACTTTACTAAGATTGTTAAGATACCTGTCATAGAGCTCTACAATTTTATATAAATCAAAAGAGATGGCTCTGCGGCGGTAGCTTACGCCTGTAATCTCAGCACTTTGGGAGGCCAAGGCGGGCAGATCACTTGAGGGCAGGAGTTCGAGACCAGCCTGGCCAACATAGTGAAACCCCATCTCTACAAAAAATACAAAAATTAGGCAGGCTTGGTGGTGCATGTCTGTAATCGCAGCTACTTGGGAGGCTGAGGCAGGAGAATCGCTTGAACCCCGGAGGCGGAGGTTGCAGTGAGTCAGGATTGCACCACTGCATTCCAGCCTGGGCGACGAAGCGAGGCTAGGTCTCAAAAATAATAATAATAATGCTGGACATTGTGGCTCACGCCTGTAATCCCAGCACTTTGGGAGGCCAAGGCAGGTGGATTACCTGAGGTCAGGAGTTAGAGACCAGCCTCACTAATATGGTGAAACCTCGTCTCTACTAAAACAGAAATTAGCCGGACATGGTGGCAGGCGCCTATAATCCCAGCTACTCGGGAAGCTGAGGCAGGAAAATCTCTTTAACCCAGGAGGCGGAGGTTGCAGTGAGCCAAGATTGCGCCACTGCACTCCAGCCTGGCGACAGAGCGAGACTCCGTCTAAAAAAAAAAAAACAAACAAACTAAAGAGAAAAAAGGATTAGAGGCTTCACTCTGGACTTTGTGGGTGATTTAAGGCACAATTCTTAATATTTCAAGTGGATTTTTTTTCTGGTGTGGCTTTCACATTTTTTAGGTGGCGCATATTAAGGAATTGCAAACTAATTTTTATGATCTAAAAAGAAAAGTAACACCAAGGTAATTTTTTTGTTATGAAATATATAATATGAACCTTTCCCTCCGTTGTAAATAATTGAAAGATAACTTGTTATTCTTCCAAAAGTACTTAGAAAGGAGGACTCAACTGGGCTGGAATGTTAACGTGGAAATACATTTTGCTTTATAACATACATAGGCTAGTGTATTAAATGTGAATGTTAAATATTTAATAAAAATTACTGACTATATCTGTTAATTCCCCTGGGGGTCAAAAAAGCTTATGGAAATAAGTAAATTTATCATCAGGTTTGCCTAGGAAGATCATAGAATCTGATTTTTTTTCCCTTAACTGTAGACTTTATTTGTATTTCAATAGTTTTTCCAATAATCTTTCAGTTCCGGGATCCAATCCAGTGTACCACATTGCATTTAGTTTCTGTGTCTTCCCAATCTCCTCTGGTCTGGGACAGTTTCCCAGTCTTCCCTCATCTTTCCTGACCTTGACAGTTTTAAGGTATCTAGGTATCTTGTCTGTCTAGGTATCTGTCTTGTCAAAGTATCTGTCTAGGTATCCTGAAGAATTTCCTCAATCTGGATTTGTCTGGTGTTTTTCTCATGCTTAGTTTGGCACTATGGATTTTGAGGAAATACCACAGTGAAGAGATGCCCTAATCACATGTCAGGAGATATATGATATTCCTGTGACATCTCTGGTGATACAAGCTTTCATCACTTGGTTATAGGTTCCTCTACTGTAAAGTTACTGTTTTTCTCTCCGTGTTCTATTCTATAGAAGCAAATAACTAAGCCTATCCCATAAAGGCAAGGTGTGATTACAGTGGGGGGATTCCATCTCCTGTAGGAGGGAATATCTACATAAATTAAATAGAATTTTTCTGTGAGAAAGATTTGTCTCTTCTCCATTTATTTATCCAGTCACTTATTGTATGGACTTGTACATTGATTTCATACTTTCTGTATCAAATACTGTATTATTGCTCAAATTATTTCAGCCTTGGCTATTTGGGAGCTCTTTCAGGTTAGCACCTCTGTCCCTTTGACATACCGCCACCCTTTCTGATACTACAAGATGCTTCAGATTTATATTGTATTTTCCCTGTCCCAGCCCTAGAATCAGCCATTTCTCCAAGGAGTTCCTTTTATTGGACAATAGAATTAAGAAACTAAGGTCTGGGTGCTGTTTATGTTCCTTGCTACCAGAATATCACTACTTCTAGGTCCTCTCATTTGACAGGAATATAGATATGTATCAGTATAGATGTGTGTATGTGTATATACATGCATACTAAGCCATGTATATACATGCATATATGTATATATAATTATTTCTGTGTCTATCAGTCTGTGTATATATTAAGCTAAACCTGAGTCCAACTCTAACCCAGTACTGTGGGATTTATTCTTGCTGCTTTTCTTGCTTACCTGTAACGTCACTCAACCTCCACTGAGAAATCTAGCTCCCATTATCTACCATTCATTATGTTTTATCTCTTGTATACATGTAAAGCAGTTTCAAACTCTTTAACCTGTATCCCCTAAGAAACAAATTTACCACCTAAAATAGTGTTTATGTACAGTATACTGATTCATTTTTTTTTTAAGGATGAAATGTCTGTGTGTTGGAGATAATATTGACAATTGATTGACTTATACAAGATTGTGCTTTTTTTTTATTGTCCCATCTTACAGGCATTGGCAGTTCTGTTTGGAACTATCTCTTAGAGCTTTGTGTCTGCTTAAAGGTATGCCCATATCCCCAAACACAGAAGATGAGGGAGACAGTAATTCAGAAATACTCAAATGGAGGCCGTTAATATGAGGAAAACACCAAGAGCCTTGGGTAATCTGTCTTTGAACAGTAGACACTTTATGGGCTTTCATGCTATTTTTATTACGTTTCTCTTGTAATTTTTGAAACAGAGTCTCATTCTGTCCCCCAGACTGGAGTGTCATGGTGAGATCTTGGCTCACTGCAACCTCTGGCTCCCGTGTTCAAGCAATTCTTGTGCCTCGGCCTCCCGAGTAGCCGGGACTACCGGCACACACCACCATGCCCAGCTAATTTTTGTAGTTTTAGTAGAGACAGGGTTTCACCATGTTGGGCAGGCTGGTCTCAAATTCCTGGCCACAAGTGATCTGCCCGCCTCGGCCTCCCAAAGTGCTGGGTTTACAGGCATGACCACTGCACTTAGCCTCTCTTATAATTTTTTAAATAAAAAATGTCTTCCTCTTTCTGAAATCACTACTGCAGTCTCACAACTACCCTGGTTGTTAATGATCTCTTCTCTTGAAATAGTAAATACCTTGAGGAATTCCAGCTTGGTAATAGATTCTAGTTTTGGCTCTTCTTAACTATACATGTAGATTTTACTTTTATTATTTGTGGTGCCTTTAAAAGAGGAGCAGCTGTGCTTTTGTCAGAGAAACATTTAATCCAGCACATATTGATGAGGATACCAAAATGGGTACCAGTTGTTTTAATTCCATCTGGACTTGTGGATAATATTATGATAACTTTTCATCTTGTTCTTAAGAGTGCCATTCTAAATCCTTCATCCCTTTCTTCACCTCTTTCTTCAAATTTGCTGGTCTCTCTCTAAGAAAATATGAATAAATTGACTGTTCTCTTGTTTTTAAATCCAATTCCTAGCATCTTTACAGTTAGCTAGATTTGCCATTCATAAATGCAGTACAGTACTAGCTGGCCACTAGTGAAGTACTGGCATAATTGAATGTGCTTATAGCATCCTGCCTGATTGAACATCCCTGTGGCACAGGTGTTCTGCATCTTTAAAAGCCTCTTGTTACCAGGGAGCAGCTTTGACTTTTCACACCGGGTGCACATTTGGTACAAGCAGTGAATGAAGGTGATGCATGAATAAATATTTGTGTCCAGCCCACACATCTGCTTCTTTCGGTCTCTAGTGAGTTCATCCTGGTTTTTTGTTTTGTTTTGTTTTGTTTTCCAGCTGCTGTGACTTACTCGAAGCCTCGATTGGCCACATTTTGGTACTACGCCAAGGTTGAGCTGGTTCCTCCCACCCCTGCTGAGATCCCTAGAGCTATTCAGAGCCTGAAAAAAATAGTCAATAGTGCTCAGACTGGTAGCTTCAAACAGCTCACAGTTAAGGTAACCACCGGCTAAATGAAAACGGATGTGCATAACAGAAAATGTCTTCCCTTGGGATTTTTCTGATTGTTTTGATTAATATATATGTTTCCAATGAGGCTGAATCCAGCATAATGAGGAAAAAAATTTTGACTGCTGAGGAAGATACTTACTTTTCTAATTTTGTCACCTGGGTAGAAATAATTAGCCCATTTTATATCTTAGTTTCCTAAGAGTCTTAAACCTAGCAAAAAAGTGACCATTTTTATTGGGAAATTTTTTTTCCTTTCCTATATTAGATAGTATACTAAAATATGATGGCTTGGTTTGCTGAGTCTGTACTTTTTTCATCTGTAGTCCTGAGATTGTCCCCAGTTCAGCCAAAACATCTCTTGAACTATGTCACAGTCAGGAAGCTAACACTTCTTATATATAAGATAAAAATACCAAACTGGGTTATTGAATTGTGTGAAGATAAAATCTAAAAACTGTAAGAATTAGAACTTGCAGCCATACGCAGTCACTTCCTGCCTGTAATCCCAGTACTTTGGGAGGCCAAAGTAGGAGGATCGCTTGAGGCCAGAAGTTCAAGACCAGCCTGGACAACATAGCAAGGCCCTATCTCTATCCAAAAAAGTGAAAAAAAATTGCCAGGTGTGGTGGCATGCACCTGTAGTCCCAACTACTTGGGAGGCTGAGGCGAGAGGATCGCTTGAGCCCAGGAGTTAGAGGAGGCAGTGAGCTCTGATTGTGTCGCTGCCTGGGTGACAGAGTAAGACCCTATCTCTTAAAAAAAGGAAAAAAGGCTGGGCGCAGTGGCTCACGCCTGTAATCCCAGCACTTTGGGAGGCCGAGGCGGGCAGATCATGAGGTCAGGAGATCAAGACCATCCTGGCTAACACGGTGAAACCCCATCTCTACTAAAAATACAAAAAATTAGCCGGGCGTGGTGGTGGGAGCCTGTAGTCCCAGCTACTTGGGAGGCTGAGGCAGGAGAATGGCAAGAACCTGGGAGGCGGAGCTTGCAGTGAGCCGAGATCGCGCCACTGCACTCCAGCCTGGGTGACAGAGCGAGACTCCATCTCAAAAAAAAGAAAAAGGAAAAAAAGAACTGGAACTTGGATTTTATTTGCATGATCCAAGCACAGAGTACAAAAAGCCTAAATAATTGCTAATTTTAGAGCCTACATCCTGGGAAGTGTGGTTGTTTTTCAGAAGACTTCCATAAATTTCTGGTCTAATTTGATGGGGAAAATTCACTTCCAGAAGTGCTAAAAGGAAAAGGTCCAGTTTTGTTATGGAAAGTTATTTTTTCAACTAGAATTTCAAGATCCATATTATTGCTCCATGTATTAATAACAGTGCTTTCCTGAGCCATATGTGCATATTTCTCTTTGGGACAACAAAATGTTGATATGAATACCAGATACTTAGTCAGAGTTAAGTCAAATACTGAATGAATAAAAATGAGGTCTAAAGGGGAAGACAGCACTTCATCTTTCAGCAGATTTTCTTTTGCCAGACAAAAATGTCTATTGAGAGACTCGGCCTTCCTATAGCCATCCTATCTAAATGCGCCAGCTATATCCAGGATGTGGATTGTTTTAGGGCTCATAAAGTGTCTCATAAACTTATAATGAAAGGGTTAAGTCAGTTCAGGTCTTTAAAGAATGCTTTGAAAGAATTTATATAAGCTTTGACTACTTACCTTACAAAATTGAAAGTTCAAGGGTTCTCAGCAGTTGAAGAGAAGTAATGTTAGTAATTCTCAACTTTGACTAAAACTGCCTTCTAGTTTGAATAGCATCTTTTATGTTCTTTGTCTCCTTAATTCTGGAAAAGAATAGTTTCAAATATATATATATATATATATAATTATATATATATATAAAAGGTACCTTAAAATGTATGCTTCTTTTTTCAGGAAGCTGTGCTGAATGGTTTGGTGGCCACTGAGGTGTTGATGTGGTTTTATGTCGGAGAGATTATAGGCAAGCGGGGCATCATTGGCTATGATGTTTGAAGACCAATCTTTAACATCTGATTATATTTGATTTATTATTTGAGTGTTGTTGGACCATGTGTGATCAGACTGCTATCTGAATAAAATAAGATTTGTCAAAACTCAGTGTTTTCTCCATCAGATACTCCATGAAAGGTCACAATTTCTCTTGATATTAGGCTGGGTTGTCTTTAAACAACTCTAAATACACGTCTGTTTAGCCCGCAATTGGAAAGGATATATGTGGCAATATTAACCTGGTACATGAATATATGGGGATAACATTTTAATTTGAAGGTTTGGAATATATATATTTAAGCTTTATTTCCAGAACAGTGAGGGTTAGGTCTTGGGAAAACTATAACTTGCCAAAGTAGAAGAAATAGTAGTACCATATGCCAAAGTGATAGAGATGAATCATGTCGGTAGTTAGAATAACATTTCAACTGTTTTCTTTGCTAAAATCACAGAAAGACCCTATTGAGAACATCTATGTCTGTAAAAATGTTAGAGTACTTGTCATCTTGAATATAGCCTCCCCAAGAGAGAACAGGGTGGTATTCTAAGTATGTTTCTTTGTAACATCTTTAGCAGTAGGACAGAGCCATACATTTGAAATCTGATTTTTATGTGTGTTATTCGTTTGTCTGGTTTTACTACCTTTGCAAAAACAAAATACCCTACAGATATTTAAACAAGGTTATAATTTAGCATCTTCCCTGGATCTAAATAGTATATTATATCCTGAAATAAATGAAATGATTGCTATTAGTCTGTCTTCTGGAGCGATTTTATTGGGTATATAGGAGAGATTGATCATTCCTTAGCTTTTCCCCGGGATCTTAGAATCCTTAATTGACTCATTGGTACTTTCCTAAATCCACTGTTATTCTTGCAGCCACAGCAAAACATGCAATACCAACTGATGATAACCAAAAGGTGGTTGTATATTTATTACAAAAGCATTATGGCTCACAATATAGTATTAATCCTTTAATAGTGTTGAACCTTTATCCAGTCAATCCCAAATTTACCCACTGCATTTAGAACACTGCTATTTTAGCCTAATAAACGTCACAGCTTATCTAAGTGATAGACAAGAAAGTCTCCATAGAGACTGCCACGCTGCTAAAATGTGAAGTAATGCCTAACTTACTCCTGCAATAAACAGGTGGTCAAAACTGAAACGACCTCTTTTCAAAAAGTGCTCAAAAAGACTGATATGAGAAAGGCAATCAGTTTCTTTTTCATACAGTGCATGATTATTCAAACTAACCAGAAAAAAACAAGGTAGGAGATCAGCTAGTACTAGTTAAAACCTACAGACACCTAGTTGATTAATGATATGTAATGTGATTGTTTTTAACGCCACGGTCACACCAGAAGGTCCTCAAAATAAACATTTACTACTCACTTCACTGCAACTTCCTCCTGTTTTGCCATACACAACACCTCTGGTCTCCCCTGTGGCTAATAGTGCATGTACGGAATTTTCTTAGGTTAAAATAGCAGTGAGCTCCTTGAAGTGGCCACTTGACTTCACCAGGCTTGTTTCTCTTTTTTTTTTTTTTGTCCTCATCAACCCCAAATATCTTCTAACAGAACTGTTGAGGCTTTCACTGAATGTGTGCTGCCAAGTGTTTGACATTGGCAAAGTCGGTGTTTATTGTGCACCTCCTAAGTTCTAGGCACAATTAAAATGGCAGAAACATTCATGAACAAGACTGTTAGCTGTTTCACAGAGTTTGATCTGGTAAGACAGGTAATTAGGCATGCAATTACTATAATAAGATGTGAGAAGTACTATAATGAGGGAAGGGGAAGGTATACTTGAAAGGCTAACCCAGGGCGGGGTGCAGTGGCTCACACCTGTAATCCCAGCACTTTGGGAGGCCAAGGCGGGCGGATCATGAGGTCAGGAGTTTGAGACCAGCCTGGCCAATATAGTGAAACCCTGTCTCTACTAAAAATACAAAAATTAGCCAGACGTGGTGGCACACACCTGTAGTCCCAGCTACTCGGGAGGCTGAGGCAGTAGAATCACTTGAACCTGGGAGGTGGAGGTTGCAGTGAGCCGAGATCACACCACTGCACTCCAGCCTGGGCGACAGAGGGAGACTCTGTCTCAAAAAAAAAGAAAGGCTAACCCAGACGAGAAGGATGTTCAAGGGAGGTTGTCAGAGAAAATAGTAGCTATATAAACCAGGAAATTACATTAGCCAAGAAGAATGGAGCAAGGTATGCTGGCCAAGTGAAACAACCTGTGCAAAAGCTACTGTCAGAAAAAGTGTAGTACATTGAGGGTCTGAGAGTGTAAGTGTGGCCAAATTGCCAGGCAGAGGAGAGCACTGAGAGGTAAAGCCAGAGATGGTGGGGACCAGATTGTATTTTATGCCTATTAAGGCTTGGACTTCTTTAAGGACATTGAATGGAAAGCCATTGAAAGATTTTGACAAGGCACAGTCCTGCCCTGAAGTAACTTGGGTAGTCTAACATCAGCAGGTAATTTCAATTCCATGTAACAAAAGCCAGAATAGAAACCTGCAAACTTGCATAGGGTTCATGTAACAGTGCATGTGGTCCTACAATTTTCTCAGTATGTAAAAGTAGAAGTACTCATTTAGTAGTAGGCATCACGAGGAGAGAGAACATAATGGTTAAGTCAAAGCCAGTTATGCAAATATTTGTCACTGTGGTCCAAAGGTTTATTCCTAAGGAAACTGCTATCTATATATAAGTAAATGAGGCTTTTTGTTTAGGCTTTCATCATTTCAAAACTAATGTGGCCAAGTGCGGTGGCTCACGCCTATAATCCCACTACTTTGGGAGGCCGAGGTGGGCAGATCACGAGGTCAAGAGATCAAGACCATCCTGGCCAACATGGTGAAACCCCATCTCTAATAAGAATACAAAAATTAGCTGGGCGTGGTGGCACATGCCTGTAGTCCCAGCTACTTGGGAGGCTGAGGCAGGAGAATCGCTTGAATCCAGGAGGCAGAGGTTGCAGTGAGCCGAGATGGCACCACTGCACTCCAGCCTGGCACAGAGCGAGACTCCGTCTCAAAAAAAAAAAAAAAAGCTAATGTGAGGCCAGGTGCGGTGGCTCACACCTGTAATCCCAGCACTTTGAGAGGCCAAGGCTGGCGGATCACCTGAGGTCAGGAGTTGGAGACCAGCCTGACCAACATAGTGAAACCCCATCTCTTCTAAAAATACAAAATTAGTCGGGCGTCGTGGCACATGCCTGTAATCCCAGCTACTTGGGAAGCTGAGGCAGGAGAATCTCTTGAACCTGGGAGGCGGAGGTTGCAGTGAGCCAAGATCATGCCATTGCACTCCAGCCTGGGCAACAAGAGCGAAACTTGGTCTCAAAAAAAAAAAAAAAAAAAAAAACTAATGTGAAACCGTCCACATTGCATATTCCATCCTTTTTTTTTTTTTTTTTTTTTTTGAGACGGAATCTCACTCTGTCGCCAGGCTGGAGTGCAGTGGTGCCATCTCGGCTCACTGTAACCTCTACCTCCTGGGTTCAAGAGATTCTCTTGCCTCAGCCTCCCAAGTAGCTGCAACTACAGGCGCGCGCCAGCATGTCCAGCTCATTTTTTGTATTTTTAGTAGAGTCAGGGTTTCACCATGTTGGCCAGGATGGTCTCGATCTCTTGACCTCGTGATCTGCCTGCCTCGGCCTCCCGAAGTGCTGGAATTACAGGAGTGAGCCACCACGCCCGGCCTCATCCTTTGTTTTATACATCTCAGCATTGTTCTTAGATTAACAGTTTCTCCTCTTTTCCATTCATCTCTTACATACCTAAGTATTCTACCCTGATTTCTAAGGATAGCTCAATACTTTCTTTTTAAATATTTCATATTTGTGTAACACTTTACCTTTTCAAAGCACTTGCACCAACTATCTCATTTAGCCCTCAACTTTCCTCTGAAGCACGTGCCATAAATGATATACCATTTAACAAGAGAGGAACTGAGCAGAAAACATAAAACAATTTGGCTAGGATCCCAAGAGCAATAAGTGGTGGCAGCATAAGCTGGGCCCAGGTCATGATCCTGTGTTGTAGTCTGTGCCCTGACTCTACCTGTGACCAGCTTGTGGATCCTGCTTTGTATTTCCACAGTTCCATTCTATATTATATATTCTTGGTCCTGCTTTGCCCTACTATTAAGTTATTTAAGATTTCTTATCTCATTAGATATCAACCTCCCTAATCTTATGTAAAGTGATAGGTAGTTTAGTAGGACTTACTATTTCCTAATTAGTGTGGTTTTTGTTTCTACCAGGACATAAGATTGTGATCACCCTTGTGATGAATTCAGTAACAGTTCCACCAGAGGTAATCCCTTAGGGAACTTACACTAGACCTGTTTACCAAACAAAAGGCCCTGATATAATAAAATGCTAACATGCAAAGCCCTTGGCAATCTCCCTTCTGCCTCACCTTAATCTCACTTAGCTGCCAACCATTGTTTCAGCCACCATTTCTAACCAATCCCCATAAAACCTAGCTTTAAATGTCATGTTATTAGAGTGTGTATCCACTGTCCCTGATTGTTGCAATTTTCCACTAATCAGTTCATTCCCCTTTCTTTCTTTTTGTCTTTTGAGACAGGGTCTCGCTCTGTCGCCTGGGCTGGAGTATAGTGGCATGATCACAGCTTACTGCAGTCTCAACCTCCCAGGCTCAATCAAGATCCTCCCATCTCAGCTTCCCAAATAGCTGGAACTACAGGCGCATGCCACCACACACGGCTATTTTTTTGTAGAGACAGGGTAGCCACATTGCCCAAGCTGGTCTCAAACTCCTAGGCTGAAAGAATCCCCCACCTTGGCCTCCCAAAGTGCTGGGATTACAAGCGTGAGCCACCGCAGCTGGTCCCCTTTATTTCTTGCCAATTTTGTGTCCTGGCTCACTGTCACTTTATAACACTACTTCTATCTTAATTCTTGACAATTGCAATTTCAACATACACATGGGTCAGTAGTTTCCAAAGTACAGTCCCTGGACCACAGCAGCATCAGCATCACCAGGGAATTTAGAAATGAAAATTACCAGGCTCTACCCCAGAAACTAGGAGTGGGATCTTGCAATCTGTATTTTTTTGTTGTTGTTGTGTTGTTTTGCATTTTTTTAGAGATGGTCTCACTATGTTACCTGGACTGGTCTCAAACTCCTGAGCTCAAGCAATCTTCTTCCCTCAGTCTCCCAAGTAGCTAGGACTACAGGCATACGTCATTGCACCCACCACAATCTGTGTTTTAATTATCTTTCCATATATAAGTCTAATGCATGCTAAAGTTTGAGAACTATTAACATAAATGATCCTTCAACCAACCTGGCCTTTTGATTCCCTAAAAACTTAACAGTTAATACCTTTCACCTTCCTTAAATACTGATTCCCATCTTTTTACCAAAAACATCAACCATCTTAGTTTCAATTTCATGCATCCCTCTCTCTGACCACCTATGACCTTCCTAGCCCATTCTGTCAAATAACTACACAAATTCAGAGTTTTCATGACCATCAATAAATTGATCCTACCATCTCCCTCACCCCCTTGATTTCAGCTTTTCTCTCCTGTTACAACTTAGGTTCCATGATCAATCATAAGCATTCTCTTGAATACACCTTCAACTTCCTTGCCTCTCACTCACTTCATTGTACTCACTTACCAAAACCACCTCCTTGGCTTAATTCAGCTGTCTACCTGCTCTGCACCTATGCAGCCAAATGAAGTTGGAGAAAACAAAGTAACTAGTCTGGCCAGGTGCAGTGGCTCACGCCTGTAATCCCAACACTTTGGGTGGATCCCTTGAGGCCAGGAGTTTGAGACCAGCCTGGCCAACATGGTGAAACCCCCTCTCTACTAAAAATACAAAATTTAGCTGAATATGGTGGCACGCACCTGTAGTCCCAGCTACTTGGGAGGCTGAGGCATAAGAATCGCTTGAACCTGGGAGGCAGAGGTTGCAATTAGCCGAGATTGCACCACTACACTCCTTCCTGTTTTGGCAACACAGCGAGACTCTGTCTCAAAAAAAAAAAAAAAAAAAAGTAGTCTCACTTTATATTCATGATGATCAGAACCTTAAGAGAGCACTTAATACTACCAGCCAATCATATTATGTTTCTTCAGACCGCAATTACATCCTTCAACAGATGACCTTACTTCCTACTTGACTAAGAAAATTTAAGCAATTGGAGAACTCCCAGTTACTCCCACAACATCATTATCTCATCTTACCATATCTCCACCTATATATATACACCACCTTGCCTGTACTATATGGTTCATATCACATGCTGCAAGCACACAGAAGTCACTCAATGCAAATGTGATGAATAAAGTGAATGTATCCATTAATGAATCTATATAAATGTTTTCCCCTCTGCCTTCATTCCTGGCACTTTCTTCCTAGCACATCTACTTTCAAAACCACTTCATCACCTTTTCAGAGAAGTTTTTTTCTGATTTTCCCGAATTGCTTCCCTTTACCCTCCTGTCGATGCTTCTTGTAGCACACATCATTGCACTCTAATGCTATATTTACATTTATTTCCTTACTAAACTGTAAGCTTCTTAAGGGAGATACTGTATCTAATACACTTTTGTAATACTATCCCATCATATAATCTGGCTTCTGTGTTTTTGGTTTTGTTGAAAACAGTGAAACAGCAGACTCTTCTTCCTACTGTGTTTGGTACTGGGTTGATAAACAGCAGAGTTTAGTGGCAATTTGCCACAGAGGGAGATGCAGGCCTGGAGGACTCACTTCCTGAAGGCCTGCAGGCTGAGACTGCTACAGAGCTGATGCCAGCTGAGTCACTCTTGCATCTCAATCTCCAACTCTGAAACAGAGATGTGGATCTCTGATTAGCCTTCTCTACTGTGCTAGCTAATGCAAAGCTACCTTTGCATATGTAAGGTCTAGCAGGGGAGAACCAGGAGGTAGGCAGCAGAAGATCCTTTATAAAAGACCAAGCCTGAAATCTGAAAATCCCTGAAATTCCTTAGAAATTGATCATCTTAACTCTTTCTTTGCCAAGCCCGCATTTCCTGATTTATATCCTTGTTACAGCTGAAAGAAGCTCATCATATAAAGGTTTCTAGCACCACCATTTTCCTCAGAGGATTTTACATATGCAACCAACCTATGGATGGATTTTTATAAGAACTATACCTTGGACTTCTTGCATGAAGTTAGGAAGGTTATCTTCAGAGGCTCCAAGTTTTAATGCATTCCAGTGTTGTCAAATCCAAAAGCAATTAAATACTGTTGTGTGGTTTTGAATTATAGCCTGCTTGTTAAAATAGCTACTGTTTCCCCTAAGGACAGCCTGCATTTTTACCTGATGTCATCTGACTATGGGTCTCAAGAGAGTGGGGAACCTAATAGAACAACTGAATAAATGTAGTTCTAAGACAGTGAATTATAAGGTGATGGTGGAAGAGTGGTTACCAATTTTAGTGACCTCCGGGTAGAACAATGGAAAGGAAGTCATGTAAGCCCCAGATTGGGGGAAAAAATGAAAGTAATAATGACCAAGTAAACATTACGTCAGGGGTGATGTGGAAGACAGTGTGGCGATTCCTCAAAGACCTAGAACCAGAAATACCATTGGAACCAGCAGTCCTAGTACTGGGTATATACCCAAAGGAATATAAATCATTCTATTCTATTCTATAGAATATGAATCATTCTAACATAAATCATTCTGTTATATCATTATAAATTATATAAATCATTCTATTATACAATGATGTGTGCTACAAGAAGCATCAACAGGAGGGTAAAGGGAAGCAGTTTGGGAAAATCAGAAAAAAACTTCTCCAAAAAGTGATTAAGTTGTTTTGAAAGTGGATGTACTAGGTACATATAAAGATACATACATATTGCAGCACTATTCACAATAGCAAAGGCGTGGAATCAACCCAAATGCCCATCAGTGATAGACTGGATAAAAAAAATGTGGTACATATACACCATGGAATACTATGCAGCCATAAAAAGGAACGAGATCATGTCCTTTGCAGGGATGGGGATGGAGCTGGAAGCCATTATCCTCAGCAAACTAACACAGGAACAGAAAATCAAACACCACATGTTCTCACTTACAAGTGAGGGTGAACAATGTCAACACATGGACACAAGGAGGGGAACAACACCCAATGGAGCCTGTCAAGGGGAGGGCAGAGGGAGGGAGAACATCAGGAAATACAACTAATGCATGCTGGGCTTATTACCTAGTTGATGGGTTGATAGGTGCAGCAAACCACCATGGCACACGTTCACCTATGTAACAAACCTGCACATCCTGCACACGTACCCTGGAACATAAAATGAAATTTTAAAAAGTCAGGGGTGATATTTTGCTCATCATAGCTTTACCTTAAACCCCTGTATAGTTTCATCTGCCTTTAGAATATGCTGGCAGAAATATACTTTATTATCTGATACCCAAGTTACTACTGCAACAGGGAAACTAATTTCTACCTCACCCTAGGCTCCAAATTTCACCCCCACTGCACTGAGGGTAAACACTGAAGCCAAATGGGCCTTGATTTGGGACCCTTGTGTTCCTTTGCTCTCCCATCACCATCTGACCCCAGCGCACGCCTCATATCCACCCATCCCAGAAGGAAGCTGCCTCTAAGGACTAAGTAGTAAATCTCTCAAAGTTATTTGTGGAAAGTCCTAAGGACACAAATCAGCAACAAAATCCGTTGGGTTTTTTCCCACCTCTCTTAAAACAATCTATAGTTGCATATTTTCCTTATTTGTTCATCTCAACTTCAGCAAAAGCCTTGCAGGTTAGCCCAACCCACTCACCTAAGAAAATTTGAAACAAAATGTTACTCTCCTCACTTCAGTACAAAATGAAATGAAGTGGAACCATTTGCCTGAGGTAAATGAGTCAGGGGTAGGGGACTGGAATGCAGGACTTGATTCCTCGGTGTCCTAACTCTAACCACATTCCCTCTACTCTGCGATATTTAAGTTGTTTATTGTACTGTGAGGAGCAGGAATAGGTAAGGGAGATGGTTCACTTTTTATGTTTTTATTCAGAAACTTACATCTGAACTCTAACCCGCATGTAAGACACTCCATTTTAACTTTAGCAGGAGTAAGTGAAGATTCGTAACATATAATTTGCATCAAGCCTTGGATACAGTGACTTTTCCTGGGCCTTAAGCAAGACTATTGGCTATATATTGATAGAGAGGGCTCTTAGTAAAGAAGAGAATAAGGCAAATAGGTGTTAATACCTAATCCTAAACATTTTTAAAAGTGATCATTTAACTCCCTAATCTCTACCCATAATGTTTACAAATAAGTTCTCAGTTTTTAAACTTGACACCAGGAGCTTATATAGCTTTTCATATGAGAGACATTAAGAAATGTAGCTTTTAATTCAGGCTTACCTTTTTGCATCAGAGAGTATGAGGCCTTGAACAATGATGGCCATGTTCTCTTGGTTTTATCTGTTTTTACTTTAGTTATTAGCAAAATATATACTTTTTTTTTAAATCTAGGAATAAACAAACACAATGAATGCATTATAATGTATATTCAAAAACATATCAAAACAGCCTTACCCAACTAGTCTTGAAAAAGATAACCTTTGGGAAATCTTCCAGGCCAGTCATGACTGCTGGAAAGAAAATAAGCAAATACTTACTAAAGGGCTTTCTCCAAGCGACATATTTCTCTTAGAATTTCTAGTCTTTGGACACTGACACCTTCACCTTCATCTCAGATGACGTAGAAATTCAGCTCGGAATTCAGAAATGGATAGCTTCCAGTTCCTCTGAGAATATTCCTCAATCAACAAGTTGTCTACCTAGCTGAGGCACAGCTTCCTGGAATTAAGACTGCATAACCTAGGTTATAATTAACTCAGACTTCCTCCTCCTCTTGTACCTTGGCCATGACCTTAATCCTCACCTAGATTTCCGTCCCATCTACGGATACAAATTTGTTCTAAATTAGATCAACTGAACTCTATTCCTTTTAGCCTAAGATAAGTTGGCACTGGTGGCTGAAAGGAATCCTAAACCAATTTTAGACCATATAGTTAGACTTTAAGCATGACTCAAAAAAAGCTAGACATCTCAGTGGAGAGATAATATTGCTCAGTTTTATCCATTTTCCCTCATTAAAAAAAAAAAAACTTGGGAGGACTTTGAGAATGGTCAGTAGGATTAGAATAATGAGAGCAATTGAAGCTGTGGGAAGACTAATAGTTGATAGTGGTTTACACCTGTAATCCCAACACTTTGGGAGGCTGAGATGGGAGGATCGCTTGAGGCCAGGAGTTCACGACCAGCCTGGTCAACACAGCGAGACTTCGTCTGTACAGAAAATTAAAAATAAAGCCAGGTGTGCCTCATGCCTGTAATCCCAACACTTTGGGAGGCTGAGGCGGGTGGATCCCTTGAGCTCAGGAGTCTGAGACCAGCCTGGGCAATATGGCAAAACCCTGTCTCTACAAAAAAAATACCAAAATTAGCCAGGCATGGTGGTGTGCACCTGTAGTTCCAACTCCACAAGAGGCTGAAGCTAGAGGATTGCTTGAGCCTGGGAGGTACAGGCTGCAGTGAGCCATGATCGCACCACTGCACTCCAGCATGGGCAACAGAGCAAGACCCAGTCTCAAAAAATAATAAATAAAAACTAAATTAAAAACTTAGCCAAGGGTGATGGTGCACACCTGTAGTCCCAGCTGCTCAGAAGGCTGAGGCAGGATGATTGCTTGAGCCCAGAAGTTCATGGCTGCAGTGAGCTATAATCGTGCCACTGTACTCCAGCCTGGTGACAGAGTGAGACCTATGTCAAAAAAAGAAAGGCCAGGTTCGGTGGCTCACGCTTGTAATCCCAGCACTTTGGGAGGCCGAGGCAGGCAGAGGCGAGGCGAGGTTGGCAGTTCGAGACCAGCCAACATGGTGAAATCCCATCTCTACTAAAAATACAATTAGCCAGGCATGGTGATGTATACTTGCAATCCTAGCTGAGGCAGGCGAAGTGCTTGAACCCAGGAGGTGGAGGCTGCAGTGAGCCAAGATTGTGCCATTGCACTCCAGCCTGGGCAACAGAGTGAGACTCTGTCTCAAAAAAGAAAAACAGTAATACTAGGCTTAGTGAATTTTTTCAAAGTAATTTGGAGGCAAACAAAATGTTTACAATTCTGGGAACTGCAGCATTGATAATACACAGAAATAAAAGGAATGATAAAATGGGAGGGACTTTGGAATTTAGCTGCTTTCAACTGCATGGATTTAAAGTTAGATTTAAGTGATGATCAGTAGGTCCATTGCTGCTTACCTAAAGAGCTCAAAGCCCTATCCTATATGGTCTTGTTGGTTCTCACAACTTTACAAGAGATATGGGTCAGAGAGTAGAATCAAGAATTTTGCTGGTATGAAAGTTGAGATTTAAAGAAGCTGTTACGTAACTTCACTGACATGCAGTGTCTTCCAAAAAAGAGGAATGCCTTACCTATTACGTTAAAGAGAAAATAGAAACCATCCAGCACGAACTCCTTCAGTTTTCTCCCTTTCACTTTGAACTGATATACTTTTTTTTTTTTTTTTCTGAGACAGAGTCTTACTCTGTCATCCAGGCTGGAGTGCAGTGGCATGATCTCAGCTCACTGCCACCTCAACTTCCCAGGTCCAAGCGGTTCTCCTGTCTCAGCCTCCCAAGTAGCAGGGATTACAGGCATGTTTCACCATGCCCGGCTAATTTTTGTATTTTTAGTAGAGACGGGGTTTTCACCATGTTGGCCAGGCTGGTCTCGAACTCCTGACCTCAGGTGATCCACCCACCTCAGCCTCCCAAAGTGCTGGGATTACAGGTGTGAGCCACCGCACCTGGCCTGAACGGATCTACTTCTGATTACACCCTCTTTCTGCTGTCCCTTCCCTTCTTTCTCCTATCCCAGAGGAAAACAGGACATTCTTTCCAAAACTATCTTTCTATGTTTGCTCTTGATTCTCTTCCATTTCACTCTTCAGTGGTCTCTCCCTATTTATTCCTCATTTTCATTTGTCCATTTATTTATTTGTTCAGCAAACATTTATTATATTCTTGTTATGCATCAGATTGTGCTTCTGAAATTTTAAAAGACATGTTTCCTACCTTCAAGGGGCTCACAGTCTAGTGGAAGAGGTAGTAAAACAACTACAAATCATTCAACTGTGATACTGTGATACAGTATTTAAAGAGCAACAATAAAAGTCTACACATGATGCTCTGGTTGTGCATGTAGCAGAGCTGGGTCTGGAGCTTAACCAAGAGGACAAGAGGGGAAAGGCATTTAAACAAAGGAAACATGCACCAAAGCATGATCACACAAGAGAATTCAAATAAAATTAGTTCACTAAGGAAAGAACACAAATAATAGATGTGTTTTGAAGACAAGGGGTAAGGGAGAGTTACACCAGATAATAAAGAATCTCGAAGGTGATAAGGAATTATTAAAATATATTAAGGATGGAAGTAATATGGTCAGATTTGCATTTTAGGAAATTCAATCACATATCAAAGGAGAAGACTGGGAACTGGCAGGGCGTGGTGGCTCACGCCTGTAACCCTAGCACTTTGGGAGGCCGAGGCGGGCAGATCACCTGAGGTCAGGAGTTCCAGACCAGCCTGGCCAACATGGTGAAACCCTGTCTCTACTAAAAATACAAAAATTAGCTGGGGGTGGTGGCACATGCCTGTAGTCCCAGATACTGCAGAGGCGGAGGCAGGACACTCCCTCGAACCCGGGAGCTGAAGGTTGCAGTGAGCCAAGATCACACCACTGCACCCTAGCCTGGGCGACAGAGTGAGACTCTATCTCAAAAAAGAAAAAAAATAAAAGACTGGGAACTATTGTGTAATCTTGAAGAGAAATGGGCAATTGGAAGTGTATGGTGGTATAATTAGAAGAGGGAATATAGGCTGGGTGCAGTGGCTCACACCTGTAATCCCAGCACTTTCGGAGGCCAAGGCGGGTGGATCACCTGAGATCAGGAGTTCAAGACCAGCCTGGCCAACATGGCAAAATCCCATCTCTACTAAAAATACAAAAAATTAGCTGGGCATGGTGGTGGGCGCCTGTAATCTCAGCTACTCGGGAGGCTGAGGCAGGAGAATGGCGTGAACCCGGGAGGCGGAGCTTGCAGTGAGCCGAGATGGCACCACTGCACTCCAGCCTGGGGGGACAGACCGAGACTCTGTCTCAAAAAAAAAAAAAAAATACAAAAATTAGCCAGGTGTAGTGTCATGTGCCTATACTCCCAGCTACTTGGGAGGCTGAGGCAGGAGAATCCCTTGAACCGGGGAGGTAGAGGTTGCAGTGAGCAGAGGTCATGCCACTGTACTCCAGCCTGGGCGTCACAGCAAGACTTTGTCTCAGAAAAAAATAAAAAAAAGAAGAGGGACTATAGAAAGAGGCAAATTTCAGTGTAAAGAGGAATTTGATTTAAGGACATACAAATGAAGATGCCTAACACAGTACTGGTTATATGTGTCTGAAATTCAAGAGTGGTTAGTGCTGGAGATGTAAATTTAGAAGTGATAAGCATCTTGAGTATAGGTGAGATTGCTTAGGAAGAGTAGGTAAGCTCCATAAGGGAAAGCAAGAAATTTTTGTAGGTTTTGCTTATTGCTATACCCTCATCGCCTAGAAATGTGCCTGGCATGTAGTAAGCATTCAATATTTGAATAAATGAATGGAATAGTGAAAAAAAGGAGAGCTAAGAACATGACTCTGAGAAACATGAGCATTTAGGGTTAAACAAGAAAAGAAGCCCAGGAAGGTGTTTGAGATGGGAAGGTTAGAGAGGTAGGAGGAAAGCAGGAGAGAGTGAGGTCACAGAAACCAAGGGAGGAGAGCTTCTAGAAGATCAACAATGCTGCAAACAGATCAAATACAGTGAGACCTAAAAAGTGTTCCTTAGCCAGGCACAAGGACATGCACCTGTAGTTTCAGCTACTCAGGTGTCTGAGGCTGGAGAGTTCTAGGCCAGCCTGGGCAAGACAGTGAGACCCCACCTCTTTAAAAAATAAAAAATAAAAAAGTGTGCTAGGCCCGGCTCGGTGGCTCACGCCTGTAATTCCAGCACTATTGGGAGGCCAAGGCAGGTGGATCACTTGAGTTCCGGAGTTCAAGACCAGCCTGGCCAACATGATGAAACCCTGTCTCTACTAAAAATACAAAAATTAGCCCGGCATGGTGGCACATGCCTGTAATCCCAGCTACTTGGGAGGCTGAGGCAGGAAAATCGCTTGAACCTGGGAGGCGGAGGTTGCAGTGAGCAGAGACTGTCCCATCGCACTCTAGCCTAGGTGACAAGAGCGAAACTCCGTCTCAAAAAAAAAAAGTGTCCATTAATTTTGGCAAATAGAAAGCCATTGGTGTTTTTTTGTGACAGTAGTTTCAACGGAGATGGCAGTCAGATGATATGGGCCTAAAGACTATATGGGGCCAAGATCACGTCACTGCACTCCAGCCTGGGCGACAGAGTGAGACTCCACCTCAAAAAAAAAAAAAAAAGTACATGGAACATGGCGAGGAATGAAGACTGTGAATGTAGGTGACTCTTTTCAGAAATGTGGCTGCTTTTTGTGTGTGTGTGTGAGAAGGAGTCTCGATCTGTCACCCAGGCTAGAGTGCAATAGCAAGATCTCGGCTCACTGCAACCTCTGTGCTTCCCAGGTTCAAGTGATTCTCCTGCCTCAGCCTCCTGAGTAGCTGGGATTACAGGCATGTGCCACCACGCCCGGCTAATTTTGTATTTTTAGTAGAGACAGGGTTTCTCCATGTTGGTCAAGCTGATCTCGAACTCCTGACCTCAGGTGATCCGCCTGCTTCAGCCTCCCAAAGTGCTGGGATTACAGGCATGAACCACCACGCCCAACCTATTTTTTATATTAAATATTAAAAATATATATATTATATAATATATACGTGTGTATATATATATTTTTTTGCAGTGGAGTCTCGCTCTGTCACCCAAGCTGGAGCACAATGGTGCAATCTCGGATCACTGCAACCTCCATTTCCCGGGTTCAAGCAATTCTCCTGCCTCAGCCTCCTGAGTACCTGAGACTACATGCATGTGCCACCACACCCGGCTAATTTTTGTTTGTTTGTTTGTTTGCTTTTTGTTTTTTTGAGACGGAGTCTTGCTCTGTCGTCCAGGCTGGAGTGCAGTGGCACAATCTCAGCTCACTGCAACCTCTGCCTCCATTCAAGCAATTCTCCTGACTCAGCTTCCCAAGTAGCTGGGATTACAGGTGCCCACCACCACCACGCCCGGCTAATTTTTGTATTTTTAGTAGAGACAGGGTTTCACCAAGTTGGCCAGGCTGGTCTCGAACTCCTGACCTCAGGTGATCCGCCCACCTTGGCCTCCCAAAGTGCTGGGACTACAGGCGTGAGCCACCGTGCCCAGACTAATTTTTGTATTTTTAGTAGGGACGGGGTTTCACCGTGTTGGCAGGCTAGTCTTGAAATCCTGACTTCATGTGATCCGCCCACCTCAGCCTTCTAAAGTGCTGGGATTATAGTCATGAGCTGCCATGCCCAGCCCCAATATTTAAATTTTTTAAAAATCTTGGCCGGGCATGGTGGCTCATGCCTGTAATCCCAGCACTTTGGGAGGCCAAGGTTGGCAGATCACCTGAGGTCAGGAGTTCAAGATCAGCCTGGCCAAGATGGCAAAACCTGTCTCTACTAAAAATACAAAAAAAATTAGCTGGGCAAGGTGGCGGGCACCTGTGGAATCGCTTGAACCCAGGAGGTGGAAGTTGCAGTGAGCCGAGATCGTGCCACTGCACTCCAGCCTGGGCGACAGAGTGAGACTCCATCTCAAAAAAAAAAAAAGGTACATGGAACATGGCAAGGAATGGAGACTGTGAATGTAGGTGACTCTTTTCAGAAATGTGGCTGTTTTTTGTGTGTGTGTGTGAGATGGAGTCTCGCTCTGTCACCCAGGCTAGAGTGCAATGGCGAGATCTCGGCTCACTGCAACCTCTGCCTCCCAGGTTCAAGTGATCTCCTGCCTCAGCCACCTGAGTAGCTGGGATTACAGGCATGTGCCACCACGCCCAGCTAATTTTGTATTTTTAGTAGAGACGGGGTTTCTCCATGTTGGTCAGGCTGATCTCAAACTCCCGACCTCAGGTGACCTGCCTGCTTCAGCCTCCCAAAGTGCTGGGATTAAAGGCGTGAGCCACCACGCCTAACCTATTTTTTATATTAAATATGAAACATATATTTTTTATATATATATATATATATATTTTGCAATGGAGTCTCGCTCTGTCGCCCAGGCTGGAGCACAATGGTGCAATCTCAGATCACTGCAACCTCCACTTCCCGGGTTCAAGCAATTCTCCTGCCTTAGCCTCCTGAGTACCTGAGACTGCAGGCATGTGCCAGCCACCATGCCTGGCTAACTTTTGTTTTTTGTTTGTTTGTTTGTTTTTTGTTTTTTTGAGACGGAGTCTTGCTCTGTCGTCCAGGCTGGAGTGCAGTGGCACGATCTCAGTTCACTGCAAACTCTGCCTCCGTTCAAGCAATTCTCCTGACTCAGCCTCCCAAGTAGCTGGGATTACAGGTGCCCGCCACCACCACGCCCGGCTAATTTTTGTATTTTTAGTAGAGACAAGGTTTCACCAAGTTGGCCAGGCTGGTCTCGAACTCCTGACCTCAGGCAATCCACCTGCCTTGGCCTCCCGAAGTGCTGGGATTACAGGCATGAGCCACCGTGCCCAGACTAATTTTTGTATTTTTAGTAGGGACCGGGTTTCACCACGTTGACAGGCTAGTCTTGAAATCCTGACTTCAGGTGTTCCACTCACCTCAGCCTCCTAAAGTACTGGGATTATAGTCATGAGCTGCCATGCCCAGCCCCAATATTTAAATTTTTAAAAAACCTTGGCCGGGCATGGTGGCTCATGCCTGTAATCCCAGCACTTTGGGAGGCCGACGTTGGCGGATCACCTGAGGTCAGGAGTTCAAGACCAGAAAAACCCATCTCTACTAAAAATAAAAAAAAAAATTAGCTGGGCGAGGTGGTGGGGCCTGTAATCCCAGCTACTCTGGAGGCTGAGACAGGAGAATCACTTGAACTGGGAAGTGGATGTTGCAGTTAGCCGAGATCGTGCCACTGCACTCCAGCCTGGGCGACAGAATGAGACTATGTCTCAAAAAAAAAAAAAAGTCTTCCCTTTACTTCATTCTCAAGCTACTGACTTATCTTTCATTACTCTTCCCTATAAGTGAATGGTAGGGTATGTGAGCGTATTTTGAATCCTCTTTCTTCTGTTGGTTCTCCTAATATTTCCCAACTATTTATATTCTGACCTAATCATTCATTACTTATCTCTGCCTCCTTGCCTTCTCGTTCACACCCTACATTTAATACAATCAGCAAATCAGCAAATCCTTACCCTTTTTTTTCATTTTTTAGAGCCTACAGCTATTGTACCATCTATCTTCAAAATGTATCCTGAATCTGACAATTTTCCATCACCTCAACACTACCACCCAAGGCCCAGACACCATCTTCTCTCACCCAGACCACTGCAATAGCCTTCTGACTGGTCTCCCCACTTTCACCCTTGCCTTTCTATTGTTTATTCTTGTTTTGTTGTTGTTGAGTCAGAGTCTCACTCTGTTGTCCAGGCTAGAGTGCAGTGGCATGATCTCAGCTCACTGCAACCTCTGCCTCCTGGGTTCAAGCGATTCTCCTGCCGCAACCTCCTGAGTAGCTGGGATTACAGGCATGCCACCACGCCCGGCTAATTTTTATATTTTTAGTAGAGACGGGGTTTCACCATGTTGGTCAGGCTGGTCTCGAACTCTTGACCTTGTGATCCATCCGCCTTGGCCTCCCAAAGTGCTGGGATTACAGGCGTGAGCCACCGCGCCCGGCCTATTGTTTATTCTTAAACCAGCAGACAGAGTGATCCTTTCAAATATTAAGTCATATTTTGTCGGTCTTCAGAAACTTCCAATAGCTTCTCCTATCATTTTGCATTCTCGTATGCTCTGAAACCATCACCACCACAGACGTCCCTCATCTAGTTTCCTACCACTCTTCCTCCAGCCACACTGGCCTCGTCACCTCCAAACACACTTCACCTCGGGGCTTCTGCATTTGCTGTTTTATGCTTGGAATGCTTTTCCCTCAGACATCATTTGGTTTATTCTCATTTCCTTCAACGCTCTGTTCAAATAGCCCCTTAACCCAAAGTCTGGCCACATTTTATAAACTATTGTACCTCAGCCGCTCCCAAGTCTCTACTTTCTATCCTGCTTGCATTGCACTACTCACCACCTGGCTTGTCCTAGTTATTTATTTATTGTCTGGTTCCCTTCACTATACTGTGAGCACCCACAAAGCATACCTACCAAGAGCACCTCGCCTAAAGGAGCAGAGATAAAGATAGCCAGAGGCCAGGCGCGGTGGCTCACGCCTGTAATCCCAGCACTTTGTGAGGCTGAGGCAGGCGGATCACGAGGTCAAGAGATTGAGCCCATACTGGCTAACATGGTGAAACCCCATCTCTACTAAAAATACAAAAGTTAGCCAGGTGTGGTGGCACGTACCTGTAGTCCCAGCTACTTGGGAGGCTGAGGCAGGAGAATCACTTGAACCCGGGAGGTGGAGGTTGCAGTGAGCCGAGATCGCGCCACTGCACTCCAGCCTGGTGACAGAGCGAGACTCCGTTAAAAAAAAAAAAAAAAAGATAGCCAGGAAACTATTCCTGCCCTTGAGGAACCCACACCTCAGTGAGTCATATAACCTAACAAGTAATTAGAATGGAAATACTCAAAGCAGTTGGATGCCACAGGCTGAGGCCCTGGGGAACCATGTGGTTTGGGTGGCAGTTATGGCACTTTTCAGCCTGGGTGATAGTTAAAACTATGAGTTCACTCTAAGAGAATGTGAGAAATGAGAAACACTCAGGAGACACCAGTGTTTAAGAGGCGAAGGACAAAGAAAGGAGGCTGAGACGGAATAATCAAAGAGGGGAAGAAGAGCTGGACCAGTAGGTCCTCAGATGGCGGAGCTCCTAGATTGCCTTTATCGAATACTACCAATAATCATGGCAGTGGACATTTACTAACAATTCTCTACCCGTCAGTTACTGTTGTAAGCACGTTCCATATTTTCACACATAAAGCCTCACAACAACCCCAGGAGTTAGGCACTAGTATAACCTCATTATACAGATGAGGAAACTGATTCACTCACCCAAGTGCACACACCTAATAAGAAATAAAGATTTGGGCCAGGCAGGGTGTCTCATGCCTGTAATCCCAGCACTTTGGGAGTCCACGGCGGGTGGATCACTTGAGGTCAGGAGTTGGAGACCAGCCTGGCCAACATGGTGAAACCCCATCTCTACTAAAAATACAAAAAAAAAAAAAATTAGCCAGGCATGGTGGTGCTTGCCAATAATCCCAGCTACTCAGGAGGCTGAGGCAAGAGAATCACTTGAACCCAGTAGGTAGAGGTTGCAGTGAGCCAAGATCACGCCCCTGCCCTCCAGCCTGGGTGACAGAGCAAGACTCTGTCTCAAAAGATAAATAAATAAACAAACAAACAAATAAAAATACAAAAATTACCTGGGCATGTTGGCAGGTGCCTGTAATCCCAGCTACTCCGGAGTCTGAGGCAGGAGAATCACTTGAACCTGGAAGGCAGAGGTTGCAGTGAGCTGAGATCGCACCACTGCACTCCAGCCTGGGTGACGGAGCGATACTTCATCTCAAAAAAAAAACAAAAGAAAGCTTTGAACGCAAGCAATTTGAGCTTGCTCTTAATCATTACATTGTTATCCATAAGACCACACTCTGCCCACTCTCCATGCTTCTTCATATTTTCTTGACCCTATTAAGGGTCATGTGCTGTTCTGGGCTATGGGTATACAGCAGTGAAGCAAAGCCCCCTCCCTTCATGGAGCTTATATCCTTGTAGGGGAGACCGACATTAAACAAGTAAACAAATCTACGGTAATAAGTGCTGTGAAGAAAAATGAAGTAGTATAAGGTATCATGAATGATAAGTGGTGACCTCTGAGGAAGTGACATTTAAACAGAGATCTGAAGGAAAAGAGGGAGTGAGCCAAGAGGTTATCTGGAGGAAGAACATTCCAGGCAGAAGGAACAGTAAGTGCAAAGGCCTTAAGGTATAAGTGTGCCTGACGTGTTCCAGGAACTCCAAGGAGGTCAAAGCAAAAAGGGATACGACGAACTAGGGGGAGAGAGGCAGGAGGTAAGCTTTCAGAAAGCTATGAAAGGTTTCCAGGACATGCTGCTAAATGAAAAGATTAAATTACTCAGCATAGTAGCTTGTGTGGTATAATCACATTGATTAAAAAGATATATGTGTGTGTGCTTATGTGTATATGCATACATACACATATATAGATAGGTATACATACATACTTATTTATAGTCTGAAATATCAGACAACAAAGTTAACAGTGATTACCTTGTAGGAGTTAGACTACAGTTGAAGAGAAGGAAGGGATATTTAGACTTTTTATTTCATTTTATTTAGTTTTTGAGAAGGAGTCTCCCTCTGTCACCCAGGCTGGAGTGCAGTGGTGCAATCTCAGCTCACTGCAACCTCCGCCTCCCAGGTTCAAGCGATTCTCCTGCCTCAGCCTCTCAAGTAACTGGGACTACAAGCGCCCACCACCATGCCTGGCTAATTTTTGTATTTTTAGTAGAGATGGGTTTTCACCATGTTGCTCAGGCTGGTCTCGAACTCCTGAGCCCAAGAGATCCGCCCGCCTCGGCTTCCTCGGCTGGGATTATAGGTATGAGCCACTGCACCCAGCCTAGATTTTCTGTCTTGTATTTTTCCATAGTATTTGTAACTTCTTGCATATCCTACCTTTATAGTAACCAAAAATTAGCTTACAAAAATCAACATTTTTTTTTTTGAGATGGAGTCCCACTTTTGTCACCTAGGCTGGAGTGCAGTGGTGTGATCTCAGCTCACTGCAACCTCTGCCTCCCAGGTTCAAACGATTCTCCTGCCTGAGCCTCCCAAGTAGCTGGGATTACAGGTGCCCGCCACCACACCCGGCTAATTTTTGTCTTTTTAGTGGAGATGGGGTTTCACCATGTTGGCCAGGCTGGTCTCAAACTCCTGAACTCAGGTGATCCACCCACCTTGGCCCAAAATCAACTCTTAACCATGTGTTAAGGGACTCCAGCTAAAGCCCCTTCTCCTTCTTTTTGCAGCTGAGCTTCCTGAAACAGTTTCCTACACATGTTCCTCCTTGCCTTCCCCATTTTCTTCTTAACCAAATGCCATCTGATTTAGACTTCACCTTTCCCCTACGCCTACTCTTCCTGGGAACACCTGTGACTTCCCTCTGACTATAACGAACACTCGCAGTCCTCTTGCTTCTTGACCTCTCTGCCACATTTGACATTGTTTACAGCTCCTCTGAAACGTTCTCCTTTGCTTTCCTTCTTGCCCCCTTTTACCTTCCTGAGCTGCTTTCTCAGTCTCCTTTCATTGGCTGCTTTTTATAGCCCATCCCACAGACCTGGGTTTCTTCTGGTTCCAGTCTTAATGCCTTTGCCTCTGTGTGCTACACATACTCTTTTGTGTGGTCCATGCCCATAGTTTCAACTACCATCTCCATGCTTCCAAGTCCCAGATCTGTATTTTTAGCCTTTTTTCCTGAGCCCCTGTCCAGTGTACCAACCTGCTTGTTAGACAGCTCCACCTGCAGATCTCACAGACATCTCAACTCAACTGTTCCAAAACCAAAGTCATCATCTCTAATTAAAAACATCTGCTTCCTCTTGTTCTCTTTAACTTACTTGGTGGTACCACCATCTGCCCTATTGACCCCATCTAGCAACCTGAGAAAAGACCTTTTTCTTTATTTCCTGTATCTAAATGGACAACAAAAGTGATTCTATTTGCTAAATATCTCAGCAATCTGTCTTCATTCCTACATCTTCACTGTCACTGCATTCATTACCAATGATCTGGACTACTGCATATGGATATATGAGTCTGAACCCCTAGGAAGAGACCAGAAATATCCTAACTACATTTTCTGCCTCTATTATCACTACCAGCCTTATACTCAGCTGCCGAGGGATGTGGTACAAATTCTATCATGTCGGTTCCTGCTCAAAATTTTTCAAATGTTTCCTAACCTTTATAGAATAAAATTCAAACTCCTTAATATGCTCTGGCCAGTCATCTTCTGACACTTTCTCACATGTATCTTTTTTTTTTTTTTTTTTTTCCAGACAAAGTCTCACTCAGTCTCCCAGGCTGGAGTGCAATGGTGTGGTCACGGCTCACTGCAGCCTCAACTTTCCAGGCTCAAGGGATCTTCCCACCTCAGCCTCCCAAGTAGCTAGGACTAGAGGCACATAACATCACATCCGGCTAATTTTTTCATTTATTTTTTGTAGAAACGAGGTCTCGCTGTGTTTCCCAGGCTGCTTTTGAACTCCTAGGCTCAAGTGATCCGCCTGACTCAGCCTCCCAAAGTGCTGGGATTACAGGCATGAGCCACCTGCCCAGCCACCCACATATATCTTTTTTGTTGTTGTTGAGGCAGAATCTCAATCTCAGCTAACTGCAACCTCCGCCTCCTAGGTTCAAGCAATTGTCGTGGAGCTGGAATTACAGGCGTGCACCACCACACTCAGCTAATTTTTTTATTTTTAGTAGAGACGTGGTTTCGCCATTTTGGCCAGGCTGGTCTCGAACTCTAGCCTCAGGTGATCTGCCCGCCTCGGCCTCCTAAAGTGCTGGGATTACCGTCGTGAGCCACTGCACCCCGCCACATATCTTATGTTTAAATAATACCGAAGTACTCTTTGTTTCTCAAAAACCCCATGCCTTTTCCTGCTTCTGTGAAAGTTTTATGACGTAGCACCTTTGTATCTCCAGCTCTAACGTAGTACCTGGTACAAAGTAGGTGCTCAACAAATGCTTGTTGAATAAATAAAAGGACAAAAGAAAATCAGAAAGCACAAAGGTTGAAAGTAAGGACACTGACCAGAAGACTACTATGAGAGTACAATTTGGAGTAATCAGGAAGAGAAGGAAAGAAAATGCTTTAGTGTAACATTTCCTTCAAGCTTCTACAAGGTGAAACAATCATAATCAAATAATAATTACTCCTGTAATTAGTCTCTTTGAAAAATATGAACTTTTGTCATTGGTACAATTTCAAATGGGGACTGCTTAAGTGATTTTAAATAAAATGTTTCTTAAAAACACACACACACACACACACACACACAAACCCAAACAGCCCAGGACATGACATGTAACTGCCAAAATCCTGACAAAACATGACCCTTTGGGTATAAATCCCAAGGTCCAAGAGTGCATCTGGGAAGAGTCATTTATTTTGCAAACATTAATTGGGTGGTATAGACACTGTTCAGCACAGGGGATAAAATGATAAGTAATACACGGTTTCCTGTCCTCAAAGAGCTCATGGTCCAAGAAGCATCTAGCCCTTGCCTTTGCGCAGAACTCTACTGAATTCTTTTCTTTTTTTTCGAAATGGAGTCTCACTCTGTCGCCAAGTCTAGAGTGCAGTGATGTGATCGCAGCTCACTGCAACCTCCGCCTCCCAGGTTCAAGCGATTCTCCTGCCTGGGCCTCCCGAGTAGCTGGGACTACAGGCATTCACCACCATGCCTGGCTAATTTTTGTATTTTTAGTAGAGACGGGGTTTTGTCATGTTGGCCAGGCTGGTCTCGAACTCCTGACCTCTTTACAGAAAGCCAGATGCCTATGCTAGGGTTGTATTTAAAGTCTTTTTAGGCTGGGCACGGTGGCTTATGCTTATAATCCCAGCACTTTGGAAGCCGAAGCCGAACTCCTGACCCGCACTTAAGGTCGGGAGTTCGAGACCAGCCTGGTCAAGGTGGCGAAACCTTATCTCTACTAAAAGTACAAAAATTAAGGCTGGGTGCAGTGGCTCACGCCTGTAATCCCAGCATTTTGGGAGGCTGGGATGGATGGATCACTTGAGGTCAGGAGTTCAAGACCAGCCTGGCCAACATGGTGAAACCCTGTCTCTACTAAAAATACAAAAATTAGCTGGGCTTGGTGACACACACCTGTAATCCCAGCTACTAGGGAGGCTGAGGTGGGAGAATTCCTTGAGCCCGGAAGGTGGAGGTTGCAGTGAACTGAGATCACGCCACTGCACTCCAGCCTGGATGACAGAGCGAGACTCTGTCTCAAAAAAAAAAAAAAGTACAAAAATTAGCCAGGTGTCGTGGTGGGTGCCTGTAATCCCAGCTACTCAGGAGGCTGAGGCTGGAGAATCGCTTGAACTCTGGGGCGGAGGTTGCAGTGAGCCGAGTTTGCACCACTGCACCCCAGCCTGGACAAGAGTGAGACTCTGTCTCAAACAAACAAAAAAGTCCTTTTAGTCATAGGAATAGCTATATATAATTTATTTTTTTGAGATGAAGTTTTGCTCTTGTTGCCCAGGCTGGAGTGCAATGACGCAGTCTTGACTCACCGCAACCTCTGCCTCCCGGGTTCAAGCGATTCTCCTGCCTCAGCCTCCCAAGTAGCTGGGATTACAGGCATGCGCCACCACGCCCAGCTAATTTTGTATTTTTAGTAGAGACAGAGTTTTCTCCACGTTGGCCGGGCTGGTTTCGAATTCCCAACCTCAGGTCACCCGCCCACCTCGGCCTCCCAAAGTGCTGGGATTACAGGCATGAGCCACCACGCCCGGCCAATATATATAATTTTTTTTTTAAAGCTCAGAAATGGAAATTCACGGATTCAGGGTAAAATGCAGCCATTGCTTCCTTAATTAGAAGAGTGTTTTTGTGGAAGAGTAATGGACTGTACCCTTCTTTCCCCAGAAAAAAAGCAGCACCTGAGGATTCTGAACAGTTCTCTGCTCAGTGATGATCAAGCCTTCCTTTGGACAAGCTTAAATAACTCAGCCACTGTTCTTTGTTGCAGGACTTTGGGACTACTGATGCAATGTGTCCACTTGGGGGCCCTTTGGAGAAAAAATTGCTAATTTCAGAGGGGCAGCCGCACCAATGGTTAAGGAAATCCCTGGGGAGAAAATGTTTCTGTCTGGATTAGAGAGGAGACATTTTATTTACTCATTCAATCTTCATGATAATCTTGTGAAGCTGTAATTAATATCCTTATTTTTGCAGATTAGGAAACTAAGACGTACTGAGGCTGGGTGCCTGGTTCAAGATCATATAGCTAACATTATTGGACATGCAAATCAAGCCCAGATTTGTGACTCTGAGCTGATGTTAATTCTGTCACAATATTGGTTCTCAAGATAAATCTTTCCAGGTGAGGGGGAAAGGGAATAAATATCTAGAAGTCCCCTTAAACAGAAGTAATTAATTCGTTTGCAGAAATTGGCAAAATTTGGGGTTCCCTTCTTAAAAGTTTCCTTCTGTCACTTGGAAAAAATTTAAAATATGTGCATTAGGTTGACAAAGATCAAAAAAGTTTAAAAAAAAAACCCTTTTTGGAATGCTGTGGAGAAAGGGGCACTTTTATTTATTATTTATTTTATTTTATTAATTAATTATTTTTTTTCTTTTTCTGAGACAAGGTCTCATCTCACTCTCTTGCCCAGGCTAGAGTGCAGTGGCCTGATCTCGGCTCACTGCAGCCTCAGCCACCTCAGCTCCACTAGTAGCTGGGACTACAGGCACATGCCAAGTTTTCCAGGCTGGTCTCAAACTCCTGAGCTCAAGATCCTCCCATCTCAGCCTCCCGAAGTCCTGGAATTATGAAAGAGGCACTCTTTTTTTCTTCTTCTTCTTCTTTTTTTTTTTTTTTTTGAGACACTCTTCTCCGTCTTCCAGGTTAGAGTGCAGTGGGGTGATTTTGGCTCATTGCAACCTCCACCTCCCCGGTTCAAGTGATTCTGGTGCCTCGGCCTCCCGAGTAGCTAGGACTACAGGTGTGTGCCACCACACCAGGCTAATTTTTCTATTTTTAGTAGAGACGGAGTTTTGCCATGTTGGCCAGGTTGATCTCGAACCCCTGACCTCAGGTGATTTGCCCACCTCTGCCTCCCAAAAGTGTTGGAATTACAGTCATGAGCCACTACACCCGGCCAAAAGGCACTCTAGAACATTGCTGGTGGGAGTATGAATTAGCATAACCTTTACCGGGGACAACTTGGCACTGTCTATTAAAACTACAAATGTACATACCTTTTGACTCAGCAACTGCTCTTCTAGAAATCTATACTACAGATACATTTGAACATTTGCAAAATGACGTATATTAAAGGTTATGCACTGCAGCATTGTGTGAAATACATGCAACAGATTGGAAACAACTCAAGTGCCCACCGATAGAGAACTGATTAAAGTAAGCTCTATCTCTATTCCATACAGCCCCAATAATGAGGAAACTGTCTACTTATAGTAATATTTCCAAGATATAAGTGAAATAAGCAAGATTCAGGAAATTGGTTTGATATGCTTTTATTTATGCAAAAACTTCTATATGTGTATGCTTTTGTAGGCATAGACTATGTATGTAAGAATATACAATAGACTGATAACAGTTACTCCTACTAAAGGGTAAGTAATATTACTGAGGTTGGGGAGAGGATGATTCAGAGCAAAAATAAAGTGAGGACTTTAAGGACTTTAATTCCTTTAATTTTTTTTTTTTTTTTTTTGAGATGGAGTCTTGCTCTGTCGCCCAGGCTGGAGTGCAATGGTGGGATCTAAGCTCCCTGCAACCTCTGCCTCCCAGGTTCAAGCGATTCTCCTGCTTCAACCTCCCAAGTAGCTGGGATTACAGGCACTTTCCACCACACCCGGCTAATTTTTGTATTTTTCATAGAGATGGGGTTTCACCATGTTAGCCAGGCTGGTTTCAAACTCCTGACCTCATGATTCGCCCGCTTTGGCCTCCCAAAGTACGGAGTGAGCCACCACGCCCGGCCTCCTTTTAAATTTTTTTTTTTAATTTTTTTTTTTTAGAGATGGAGTCTCACTCTGTCGCCCAGGCTGGAGTGCAGTGGTGCGATGTCGGCTCACTGCAACCTCCGCCCCCCGGGTTCAAGTGATTCCCCTGCCTCAGCCTCCCGAGTAGCTGATTACAGGCACCCGCCACCACACCCGCTAATTTTTGTATTTTTAGTCGAGACGGGGGTTTCACTATGTTGGCTAGGCTGTTCTTGAACTCCTGACCTCAGGTGATCTGCCCAGCTCAGCCTCCCAAAGTACTGGGATTACAGGCGTGAGCCACCGTGCCCAGCCTTAAATTTTTAACCATATGAATGTATTAGGTATTCAAGAAAAATATGTTGAATGAAAATTTAAAATAAAAAATAAGTAAAGCACATCGAATTTAAGGTACCTAATGTGTAAGGCACAGAATGTCTTTTTTTTTTTTTTTTTTTGAGACGGAGTCTTGCTGTCGCCCAGGCTGGAGTGCAGTGGCGCGATCTCGGCTCACTGCAGGCTCCGCCCCCCGGGGTTCACGCCATTCTCCTGCCTCAGCCTCCCGAGAAGCTGGGACTACAGGCGCCCGCCACCTCGCCCAGCTAATTTTTTGTATTTTTAGTAGAGACGGGGTTTCAGTGTTAGCCAGAATGGTCTCGATCTCCTGACCTCATGATCCGCCTGCCTCGGCCTCCCAAAGTGCTGGGATTACAGGAGTCGTAATGTCTTTTTATGATCAGCAGGATGGTTAACGGATATTTGGTGTCAGACCCCAGTGAGTTTTAGCACTTCTACTTACTAGCTGTGTGACTTTAGACATTATTCTAAGCCTCAGTTTCCCCATATGTAAAATCAAACTTATAGAATTGGAGAGAATTGAATGCACATAAAGCACTTAGGCTCACAGAAAGCACTGAAAAATGTTATTATTAATATTTTCGCCCTAAAATCTCCAACAATAAACCAAATTCTGACTTGCTCTGGCTCCTTTTGGACTAGTCTAGAGGCAAAGAGACAAACTATATGATTTCTCAAGGAGTTTTTCTGCTCAGAGGCTTGAGTCTGGGGACTCCACACAATATTCGAAGACATTCTTCCTTCTTTCTGCTGCCTTGCAACCTGCAGACCTCCCACCTGTGTTAAATGAAGAATGCTTGAAGTGAGGTTACTCAGAACCCACCCGGTTCATGTTTTCTCAAGGGTAGAAGGCGGGAAGAAATCTGTTGACACAGTTATATAAAGCCTGTCATTCAGTCCCCTGCCTATTACCTCTGCAGACCGTTATGCATATTAAAGAAGGGGGGGCGGCAAATACAAAAGAAAAATAAGAGAGACGAGAGAGAGAGAGAAAGAGAGAGAGAGAGAGAGAGAGAGAACAAATCAGGATGCTTGAGGGAATCCACGTGGTCGCCAATCTGTAACTGATCAGAGCAGCTACACTGAAGCAAAAACCCCAGCGCCCAACGCTAAATATATTGCAATGGAGAAACCGTCCACAATGGGGTGTCTCTGTCCTTAGCAGAGCCTTGGGGCTGCCGTTTAAGACCCTCCTGCTACTCCCACCCTTTTAGCATCTAGTAAACCACGCGCTGTAACAACGGAATCTTGTTCTGTGTATGCGTTGTGCGAGTGTGCGCTTTGCAAACCATCTGGGCCCCATCCTGCGCGGTTGGAACGAAGATCGATTCGGGACGAGTTGGGGGAGTTGAGGCTTGCCTGTGTCTCCTCCCTTTCATTGCTCCTCTCCAGCCCCCATCCCATCGTCCGCTCTGCACAAATGTTTCGCCAGTGGAGGGACGTAGGTTTTCAGCACCAGGAGGCTGTGGACCTTCTCTGGAGGCGTGAAGTGCACCCTCCGGAGGGCCAGAGCTGAGTGCAACCTGCTCACAACGACCCTCTCCCTCCTTCCCAAATTCGCCGCCCCAGGCTGTAATATTACATGCAGTGCGCTGTACCGGTGCGGGAGTCCAGGAAGGCTGCGTGACCTTCCAGCGAACTCCCCCTCGGCTTGGGGGATGGAGGCTGCCCCGGGGCCTGCAGGCTCTGTATCGATCCCCCAGCCTCAGCCAACGCAAGTTCTCCCGACACAAACCCCTCCCTACCCTCTCGGCTTTCCCAGCCTTGCAGGCTTCTAACGCTACGCTCGAGGCGCCCTCCCCTCTTTCCCGCAATAAAGTAAACCCGGTGGATATTCATTCCCCTCCCTAACTCGCCTCCTTCTTTCCCCCTCCCCCCTCAGCTTACTAACCCCGCGCACAGAGCTCGCCGCCGGCGGGCCCCTTCCACCCAGTGTATCATAATGCCCAACGCTCTCCTCCTCCCCCTCTCTTAATCAGAAACGTGCTCGCGAGCCCCCCTCCCTCTGCGTGCATACATTAGGGTCTGCTTTGCATGCAGCGGCAGGCAGAGACCGGAGGAAGAAGGGGCGGGGGCGCTTTTGCCCGCCTCTTCCCTCCAGGCCCCGTTAGCCACCCAGCTTCAGCTTCGTTGTAACACCGCGTCGTTAGCGGAGCACGCCGTGGCCTCAGTGCCCGGGCTGGAGAAACACAACCCAACTCCCTGCAGAAGGGCACGAAAGCCAGACGAGTGCACAGTAGAGCGAGGAGGTGGCAGGAGACCTGCCACTCGGTGTGTGCATTTTGGAAAGAGCTCCAGCATGAAAATGGGAGGGGCTCCTTTTTTATTTTTTAAAGTGCGTTCATTGAGGGCCTTTCTGTTTTGCATATAGTAAACTGGGCAGCGCTTCTGTTTTGCATGTAGTACAATAAGGGCTCTTTTATTCTAGAAGCGTTCAATTCGGGCTAACCCATCTTGTATCCGTGCCCTGGGGCGGAGGAGAAGGCTCACTGCTCCCCGACCCAGCCGCCGCGTTATACTGGAAGCTGCTCTCCCGGGCTGTTCGATTCCCAGCGCGTCCCGGGAACGTGTGTAATCGGCCTCTCGGCGCTCAAGGCTGCAGGCGGCCCGGCTCCCTCCGCCTCCATCCTCCGCGTAGTCCTCGCCCCCTCCCCCTCTCTCCGGAACCCGCGCTCTGCTCCGGGCTCCCGGGCTTCCTTCCCCCCTCCTTTTCCCGAGCAATGCCTCTCCCGGAGGGCGGGGCATGCAGTTATCCAGGTTGCGGGGCCGGCGGGCGGGCAGGAGGCGGCGGCCCGGGCCTCGGGATGGAGTTGCAGCGCCCAGGCGTCAGAGGCGGAGGCCCGAGGCCGCTATACAGATTGCGGGGCTGGCGGGCGCGGCCCGGCGCTCTGCATAGCGGCCGGCAGGGTGCAGGCGGCCGGGCGGCGCAGAGCTGGTTAGGCAGGTTCCGGGGCCCCGTGCCCCCCCCTCCGCCTCCCCGCCCCCCTGTGTTGTCGCCTCTCCCTCTCGCTGCTTCACTTCACGGGGCGAACATGGCGCACAGCTGTCGGTGGCGCTTCCCCGCCCGACCCGGGACCACCGGGGGCGGCGGCGGCGGGGGGCGCCGGGGCCTAGGGGGCGCCCCGCGGCAACGCGTCCCGGCCCTGCTGCTTCCCCCCGGGCCCCCGGTCGGCGGTGGCGGCCCCGGGGCGCCCCCCTCCCCCCCGGCTGTGGCGGCCGCGGCGGCGGCGGCGGGAAGCAGCGGGGCTGGGGTTCCAGGGGGAGCGGCCGCCGCCTCAGCAGCCTCCTCGTCGTCCGCCTCGTCTTCGTCTTCGTCATCGTCCTCAGCCTCTTCAGGGCCGGCCCTGCTCCGGGTGGGCCCGGGCTTCGACGCGGCGCTGCAGGTCTCGGCCGCCATCGGCACCAACCTGCGCCGGTTCCGGGCCGTGTTTGGGGAGAGCGGCGGGGGAGGCGGCAGCGGAGAGGTAAGGGGGCGAGGAACCCCCAGGTCCGGGGTCTCGACCCTCTGCGGAGCCCCCTCCCCTCCCCCATCCGGGATTGAGGAGCATCCCAATTCTGGGACCATCTCGGGGTCCCTGACCCGGGGCGAATGGCTCTCCCATCTTGGGACGCCCATGCAGGGCTGCAGACCCCCAGGCGCCCCCACCCCGGGGTTTGGGCCCATCTGGCTGAGGGCGTTTGCCCCCCGCTCTCCTCCCCCTGACCCTTCCCCAAATCCCTTGGCACAGACCCCCTCGCCGGGGTTTCCCATCCCGGGACTGAACCCCTCCTCCCTTTCACAGATTACCTCATCCGAGCAAGATTCCTCCCTCCCTCCCTCCTAGAGACCTGATCCCGCCACATCCCCGCCTCCCTCTCTGGGCAGATGTGTTACTCCTAGGGCAGTTTTCCTCTCGGGCATCTCTCGGGTGATGGCCTCATCCAGGGCCACGTTCTCCTAGCCCTTGGGGATCGTGTCCCTTCCAGCACCTTGCTTTCGAAAACCCGATGAACCCTCACCCCATCCCCGGGCCAGGTCCCTATACTGCCAGCCACTCCCCCTTCCTTCACCTCCACCCTCTACCCCCACCCCAAGCAGACCGATCCTCCCCCATCCCGCCCTACCCCACCGGGGAAAATCTCTCCTCTGCACCTTGCCTGGTCTCACCTCCTTTCCCTCTGAAGATAACGGTGATTCCTCATACAGCAGTCTCTTCCCCCCCCCCCCCCCCCCCGTCTTACAGGGCTACAGTTTCTAGCCTATTGGTAGCCGGGAATTACTCTACCTTCACTCCACCCTTTCCCTCCTTTAGAATGAAGGATTAGTGGCATCTTGGAGGGGAAAATAGTCCACTGTCCCCTAGGCTTAGAGAAGAGCAGCTTTCCACCACTCCCCTTGGAGAGGAGGCAGGCTTTCCCTCCAGCTCTGGGGAAGGGGGCCCCTGTGAGGGGAGGTGTTTGTGGGGGGACTGAGGCAGCATCCTCCCAGGGGAAGCAGCTGCTCTCCTACCCCACCCACTGCGCCTGAGAGCACGCAATCTCCAACCCGAGCTCCCTCCCGCCCTTCTCTTCTCGTCATTTCATTATTGATCCACCTTTTCCTAGGCCAATCCTGGGGCTTGGAAGGGGTGGGGGAAGCCAGGTTGGGGTGAGGAGAGTAGATAAGGGACAGTTATACTTTAGTGTGGTGGCGGTGGTTGCTTTGGGATGGGAGAAAAAGGATTATCAAGCAAAGTTATTCCTTAGAAAGGACTTGGGGTTGTCTCTGATTCTTGTAAGGGGACCCAAGGTGGATGAAGGGTCAGAGCGTTGCCCCTTCCCCATTAGTACTGGGGCAAGAACGGAGTTGCTTCTATAAACATTATTCGGCCCCCTTCAGCAAAAAGGAAAGTTGCCCAAGGAAGGGAAGTTGAGTTCAGGTTCAGCCAGTGGCGTTGCGCATTTGTTTTCCATTGGATGCAGAAGGGGGGAGTTCGAATTGTAGAGGGGGGAGGATGGCATGGGGGATGCTAGGAGGAGGAAGAGCAGCTGCTAGGGGCTGAAGCGAAGGGGGGTAGGGGGTTGCTGCTCTGGAGTGCTCTTGATTGAAACAGAAAGGGAAAGATAACAACCAGCCGTTTCCTGCGTGCTCTGCCGTTGGTGCACACAAAATATCCTGGGCAAACCCCTTGTCCCCTATTGTGCCCCGCACCCCTTTAGATTTACGGAAAGATCCTGGGAAGAAGGGGAGGGAGGAGATCCCAAGGACCCCGGCCCCTCCTTTCAAGGAGCTGGCATTTTTTAGTTGTTAGTCTTCCTGCCTCCTTTTTTTTAATCGTTTCTAAGGCAGCCTGATCAGGAGACTGACAACAACCCGCCTTCTGACAGAGCAAGGAGGACATGATGGGGGCGTGTTCCTTGCTATGTAGCTAGCTGCAGCGTCCCCTTTCCCTGCCTCTCTCTGCTCTATCTCCACCTCCTTTTCCCAGCCTTCAGAAGGCAGCTGCAGTCAGCAGGGTTGTTTGAGACTATTTATTGGTTGCTGTAGATTATTATTTTTTTTTGAAAGGCCAATTCTGTATTTTTTAAGCTAACAACACAGATCCCATGTAGTTGGAGAACCAAAGGCCACATACATGACAAAAAGACTGAACCGTTCAGGTTACTTGCATGGAGTTGGTGCTTAAATGTGAGTTGATTTTGCTTTTTTAAAAGATACAGCAGCAAAAAAAAAAAAAAAAAAGAAAAAGAAAAAAAAGAAAAAAACTGACATTTCATTTACCTGCTTATTTTCAAAATTGAGACTTGCCTGGTTATATGTAGCATTTTAGCCCCATGTATATTTGAGTTTAATAAGAAAGTCTCTATTAGGAGAAGTTAGTCCATTTTAAGGGGATCCTAAGAAGCATTTTCTTCTTGTTCAGTATGCTTATTTATTTTGTATTGAAGGACTAAGCATTCACATTCCAAATATTATCACATATTCAAAAGCAAAGTTTTATGCTGACAGCTTCCAATCATAGTTTTTCAAGAGACTGGTTAGAAAGAGAGCCACCTGGATTCAGGGACCTAATGTCTGGGCACCAGAATATTTTATCTGTTGGTCTTTGACAAATCACTTTTAAAGTTTTAATCAGGGGCTAAACGTTTTCTTATCTACTGGCATTATGAGATAATTGTAAACTACTGTTTTATTTTTCTTAACACTAGTATATAATGTAAAGCCTGTCAAGGAATTGCAGTTATTTCAAATAGGATCATATTTATAAGGGGTTTTTGTCTTTAAAACTTTTTCCTGAACAGTAGTTGCTGCTTCATTATGAGAAGAGTGGTTGACTCCTTACATTAAACTTGAGTATTTTTTCTGAATTGGACTTGAATGAGCTCTGTTCCATGGGTAAGCTTTTTATGTGGTGTTTGAGGCAATCCAGTATGAGTTGATGGTATGCATTGAGTAGTGGTAAACCTCTGAGCTGGTAGTTTTCAGTGTAGAAGCAAGCACTTTTTTTTTTTTTTTAACATAGCCTTACTAATCAATGATAAAGTTCCAAAAGGGAAGTTTAGGGTTCACCCTGGGCTGACATAGAATTCTAAAGACTGCTTCTCAGAACTCACTCATAGCTCTGTATCAAGTCTTATCTGGATTCATGAAGAAATGGTTATATGATCCAAAATGATTCTAACCTCTTTAAACTCTGGTTCGCCTTCAGTGAATAATGACTATAACTTGCCTGTAACAACACCTATGTTAATACTTCTAAAACTAGGTAACAGAACTTCCAGATGACTTTGCTGTTTGAACTCCCTTAGCCATAGGAGACTTGTCCTTCACTGCTGTTGGTTCCTAACTTCCTTTGTATGACAATTAGGAAGTAGAATTGAGGTTTTGTTTTATTGAGCACTGTAAGAAATCAGAGGTCCATTTTTTGCCTTTCCCCTTCCCTCTGTAGTGTCAGTATCCCATTTTTCTAAGGATTCTCTCAGGTAATGTTCATACTACTGTACTTTGCCATCTAAATAAACATAGTACAGCAGCACCCTTTCTGTTGACTAGAAGTTAGGCTGTTGTAATAATAAACCCCTGAAACAGTGTGTTTATCAGTAACTAGTCTTCGTTTATTAATGTCATAATCCAGTTACCTTCACTACTACTTCACAAAATATTAAAAGCAAAATTTCCATCCTGATCATAACATAGCAAACTTTAATTAGATACAAATTGAAACTGAGTTACAGCATTGGTGTGTATTTATTTTCACTTGAAATTGCAGTTTAGTTCATGTGGACTGAGACAGGCTTTTGGATTGGACTTGAAAAGATAGTACTCCTGCAGCTGAAAGGTAGTAGGAGAGCGTGATTTTTTTTTTTTTTTTAAATGTTTACTGGTCATGTATGTACCAAGAGTGGGAGTTGCTCCTTCATTGCCTTCACAGCTAGTCCTAAGATTGGCAGAAGGTAAATGAAGGAGGGAACACAAGTAGAGTGGAGTGCACGAAGCCTCCGAGTAGAAGTCAGTGGATGTGGGCTCTCATCTCCGTTACTGAACAGTTATGAGACCCTGGGCAAATTCACTTTTAACCTTAAATTTCTGATCTGTAAAATGAAAAGTTTGGACTAAATAGCTCATGAATCTGTTCTGTGTCAGTATTATGATTCCTTTCTGTTGTATTAAACTTTTGGTCAAATCAGAATTTCTTATTCTGAGTTTATTTCAAAAGTCAGAGTCAAGTGAGACGATTTGATAATTTTTGTTTTTTTTTTGAGTCAGGGTCTCACTATGTTGCCCAGGTGCATCTTGAACTCCTGATCCTCCTGCCTTAGCCTCCTGAGTAGCTGGGATTCTGTTTGGTAATTTTTAATATCAGATTATACATTTGCCTATATAACTGGCATTATTATTAGGAGGAGAAATTTCAACTTGGAAAGTTTTCGTTGTGTGGAAAAAACATAAGGACTTTGGTGAAGTTGACCAGTTTCATTTATAAGAAAAATGAGGATAAAGTTTTTACACATAGTTCTGAGAACCTACAGAATCCCAGGCATTATCTGGTGTTTAGAGGCCCTCTTGTTTGGCTAAATGTGTTGTCATTGTTGTGAATTCCAGACTATCCAAAAGAGAAGTTATTTTCAGTCTAGGTGGTATATTCCTGTAGGTGTATGAATTTTGAATGAAAAGAAAAATCCAATACATCAATGTATTTATAAATCTGAAGTGACAGTACCTACTTCATAGGATATAGTTATTAATATGTTCTGAAATGGTTTATACTGAGCATTAGAAATTCAGTCTTTAGAACTTTTCTTCCTCTGTGACTGAAAACCAGATGACATGTCCCCATCTTTCACTTCCATTTAATTATCTTAAGGCACATACTCCTGGAGGAAATCATCATTCACACAATAGTGATCCATCTTCTTATTGGAAGTTGAGAGAAACTATTCCCATCTTGACTTAATTCTCATCTCTTTGCTCACCTTAGAGCTGTCCTTCCGTGGGGCAGCTGTGCAGACTCTATACCAATTGCCTCCCTTACCCTGTGGCTAGAGGGGGTGGCAACAGTGCTTTGCTTGCTCAGAGGCATAACAGACTGCAGTGCCTCTCTCTTTTGGAAACTCGCTGTGTTTTAATTGTAGGTCTCCTAATTAAGATCTCTTTGTGCCTGCCCACATTCCACTAGTGTTGGCACAGAGCTTCAGCTTCCTTCTAGCACTTAACTGAAGGCCTTCAATCGGGCCTTTTGTGAATATCTTGTCTCTTTCCATTCTTCCTCTGCCAAGGTGGAGAGCCCAGTGGCATAGACCTTTGAGAAGGGGGAAGCTTTGTGACTATCACTGCTTTGGGAGGAATTTATTCGAGGATTGCTGGGATGGGACCTTCCTTTGTTTGCATATGTTATTTTCAGGGATTAAGAAAGGTTAAATTACTAATGAGTCTGGCATGATGTACCTACATTTTAATCAGATTCTTAACCCTGTAGGCACTAGTAGGAAAGAGGATGCCACAGAGTTCACTGTTACAAAGTATTTCCTTGGATCTTATCTAGACTGGTTTATGAAACTTGATGAGTAAAATATTGTCGTGGAGTAAATCTCAGACTCGTGATTTTTGTGGACTCTGAGGTTGTTGAAGACAAGACAATCAGATGAAATTATTGATTGCTCCTAAGTTGTATCGGCTTTGAGACACAGACTGAATTAAAGTTAGCTTTCAGATCTGAGTTAACTTTTGATTAGAAAGACTTTAGGAGGTTCTGGAAATTGTTGAGTTAATTAAGAATACCCTTGTAGGCTCCACTATTTCTTGAGATTTTCAGGAATTGTCTAGGCTTCTAGAGTATTTTCAGAATAAGATAAAATAGCTTTTCTGGAAAAAGTAGTTTGACTTTAGTTTCCAGGACCTTCGTATTCAAAATACAGTATGTTCTTTACTAGATCTACATGTGGCATGCTAGAGAAAATGCTATCTTTTATTAAGAAAAAGGAATCTTAAGTCCTTTACCTGGACCCAGATGGCTTCATTGATCACATCAGTATGAGGTTACGCAGACAAAGGGCTATTTTGGTTGTTGTTATTGTCATTTCATTGGTTGTTGAAGAAGGCCTGGGAGAAGGAAGTACAGGATCTTTTATGGCATGCATTAAATAAAGCTGGAGGCCTGCACTCTTATACCTGAGTGGGTGGTTTTATGGCCTAATTCTCTAATTGCTGGCATTTATGACAGTGTGGATGCTACTGGCCCTGTGGCTGAGGTAGATTATGCTGGGAATAGGGAGGAAAAAGGGGTCCTTTTGTTAGCCTTTTCATTTTGCCCCTCAATAAAGTCTCTGCGAAAACCCTGAGGAAATACAGAGACACTTGGACTGAGGGAATGACTTCCCATAAAATGGTTCTTTATGTTTTTAAAATGATGAGCCGCTTTTCTTGACCTATCCAAAGAAATCCATACCACCACTGTTAAATATTTCAAAGAGTTTTTTTACCTTGTCAGGTTACACACCAGGGGAAGCCAACCATGAGACTGTAGCTGCTGCCAAACATTCGCTTCTAAAGACTTAAGACATTTGAAAGAAGAATTTTGTTACGTGATTTGTAATTGTTGTGGATGATATAAATCCCCTTGAAGGATTAGTCCAAAACTTCTAAGAGGCCAAGCTTGGTTTAACTTTTAGATGTTGAATTGAATGTATTGCCCTAATGAGTTTTAGTTTTAAGGAAACAACAAAGATATAAGAGTTAGTTGGCAGTTTTGTGTGCAGTGTATGAAAATTCCCCTTCCCTTGAAATGAGTAGTTGTTTTTCTATTTGACAAATAGACTGAAGGGATTTCCCCAGATATCTTACCTTCAATTATTGCTGCAGCAGTACCCTGTGAAGTACCAGTGGGCAGCATCGGTCCAGTAGCATTTATTTCAGGAGCTGGAGTTTCTTCCATGTATAGTGTTTTATCCATTTTCTTGCATTTCTGGTTTTGTGTTTTGTTGGGATGTTTGGGTATAGATGTTTTGATGTCTTTCAGCAACAAAAGATATGAATCTTTCTAACACTCATACTGTTTTAGAGAGATCCACTTGTATTATCTATGCTTTGCTGAAGCATCATTGTTTCATTCTTATTTTACAGCATCAAGGTAATGGTAGCTTTCGGTCTTGAATTAGGAGAGTGATATTACTTGTGAGAAGGGTTTTGGAGAATAGTTTTTTCTTTAGGTTGTCCTTTATACTATCTCAGTTCTAAACACTAGGGAAAAGTTAATTCTTATCTCTAATAAATATCCTACACCTAGAGAAAGAAATATTTACACATGCCCATATTCAACTTCTGTCCATCCATGAGGATTGACCACTTTTTAGATCAAACACAAACATTGTCCCTAGATTATTGCCTTTAATTATAAGCAGTAAAACCTTGTGGATAACATCTCTTTAAGCTTAGCTAATGAGGAAATCCTTTTGTAATCTCTTTGGCTAGGATTTTTTATTTGTGCATATATAAATACCTTTACAGAAGAAAGGGAGAATCTCATAATCTAATCTGTAGTGGTGTGAGATCGTTTAGCACAGTAATTAAGAGTTGTTAAGACCATGGGCTCTGGATTTAAACTGCCTGAGTTCAAATCTAAGCTCAGCCATCTTGAAAAAGTTTTTTTTGTGTTTTGTTTGGTTTGTTTGAGACAGGATCTTGCTTTGTCGCCTAGGCTAGAGTGTAATGGCACAAACATTTCATTTCAGCCTCAACCTCCAGGGCTCAAGCAATCCTCTTGTCTCAGCCTCCTAAGTAGCTGGGACTACAGGCATGCACCACCACACTCAGCTAATTGTTTTATTTGTTGTAGAGATGGGAGTCTCACCATGTTGCCCAGGTTTTTGGTCTTGAACTCCTGGCCTCAAGTGGTCCCCCTACCTCAGCCTCCCAAAGTGTTGGGATTACAAATGTGAGGCACTGCACCCAACCAGAAAAGTTTTTGAACCTCTCCATACCTCTGTTTCTTCATTTGTAACTGAGAGGTACTCATGCTTCATAGTCTCATTGTGAGGCTTAAGTGAGATCATGCATGTAAGCACTTAGCACTTTGCCTGGCACATAGGAAGCCCTAATTGTTAGAACCAAGAGATTGAAAGGAGAGCAGGGTTATAATCTTTTTTTTCATCAAAATGACTGGTTTTTATTACATTAAGTTATACCTGTATATGTATGCATACATACACCTATTTGAGTGCTATAATCTTAGAATGTTCTTGATATTAGTCTGAGTGTCAAGTTCTTCTATAAACTAGGTGGAACCAAATTGAAGGCCAGCCACCCGTCTTGGTAGCAACATTAGTGTCCAACTAAAGCATATTAAAGATAAGGCAAAAAAGAAGAAAGAGAACAAGATGGTAAATAGGCAAGTAAGACACCAAGGAACACAGTGCCTCCATGAGTTGCTAATTATCAGGCCAAGGCAGCTATAATGGGGTTGCTACCTGTTGTCTCTATAACTAGTGTTCCTGATATTTTTATGAGGAGGCACTTGGTCGTTCCTTATAACAGCTCTGAGGCTCTTCAGGGTTCTTGGGCTCCAGGTTCAGACCCATTAGTCTATACTTGGTGACATTTGTTCTTAAGTGTCAGCTTGAGGAGAATGAGTGCTGGTCTACAGAGATCAATGCAAGTAACCATTTAATTATAGAAGAAATGCTGAATTGTAGGTTGCAATTTCTGGGGGTTGGAACTTGAGCAGAATGGTCAAAAGCAGATTAGAGTTTAAGAATAACTAGTAAAGAGTAGTGTGTTTAAGGAGGAAAAGTACAGTTTTGGGCCGGGCGCAGTGGCTCACGCCTATAATCCCAGCACTTTGGGAGGCCAAGGCGGGAAGATTGCCTGAGGTCAGGAGTTCGAGACCAGCCTGGCTAACATGGTGAAACCCTGTCTCTACTAAAAATACAAAAATTAGCTGGGTGTGGTGGTTGCGCACCTGTATCCCCAGCTACTCGGGAGGCTGAGGCAGGAGAATCGCCTGAACCCAGGAGGTGGAGGTTGCAGTAAGCTGAGATTCCGCCACTACACTCCAGCCTGGGCGAAAGAGCAAGACTCTGTCTCCAAAAAAAAGAAAGAAAAAAAGAAAAGTACAGTTTTGCTGTACTCTCTTTAAAAAGATTTGCAGGCCGGGTGGGGTGGCTCAATCCTGTAATCCCAACACTTTGGAAGGCCGAGGCAGGCAGATCACTTGAGGTCAGGAGTTTGAGACCAGCCTGGCCAACATGGTGGAACCCTGTCTCTACTTAAAATACAATAATTAGCTACGTGTCGTGGTGCACACCTGCAATCCCAGCTACTTGGGAGGCTGAGGCATGAGAATCGCTTGAGCCCGGGAGGCAGAGGTTGCAGTGAGCCGAGATCACACCACTGCATTCCATCCTGGAGGATAGAGTGAGACTGTGTCTCAAAAGAAAGAAAAGAAAAGAAAAGATTTGCTAACATACTCAGTACACCATCAGAAACCATCAATACACCTCAGAAACTGAGGCACAGACAAGTTAAACAGTTTTCCTTAAGTTATATGGCTAGTAAGTGGCAGGGCTAGAATTTAAATCTGAACCTACATCTCTTTGAAAGTTGATTCTTGCTCTCTACACTGTGCTGTCTTTAAGTCCTTTCTCTTCCCACTCACATCCAATCAATTTCTGAGTCTTGTCCATTATATTATTGTAGTGTTTCTTTCATTTGTCCCTGCTGTTCTGTTCCTGCTGTCCTAGTTTAAATTTCCATTACTTTTGGATTGTTTATTGTGGTAATCTTCTCATTGGTCTTCCCACCTTTCTTTTCACCCTACACAGTGCTTCACAATATGATGGTTTTCTTAAATACAGATCAGAGTATGTCACTTTATTCCTAAAATTCTTTGGCTTCTCACTGAATATGAAATAAAATTTAAGATTCTCAGCGTTGCATGATCTTGCTAGCCTGTATTTCTAAATTTTGAACCGTGTCTCCTGAATGTACATCGTTACTGCTTCAACCACATTGGACTACTGAACTATTAGGTGTTCTCCACAGTCTTTGTTTATCTGCTTTTGTACCTTTGCTAAAGCCTCTCCTTTGCCTTAAAGTCTTTCCCATTTCGACCTGTCTTGGGCTTATTATTCGTCTCCCATGGTTCAACTCAGATCCCCAGATCCTAACTCTTCCATGAAGTTTTCACAGATTGTACTGCTAGTTGAAACTGAACTTCTTTCCTGTTTTCTTTTTGTGTTTTGTATGTTATCCTTAAAAAATTTAACCCAGTATACCTTATGTCATGGTACTTTTGAAATGTGTCTGTCTTTGTCCCATTAGATAGTGACTCCCTTAAGACACGGGCCATTTCTAAGTCATCATTTATGTTTTATGTTTTTTATAATGGTGACTTTTTATATAGTATTTGTTGAATTGAAAATTTGATGTCCATACAACTTTTAGGAATACTTTGCTGGGACACATTACATAAACTAGGAGAACTTAAGACTACGAACAGAATATTTGGACTAATCATTAAGAAATACTAATTTAAGTATGGCAAAGGAAAGCACAGGCGCCATGATGCGACATTTTTGTAAAGGTATTGATTGGGGTTTTGAAAGCGATGTTAAGGTATCCTGATGGGATGGCATTATCTTTTATGTAGATAATACTTAGCACTGATCATCCCCTTACTTGAGTGTTGTTTCCATTTCTAGGTTCCTCAACTTAAAAGGGATGAGGAGACCTTGGAGACGGTTCTGAGGAGACTCAAAAGATGATTATATGATTGGAAGTCAGTCCTATGAGGAAAGGTTGAGAGAATGAAAGGTTAAGAGGCAACTTAATAACTCTTCAAAAAACATGAATGGATCCATTATTAGGAATGGTAACCAGCGGTTTCCCAGCTCCACTGACAGCAGAATAAGAGAAAATAGGTTTAAACCGAAATCAGGAGTAGTTGTGTAAAGAACTTATTGGTAATGATGGTTGTCATTATAGTCATGGTAAAAAGGTTACCAAAATAATTTTATTATCTTCTCTGGAAGTATATTTTAAAAGTACACTCCTGCCTACATATGTATAAAATGACCTCTTAAGCTACCTTTTCCTTCTGTGAATCAGTAAATAAATTCTTATTCAGCTCCTCGAAGCAATAATTACTTTCCAGTAGGAAGCTTCCAGAGATATTTCTTTAGGAAGTAATGGTTTTTGTAGTGGCTTTATAGGAGAATACAAATTTTTAAGTGGAGCTAAGAGAGAAATCTTAAACATCAAGAGAAACCAAGGAAAACAGTAGGTGTGGTATCAATATAGGAAACAAATAAGTATTTGTAGCTTTTATGTCCATTTTCAGTTGTCATTTAAAGAGGTATAGTTCAGAATAGCTCTTGTTAAGGCTGTCACTGCTTGTGGATACATTGTAACAAATGCTTATAAATCATTTCCAAACTAATAGAAGTTTGCTTCATGTTAGTTAGTATTATAAAAGCCTCTGACCCTTGGCTTTTGAGGCTGTGTAGAGGGCTTGCATCACTCAGAATGAAACCTTTTTAGATATGTTGGGTTGCAGAAAGCATTTCCTGTACAGTCAGAATGAAAACTTGAATTGGGATTATTCATATAGATTACCAAAAGTCTGGGCAGAGCTGATATTACCACCAGCCAGTTTTCCTACTAACTCTTAACTCCAAAACCTTCATTGGGTTATTGAAGCTTTAGGACTTTTGAATTTCCAACTGGAATTGTGTATGAATTCCTTCTTTCAAGTGAACTGATACTAGATTTATTTAAGATTAGTTATATATCTTAAGTATGTTTTAAGTGGCATATAATAAATGGTCTCTACTTTTAACCAGTCTCATAAAATGCCTGGGGTTCATAGGTGAAGCTGGATTGTTGCAGGAATTCTGCAATTGTTGGCAAAGCGAAGGGCAGTTTGACTCCTTAATTATAAAGTTGGATGTCATTTGAGAAACTCTGGGAATTGGAAGTAGAACAAATTCATACTTTCCCTATAACTTTTAATTGCTTGTCATACATTCAGAAAACAAGAGATATAAAATTCATAAAACTGCTTGTATAAATTCAGAAAACGGGATTATAAAAGCAAAGACAAATTGTCTTACGATTCTTTGTTCTACTTGAGAGATTCAAGTGTTGGAGTAATAAAAAATACCAGGGACTTTCTTTTTTTTAATAGGTTAATGCCACCTAATGTGGGCTTCTCAGAATGTGATGGCAAACTTCCAAATATGATGTGGGAGCCAAAAGAGACCAACTGGTTTTACAAAATATTAAGAACACAAAATTTCCCAACTCATATATTTGAATATTCCTAAAAAATAATAAGTCAAAATTGTGTTGGTGGGCTGGGCACAGTGGCTCACAACTGTAATACCAGCACTGTGGGAGGCTGAGGTGGGAGGATTGCTTAAGGCTAGGAGTTCAAGACTAGCCTGGGCAACTTGGTAAGACCTGATCTCTACAAAATAAAAATTTAAAATTTAAAAAATTAAAAAAAAAAAAAATTAGCCAAGCATGGTGGCCTGGCGCCTTGTAGTCCCAGCTACTCAGGAAGCTGTGAAGGGAGGATTGCTTGAGCCCAATGGGTCGAGGCTGCAGTGAGCCATGATCATGACACTGCACTCCAGCCTGGGCAACAGAGTGAGACTCCATCTCAAAAAAAAAGAGAGAGAGAAAAAAAATTGTATTGGCCAACTTGGAGGCTTCAGTGTTATTTTGCCAAGAAGAATGTTCACTTTTGTCATCTAATTTTACACTGCTCCTTCAGCAAACTGACTTTACGGAGAGATAACCCTGTTTACCTTTAGAAAGAAGGAAGTTGTGGATTCCTCAGTCTTACTCCCATTACTATTGGTCATTCAACAGCCCATCTTCCCAGAAGGAAAGATGTAACCTGACTTTTGCACCAGGATAAGAACAACAAACAGAAGAAAAAAACTGAGTTTTATAGTAGAAGTTTGTAGTTGAATGAGCATGTAGCTCAAAATGAAGTTAACCACTTAAACTTGTCATATGGGGGACCAAAATTTCTTATAATAAAAAGAACTATATCTGAAAATAAAGTTGGTGTTTGTTTAATTTTTCTAGCCTATTCAAATCAATCTGATCATTTATGGTACTTTCCTATTAGAGAAAAATAAACCCTGTGATTGTGGTGCTTAACTTAATTTTCTACAGTGAATCAGTTAAGTGGGCTTATTTTTTCTGCTTTAGCAAGTAGATAAACCAGTTCAGACTTGGAACCTGAGGATTCTGGAAATACACCTTTCTTGAGTTTTTTGTTTTTTTGTTTTTTTTTAAAGATTCTGCAGAATAATTTGGGACATTGCCAGGAATCAGAATAGTTTACTATCTGAAGTAGTGCATTCATTTTGCTGTTTTTTGTTTTTTTGTTTTTAAGACAGATAAGCTACTTTATGACTACCTCTTTTTCTGAAGCAGGGTGGGTGGAGTTCACCTGTCTCATCTGCTTTGCTGTTTTCAGCATCTTTGCTGCTTATTCTTGTTGACATGGAGTGGGGATGAGGGGTACTACCTATTTCTCTAGTTACAAAGTGAGTAGCATTTGTGTTTCTTAGGTGACAGTTGCTAGGTAGAATTGAATTAAATATTTGAAAACTGGACTTCATTCTTGTGTGGGTGAAATTTTTACCTTCTGTTGTTATTGAAGAACAGAGAATTATTGTCTTAGCGCTCTTAAATCCCAAGTGACCTTTTCGTGTTAACATTTCTCAATATCAGGCAGAGATCATATTTAAACAGTTTCAATCTCTTCCTATCTGTTATGCATTCAAATAAGCATTGTTCTCTTGATGCACCAATAACCAGAGAGAATCTGCCCTTGTTCCTGCCCCTGACAATCTGTTCACAAGAGAATATGATGTCAGTTCAATAACAGCATACATTTCTTGACTGGTTGAATTTCATTAACTATTTTGGCTTAAGAAGTTTGCCCCTTGATGTCTGTGTATTTGACTGTGCTTGGGTATATTATACTTTTCTTACTGATTGAGCAGCATTATTTTTATATTCTGCTTTTGGAAATGATTTACAGGTGTCACTACATTTTTTTTCTACTACAAATAATGAAAAAGTACCTGCAAAGAGGCTCATCTTCCTAAAAATGGCTATCATAAATATTGCATTACAAAGTAAGAAATAGAAATTGAAAAATCGAATTCATTTATCAAAGAACATCTTTTATACTCTAGGTGGATGACCAGCTACTGGGGCTCTACCATTGGAGACGTCCCTTCCCTCATGAAACTTGCTATCTAATTCTTTTTTTTTTTTTTTTTTTTTTTTTTTAGAGACAGGTTTTTGCTCTTCCACCCAGGCTGGGATGCAGTGGCACAAACACAGTTCACTGCAGCCTCAAACTCCTGGGCTCAAGGGATCCTCCTTCCTCAGCCTCCTGAGTAGCTGGGACCATAGGCTCACAACACCATGCCTGACTAATTTTTAATTTTCTTTTCTGTTCTCTTTTGAGACCGAGTCTTGCCCTGTCACCCAGGCTGGAGTGCAGTGGCACAATTTCGGCTCATGGCAACCTCCACCTCCTGGGCTCAAGTGATTCTCGTGCCTCAGCCTCCTGAGTAGCTGAGACTACAGGCACATGCCACCACATCTGGCTAATTTTTTATGTTTTTAGTAGAGACGGGGTTTCACCATGTTAGCCAGGCTGGTCTCGAACTCCTGACCTCAGGTGATCCACCCACCTCAGCCTCCCAAAGTGAATTTTTTTTTTTTGTAGAGATGGGGTCTCACCATCTTGTGTAGCTGGTCTCGAACTCCCGGGCACAAGCAGTCGTCCTGCCTTGACCTCTCAAAGTGCTGGGATTATAGGTGTGACCCACCATGCCCAGCCTCTCATTCTTTTTAATGAGCTCAGCTTAAAATGTAGCAGGAATATAAGTATTCACATTTTTAATACTTTGCAAGATACTTTGGAAATTGATAATTTGAAGGTTGAAGCTCTCAGAACTAATGTTAACAGAATTGTCCTTGGGAGCAATTCAGCTATTCTTCATTTACGGATTTAGTGATTCTTGAGTCAGTTGTCTTACACCAAATGTAATGCATGAGTCAGGAGGGTTTTTCTTTGTTTGCTTTTTGTTTTTTTAAGAGACGAGGTCTCACTGTGTTACCTGCGCTGGAGGGCAGTGGCTGTTCACAGGCATAATCATCATGTATTACAGCCTTGAAATCCTGAGCTTAAGCGATTCTACTCCCTCAGCCTCCCAAATAGCTGAGACCATAGTGCACACAACTACGTCTGGCTCTGAATCAGGAGATTTTAAATGTTCTCAAAGTATGTAATAGCTTTTTCAGTCAGGCATGGTGGCTCACACCTGTAATGCCAGCACTTTGGGAGGCCAGAGAGGAAGGACCGCATGAGCTCAGGAGTTCAAGACAGTCTGAACAAAATAGTGAGACCCCTTCTCTACAACAGAATAAGAATAACCAGGCATGGTGGTGAGCACTGTAGTCCCAGCTCCTCAGGAGACTGAGATGGGAGCATCACTTAAGCCCAGGAATAGGAGGCTGCCGTGAGGTATGATC